>NC_143149.1:18503257-18806287 GCF_059928025.1 Delphinapterus leucas
AGTGGCTCAGTCAGGCTTGTAGGAAATTGTTTATTTTGTTTACATATTGTTGGATTACTGTTCCAACAAAATTTGCTCAAATTAGAAAACAAAAGTTACTATTTCTTTAGTTAACTGAGTTCTGAAAACCCATACACTAAAACTCCATTTTCACATTACAGAGATATTTCTGTTGTAAGAATTGCATCTTGCTTTTTTATATTATGGTGTTCTTCAAACTCATATTTGAAAAGATATATTTAAATAGAACTGTGTTTATTCATTGGCTTTTCTAATTATTAGGGAATATTTTTATTTTATTTAGCACTAAGTAAATTTTAAACATTATTTTCTGTCTGCCTTTTTCTGTTCTTCAGCCAAATGATTTTTTAACAAATACTTACTAGAGTAGTTCAGGCTGTTTAAAGAAATTTTCTAACTCTAAGTGAAATTTTTTGTGATACTATTTACACACTTTATCTGTTCTTAGGTTAAAAATGTGTATGTTGGTTTTAAAAGTGGGAAAGAGACATTTCATATTTATGTAAATCACTGCACATGATCAAAGTTTTATAAAAGTTTACTGTATATATGGCAATTTTGATTACTTAGGCATTGCAGAACAAAGTTACTTTGTTGGTAACATGGTATATTTCTTCCCAAAGTTTACTGATTTAGCGATTTCTCAAAATAAATGAAACTTGTCTGATTTCTATCTCATTAATCCTTTTTCAAAACAAGAAAAACACCTTGGGACAAAATCCAGGGGGCTTATATCAAGGAATATCTTTGCTATTTCTGAATTGATTTTGTCATTATAGTTACCTTGTTTTTCTTGGTAAAGAACAGGATGTTTGGTCTATTTTTATGTTTATGATATTATAAAATATCTTCTCCTCAACCTCCTGTATCACTGAAAGTCACTGGATGTATGTTCCAGTTTGTGTGTTAGTGTGTCAAGAAAGAAATCACTTTTTAAAATTTTTAAAAATAGTATGAAAAATCTCTATAACATTCACAGACTTGTAGCTGTAAAATTTTAAAGTCACTGGAACAAAATCATTGCAGTGTTTTCATAGATGTAACTTATAAAAAAGCAAGAGTAGATTTACTCTTCAGATCTGACCAATATGTACAATGTTTGCAATTAAACTCTTTACCAATAGGTGGTGCTAGAAAGTTTAATATTTATTCCAATAATTGAACTTGCTGGAAAAATGTGCTCAAATGCTTTTTTTTTTTTTAAAGCATAAAGCAATATGTACATATATGTAAAATTAAGCCCTGCTTGTTTCTGTGACAGCACCGTCTAAGACAGTTCGACTGGTTGGTGGTAGCGGCCCTCACGAAGGCAGAGTGGAAATTTTCCATGATGGCCAGTGGGGTACAGTTTGTGACGACCGCTGGGAATTGCGTGGAGGACAGGTCATCTGTAGGAGTTTGGGATACCAAGGTGCTCGAAATGTGCATAAGGGAGCTTATTTTGGACAAGGTAATTTTTTTTTTTTTAATGAAATGTAGGCATTCTCCAGTACATACAATCAAGTAGAGACAGGAACATGTAGAATAGGAAGCAGGATTCTTTTTTTAAGGCCTTTCCTAGAAAGTAGAAATGAAAAGATAGAGATAAAAAAAAAAAAAGATGCTCTCAGACAACATTTAATGTCTAAATTTCGTTTAGACTCAATCAGTTAGTTGGACAATAGAGGAAAATATGGAAAATTACTGGTAAAGCAGATCAACAGGAACCAGTGAATTATATAGACAAGGCATGACTTCCTGGGAAACTCATTTACATATCTGGGTCTTGCAGGCAGCTGGGCAAGTCCACGTGCTCCCTCATTTTCTCTTCTGTGGAACTGGAGGGTGGGTGGTGGGTACCAGCTTCTGCGTTTACTTCCCAAACCTTAGTCCACGTTGGAGCACCTCTATTCTGAAAGGACAGTGAAAAACCATGAAAGAGAAAGAGGCGATTTTACCGGTTCTCTATGCCTACTAATTGTGACTTCTCCTTTAAGGAACTTGATGAGAAATAAGGGAAGAGAAAGGTTACTTTCCCCTCTGTTTGAGGTCGAATCGAATAATTTTTTTGCTGCATGTGTATCTGCATATTTTCATCTGGATGACTCAGTAACTTGTTCTGTGAATGTATTGAAAGAGCTAGGAAGAAAATTTGCTGGGGACAAAATGTTTGCATGTTTACCCATGATATTTTTATTACCTCATTTTTTTTCTAAATTGGCACCTAATAATAGGTTTTATGTATAATTAAACATATATAAGTGCTTCAATTCTGAAGGACAGATTAGAAAAAAATAGCCATATATAGGTAAACTAGAATTTTATAGTCAATATTTCCTCTTTATTTATTCTACTGTCCATATGTGATAGATAATTGGTATCTCTGAAGTTCATGTTGACCAAAAAAAAAAAAAAAAAGATTTGCCCATCTTGATTTTGTGCTATTCTCCTAGATAGATATGGGCAATAGGAAATTGTATGCAAAATAATAGAGATAAAATAACAGTATTACCAGATAATCTTGTGTATGATGATAAAATGGTGGAGTATGTCAAATTATCATGTCAAAAGACTAAACAAGATAAGATAGACTTCTTAAATTCATAAAATAGATTGTTAAGTACTATTATGCTACAGTTTATTGAGTAATAACTATGTGTCAGGCATTGTGCTAAACACATAAATAGTATTAATAATAAGATAATACTAAGATCACAATTATATCCTTTATTCCTTTACGAAAAGAATTCATTTTATCAAATTCAAGAGACGAATTTTAGCAGGGATCCAGGTTCTAAAGTCTTTAGAGACCAGAAACTTCATTTAATTTCATAAAGAGGCTAAGCACAAGACGGAAGAGAGTGATAATGCTGAAAGTTTCTGCACCCAGGTTCAAGCCTCCAGCTGTCAGTTTTTAATTTGTGCCTTAGAGTTTTGAATAGAAGAAGCAAAGGAAATAGAAAATATCCATAATTTGCCATCATCCAGTAGATCTTTGGAATTTCCAAATTTTCCATTTCTACTACATTTTCAGAACTTCTTCCCCATCTTGAAAAGTGTCGGACCAAAATCATCCTTGCAGCTGTAAAATTTACCTCCTAAATGAATTGTTTTAAACAGCAATAAGCTGGATTATTTTTTCCCCACAGAAGGGGAAAAGAAAAAAATCCCTAACTCTTAGTCACTAGAAAATCAAATGAATCAGTGAATTGTTTAGGAAGACTAAACTGCCAATCTGGGTTTCTACAATGTTCTGTGAGGAAAAAATCCATTTCTATGGTAACTAAGATCCATAGCATGAAAGGCCATTTATTTAAAATACATAATTGTATAAAACATTTCAAATACAACCTGTGGTGGGAAAGTGAATAAGACGTTATATGCCAGCTCTGTTCTTTTTACGAATATGAAGCCTTGCCATAGATTTCAAAGCTGTTCTTCAATTGAGGTTCTAAACCTAGATGGTAAACACACAATTGGAGACTATTATCTTAAGATTCCATTAACTTGCAGGCCTAGTCTCACAAGTAAAATATTCTTTTCCCCACAGCTTTTATTCATTCTTGCTTATACCTCTAGGGATTTCTAGTCTAAAACACTGGTAAGAAAGGAATAAAATACATATTCTGAAGTACTGGCCAAAAAGAAGAAAGTTCATTATTTATATAAGAAACAATAGAGTTTAGTCTCATGTGAAATGAGTCATTTGGCTATATGGAGACGATTCTCTCAAGTTTTCTTCAGGTAACAGACTATTTCTCTAAGATGAGCATCCATTTTCAGTGAGGCTTTGTATTTATGGTAGCTGGTGATCCTATACATTAAACTAGAGTTTTATTATAATAAAACAATGAGATATATCAGAATTTTTCCTCTCACATTCTCAAATACCTACCAAACTGAACTGGAAAGACTAGAAGTTTTATAATATAAACTAAGGAGATAGGAGTTGAAACCTTAGCTCTGATACATCTCAGACTTTCAGTTTCCTTTCCAATAAAATGAGAATAATAATAACAACCCAGCAGATTTATTTTAATCTGAAATGAGCTGCGTATAGAAAGTGCCCATTACGAAGCCAGACTCATAGCATTGCTCAAGAGTGACAGAGATCACTGGTAGCAGCACTGCCAACTGTATAATTACAAGTTTATTTGCAATCCTAGTTGAATGGTAGGAAAGTCAGATCCATGTTACACTGTAGAGCGATATTCACGGTGTTCCAAGGGTGGTAAAGTTGAATGTGGTCTTTCCCACAGTACAGAGGTGTGATTTAAGAAGCATTCTGTGTAACCGTCTCTTCTAATCTTCCCACTCTGCTCCACACACATCCAGCTCTGTTTCAGCTCTCTGCATATTCAGTCCCCCAAAATTGAAGAATGATGATGAGAATTTTAAAATAATAAAGCAAGATGAGCTGGGAGAAAGAATAGAACTGAGGTGATTTGTTCTGGAGAAAAAGAATCTAAAAAATAAATTTCATGATCTGCTTCATTGTACATTGTATTTTAAGAAACAGGCTTGCATCGTAAACTGATGTTGGATTAGTCATGGTAAACCACCTTTTCATGTAAAGCTGTTTCAACGCCTCCTTTTTCCACTCCTCCACCTTAAATTTGCAGTTTTATTCAGGAGGAAAAGAAAAAGTAATTTTGAATGCAGAACAGAGACTGGAAAGGAAACTTAGAAATATGAGTGGAGGGGTAGAGAGAGGAGGAGGAATGCACTAGAGTTTTAATTATGTGTCATTCTCATAGGAAAGTAAGAAAAATCAGATTAATACTATATTTTGCATTATTATCAAAATTGAAACAAGAAGATAAAAGTTTAAATTTATCTCCTTTGTATCTCTCCTCCCATTAAGGAAAGAATACAATTTTCTGGACACAGTTTCCCCCGCTCCTTTTTTTTTCTTTCTTCTTTCTTCTCATTTTAAAATAGCAAACCTGGCTTACCAGAGATAATCCTTATTAGCTTTAAGAACAATGAGTTTTGCAGTTACAAAGAAAATGAATTATAGGAACAAAGCTTAAAGCACACTCCTTTAAATGGGTTCTTTCATCTGGTTGCACCATTTGCATAAAGTGGAATGTTCTTTCTTTTTCCTGTGTAGACAAAAAGGTTAAATTAAGGAAGCACTGAGAAGCTTCTGGTGCTTGCCATTGCACGGGGCAGGGAAGGGGGAGGGAGACTCTTCTCTCCCTATGCAAGCTTTCCAATCTCTCATCCTGGTGGTCTCCCTGAAGCAAACTTGGATGAGCTTTGTCAGAGGACAGTGGTAGTCCGGGAGTTTGTTGCAGGCATATCTGAGCCTGTCAGCTGATGCAGGAAGTAAGAGCTGGATCTGGAGCAGCTATCTCATCTTCTCCTAAATTTAAAGGAGTTGGTGCTGAAGCTCTGAACTTAAAAGCAGAAACAAAAGAAAATTCTAAACATAAATGCTATCTTTTATTCATTACCCCTTTCACATTCCACAATCAATTTTCTGAGTGAAATTTTTAAAAAATTACAAGAATAACCTGAAGGAGATCAGTAATATAACTCTGCATCTCTGAACTATCCGTTAGTGATTGGAAGTAAAAACAATCTCAAAGGTGAATAAAATGTATCAATAGGTCAGAACTCTAATTCTTATGTACTGCTCCCTGCACACTGAAAGTTTTGAAACGTAAATGTTTAGATGTTGGGTATTATGGAACCTGATATAGAGTTATAATAGGGTTCTTAACATGTCTGTTCTGTTACTTACAGTAACAAAGGCAATAAATACTAAGTATTGAATAATACTGTTTATCAGGTGTTTACTACACGATCTCATGCAGTGCTTACAGCGCCTGTGAGAAATAGATATTACAGCCCCACTTTTCATATAAAATTAAATAAAGCTGACAGAACTGTCACAAAACATGCCCCATTTACATAGCTATTGTGGCAGTCGTGGGGAGAGCACTCAACATCCATCCCTCACCCTGTCTCTCCACTAAGCAGACTGTCCTAAGCTCTTTAACCTTAAAAACTTCATTTCTAAAGAGTTTGCTTCTTCAGAATCTTAGGATCACAGAATTTTAAAGGGAAATGAAATCTTAAAGCTGTTTCGACCCCCCACCTCTCTATTCTGCATATATAATAAAACAGGGAAAATGAGTGGCTTCTCCAGAACCACAAAACTAGAATCCAGAACTATAGTCTAAGTTTACCCATTCTCTATTCTGATTCCCATTTCATTTTTTTTTTCTTTTTTCTTTTTTTTTTGCGGTACGTGGGCCTCTCACCGTTGTGGCCTCTCCCGTTGCGGAGCACAGGCTCCAGACGCTCAGGCTCAGCGGCCATGGCTCACGGGCCTAGCCGCTCCGCGGCATGTGGGATCTTCCTGGACCGGGGCACGAACCCGTGTCCCCTGCATCGTCAGGCGGACTCTCAACCACTGCACCACCAGGGAAGCCCCCCCCATTTCATTTTTAACATTGATCCAAAAACAAAAACCCAGAATGCTTTCTCAAAGAAGAAACTGTTGACAAAGCAGTTCCCAACTAGAAGTTTTAAAGTGATATAAATGCACGTCACGCAGCCTTGACTGGATGTAATTAAAATTCATTCGGAGACTTTAACCATTAGTGATTTTTGCTTCCCCACTTATCCATTCAGGAGCTAATCTCAAATCTCATCGTGTCACTGTATATCTGGCTGATGTTTGAAATATGATTACTTTTTTAAATAAAAGCAGTGTTACCGAAGATTAAGGAAACTCAAATCCCTCAAAGAAATATCAATATTTGTCTTTTTAAAAGAGAGATTAAGAGGAAATGGTATCATCTGTCAAGCATACTCTTAAGCATCACAAACCAAGCTCATAAAATTCCAGAAGCCATGGACAACACGGTTATTGTTGTCTGCTTTTGGAAACACGAAATTTGTCAATCTGTCCTCCTTATGCAGCCTTCAAATTGTAAAGGGAATTGTAGATATATAGATGGTTAGGTAGATAGATAAATAGATGATAAACAGGACTAGAGAATAAAAACATTTCTAAAATATATACATCAATTTTGCATAGGTTTCCACTAGTAGAAAGGATAACTCAGAGGCAAAAAATAACAATGACAGCAGCAAGAAAAAATATCCTTGAGTAACAGTTATTACCTAAAGAAATAAAAACAGATCTCTTTTTTAATCTTTGAGGTGCACATGAAGATAAAATTTTAGGCATTTTATGCTACCTTGGCATTAATTTTTAATGCAGAAAACAATTTGGAAGGAGATAGGACATGAGTATTAAATAATTTTTTTCCTTAGGCTTGATAGTCCCAAATATATTAATATAAAAATAAAACAGCAAATCCTTGAAAATTATTTTTTTAACTATCTGGGCTTCTTTGTAGTCAATGAATAGCTCTAAGTTTTAAATGTCATCATGCTCTGTTGCTTGGCTCTATTCTCTCTGTTGTTTTGAGAAAGTCATGCATCCTTTCTGAGTCTCAGTTTGTTTACCTGTGAAATGGAAATAATTGCCAATATTTTACAAAGTTATTAGAAGTAAATTTTTTAAATTATATGTGAAAAGACCTAGCGTGTTCACTGTGTCTGAATCTTTTCCACATAGCATAAGACCAGAGTTACTGAATAATACAATATATTTATCACATCCATATGTTCTTGGTGAGAAAAGCACTGAAATATGAGTTAGGGGTTCTAAATACAAGAATCAGCTTTGCCACTAATTACACATGTGACCTCAGTTGCTGCATTTACCTAAAACAGAAGCCTTCACTAGAAGGTCAGTCCAAGAGAGAATGGATTCTGATTTTTGTTCACTCACATAGGTGCTCAAAAGAGATTTGTTAAATGACCAAATCTAATAATGCAGGGGATTGCAGTAAATCTTTGATTAAAGGCACTGACACTAGGCAGATCCAGGGTGGGAATACTGGCTCCATTAGGCATTAGCTATGTGACCTTGGGTGGAGTTACTTTTTCTCTCTGATTTTCACTTTCCTCAACAACACTATAATAGCATTTATTAACTTTTTAAGGTTGTTTGAGAATTCAGTGAGATAACAACTCAAAAGTACTTTGAATATTTTCTGCCCCATAGTAAATTCTTAAAAAAGTGGACTTAAATGTTCATTGTTATTACTACAGCTTTGGTATTCTAATATTCATGGTTTCCTCTACTATGGCTTCTAAAAACTTGTGCTCACATGTCAGCACATTGACTGAATAATATCTGTCTTGTGCTTCCCCTATGGGGATGCCCTCTGGATACTTCAGACATTGAGAGGATTGTCACCCTTAATTCTCTTTTCCTGGATTGTAAAAATTCTGCACTGCTGAGACATAAATCTGGTGACTAGATCTACAAAATGTAGAGTGAAAGCATCACTGTCCCCTGGGTACAGAAACCATGGAACCACACTGTTCTCATGCTCCCAAACACAACAGATTTTTGGCTTTCACCAAAAGTTTTATTTATGTTTATTTATACAATTTATAAATGTTCATAAATGCAATAAATATAATACATAAATGTCCCACTGTTTTGGTTCCTTTACATGTTAAAATGGAAGTAGTTTTATTATTTGTGCAATTGTTATTATTTGCCTATGTTTTTTTATGAAGGTTTTATTTATTTATTTATTTATTTATTTAGCTGTGTTGGGTCTTCATTGCTGTGCGCAGGCTTTCTCTAGTTGTGGTGAGTGGGGACTGCTCTTCATTGTGGTACACAGGCTTCTCACTGCGGTGGCTTCTCTTGTTGTGGAGCACAGGCTCTAGGCATCCAGGCTTAAGTAGTTGTGGCACATGGGCTCAGTAGTTGTGATTCGTGGGCTCTAGAGTGCAGAGTCAGTAGGTGTGGCACACAGGCTTAGTTGCTCCGCAGCATGTGGGATTTTCCTGGACCAGGGCTCAAACCCATGTCTCCTGCATTGGCAGGTGGATTCTTAACCACGGAGCCACCAGGGAAGTCCTTGCCTATGTTTTTTGAATAGCCCTTTGGAGCAACTTCCAAAAAGTTCAGATAGACTTTATATATTTAAAATAAACACACATTCACAAACATGCTCATACATACAAACACAAACAGAAAAGGGACCATGATATGCCTAGTAAGAGCAATTTGGAAACCAAAAAGTATTCCTGGCAAGGTTTCTGACTTTGAGATCATATTCTCCTAATCTTTTCCTTTTTATCTGCCTTAAAATTTCAAGTTGAAAAGTCTTAATACTCTTATAAACATTTCAGAAAACACTTGAGCTGTCCAAGTTACTACTCTTACAATTGGTCAGCCCAGGAAAACCTTTGGTTGTCTAATAGAAACATTGTTTGGATTCTATTGATTTAATTACTATTATGTGAAATGAAAAATACAGTATTTCCAGTTACCTTCATAATGTAAACCTAAATATAACTTTTCTTGTATTTGGATATTTCTGGTGAAGGTACAAATTATTCAAAAACTAAGTGAATGAACCTATTTATTTTCTATGTGGAAATCAAAATCTCCTAGTTCTAAGGGTAAATAAAAACATGTCTTCACAGAAAATATCTATATAAACATCCTATTAACTGTTCTTTTAGCTTATAGATTTTTTCTTCTTCAATCCAGCTTCCACATTTCTGCCAAACATACAATTCTAAAATATAGTTCTGATGATATTTCTTTTGGTGACTCACAACATAAAATTCAAAAATGTTTATAGCATGGTCCCAGCTCTCTATCCAACCTTCCCAAAGAGTCCTCCTCCCCTCATTAATATACTTTGTGTCTTAGATGCCAGGAGACCATTAACTGTTCTAATACATCAAGCATTTTCATGCTGCCCCCACTACATGGAATGACTTCTTTTCCATACACAGAAAACCTCCATTTTTTAGGGTTCAGTCAAATGTTATCCACATTGTGATTACAAAATTTCCAATATCTTGGAAATTTATTCATATATTATAGGCACATACTGCTATACAATTATGCACATTATTAACCATGCATATGTTGTTAATTTTTATTTCTTGAACTGACATAATATTTGAAAAATCAGTTAAGAGTAATGTAATTATATGTGCCATTATTTATGCTTCTGTTAAAAACAAGTCTTTATTTAACTTTTAGAACTACACAAAGGTATGTTTCTAAGTCTTGAAGACATTTCCAAATATGCTTTATATAGCTCTTGTGACTGAAAGAGAACCTTTTAACACATTGATTCAAATGGAAAAAATGCATTGTTGATTATGCTTACAGTATTAAGATATTTATTTACCATCCACCAGTTTTGCAAAGGTGTTTATTGAAATTTTGCTGCTAAATCATCAGTTTCTTGACAACATGAAATGTTCTTGAAAATTCATTAGGAGGTTTGCAATATTACATGTTTAACAAAACCCAATGAAATCATTCATTTAGAAGTTTTTCAAAGGTTCTGCTCCCAAATGTCTTAAGTATAAAAGAACAAACTTTTATAGTGATACACTTAAAAAATCTTTAGAGAATATCAGAAAAACATTTCCAAACACTCGTTTTAAAGTAATCTTTTCCTGCCATGAATTCCTTTCAAAAAAACAGTTGTTTTCTTATTCATTGATAAAATAATGTCCTTATCTTGAAAGTGGCGGTTACGTTTATTTAGTTAATTGTCTTCTAGGTAGCCTATGCTGACAGGCCATTTTTCCTTCTAATGTGTCTGAGGAAGAATTCGGACAAAAAGAATAAGTGTTAGCTGTGCCATTTTCTTGTTGTTTGCTTGCGTTTGCACCTAATAATCTATGGTGTTCTTGCAGGATATTTTATAAGCCCTTTGCTGATCATATTACTCTTGGTTTAATTAAAAATAGATAACATGTCTGGTAAACCAGACACATGCAAACTGAAATACACTGGAACCTAAGAAAAGAACTCCAGGATTGCTTATGTTCTAGATATGCCTTGTACAGATACATATAGATCATTAAATCATTGCATATATCCATTATTATTAAAGTTTATTTCCTTCCTTATTTTTAAAAATAAAACTATTAAATCATTAGAGGAAACCAATAGTTCTTTAATCTATGATTTCATAGAACTCTGTATGCACCTTTGTTACACCTCTTATTGCTTAGTATTTTAGTTGGTTACACAGTGACAGAAAATAAAATTTTCTGGGGCAGGGGGTTAATTTTTGAATCTTAATACAGAGCACAGAACTTGTATATGGATAATGATCAACACATTTTTTTTTGTTAAATTGGTGAATAAATTAATGACTCTTTCCCACTCAAACATAAACACTAAACTATACTTATTAATACAGTTGTATCTGATTTTTGCAGGTACTGGTCCAATATGGCTGAATGAAGTATTTTGTTTTGGGAGAGAATCATCTATTGAAGAGTGTAAAATTAGACAATGGGGTGTGAGAGTCTGTTCACATGCTGAAGATGCCGGGGTCACTTGCAATACATAATGCACCATATTTTCATTCACATTTATGAAATTGCTGCAAAATGATTTTTATTACTTTGCTTCATTAAAATCAGCTTAATGAATATTTAAGAGATTAAGAATTTTGTCCACGGAAAAGGAATATTTAAAAATCAGTGGATAAACATATAAAATACCTTCATAATTACTATATGTCTATATCTGAACCATTCTAACTTCTCTAAGTTTTCAAATGGAATTTTCTAATATAATGACTTATGTATTGAATATATTGAAGTTTAAAACTTCTAGATTACAAATGCCAGTGATAGTGGAAACACATCCCAATCACTGGCTACAATTTATATCTTCACAAGATTACAATTTTTGTCTCCTTTGTAATCTATTTAGTTCATTTTAATGTAATTACTTTCTGAATAATGAGAGGGTTGGAAAGTCTTCTTTTGTGCCAAGGTGGCAAAATCTCCAATCCATACACATTTCTAAAGGAAGAATCTTATCCAGCTCTCAAGATCTCTGTGCAATAACTTAGCTGTTAGATAGCAATGTTCATGATATGTTTTGGCCATGATGAAAAACTCATCATGTTTTACATGCTCATATATTGAGATGGTCATTAATAACGTGGCTAATAGCATGGTCATTAACAATAATATGTTTATTTGACATGGTCATGTATTGACAGGTTGTTTTTTTTTTTAACTGCACTATAAAGTTAGTTGAAAGCAGGACATATGAGAAAAGGCACAGACCCACCATTGCTATATGTGTCCAGCTAATTACTGGATCAAAAATGTCATTTTCAGCATGGAGCTCAGTTTGCAATGCATTTTAAATTAATATGAGTAATTACTTTGTTACAACTTAGGACACTGTGTTTAAACAGTAAATATATTTACTTATTCCATTTTAACTAACAGCATGCAATGCCTTGAGTGCAGAAGGAGGTTTCAACAACCCTCCTCTCTAGTCTTTCATGAAGTGAGTCAATATTTACAACCAGAGAGAGAGAGAGGCATCTTCAACCCTAAAGGGTTGATGACCCTGAGCATGCCAAAATAGTGCCAAGTTCACCCTGGAACCCGGTGATTGTGCCCTGCTGTCTAGGTGTACAGGCAGAAAGACCAGTGATTGCTATTGAAATTCAACTAAATCTAATCTCAGCCCTGAAAAACATAATTTTCAAGTTTCCTAAGCCCAACTCAGAGAAACTCGTGATTAGAAAATAGTACTAGTACAGAATGGCTCTACTGTTCTTTCTTTAATGGTGATAAGCAAAAGCATGGGCTTAAGCATTTTTTCATACCCTGCAGTCTCAGCTCACAGATAGTAACCAGATTATAGACTCCCTGCCCTCTCACTTGCAAAGGCAAAATTGTTACCTTGGAATTGGGACTATTGGGAATGGTCTGCTGAAAATGCATTTATTGTGGTACATTCTTCTACTTGTTGAACGTAGGTGATTTTCTCCAGTGGTGTATTTTTGTGATTAAGTGTTGAAGTAGTGCCTCAGCACAGAGCCAATCTGCAAATGCTGGGAGAGGTGGGTTTTGTTGTTATTGTTGTTGTTTTTGTTTGGGTATGTTTGGTTTTTTGTAGGGTTCTGTTTGTTTGTTGTTTTAGCTCCTAACATTCAAAAACACTAGCTGAACACAAGCTAAAGAACAGAGTCTTCAGTGACTACCCACAACAAGGAACATAGTCTTTGCAAAATTGTTCAGGGAAGTAACTTTACAAATAGACTCTACAGCCTTCAGCAAACAAATAAACAAACAGAAAAATCCCCAGCAGATCTTTGGGAAGGGGGAGAATCTGCTTTTCACAATTACTGCATTATAATATTCTTATGTCCAGTGTCCAACAACAGCAGTTAAAGAAAAAAATCACAAGGCATATAAAGAAACAGGGAAGTATGACCCATTGAAAGGAACAATATAACTTGACAGAAAAAGTCACTGAGGAAGTTTAGGTGTTGGGCTTACTTGACAAAGTCTTTAAAACAACTGCTAAAGTATGCTAAAAAAAAAAAGACAAACAATTAAAGGAAACTGAAAACAGTGTACTAACAAAATCAGAATATCAGTAAAGAGAAATTTTTTTACAAAGCCAAAGTGAAATTCTGGATCTGAAAATTACAATTACAAAAATGAAAACTTCACGTGAGGAATTTAACAGTACATTTAAAAAAAAAGAAGAAGAATTAGCTAATTTGAAGATTGGACAATTGAAGTTATTGAGTCTGAGGATGAAGAAAACATGAAGAAAAGTAAAGTAAGGTACCTGTAGGTTGCCCAAATATGCATTATAGGAGTCCCAGAAATAGCAGAGAATGAGAGAGAGAGAAAGGAGAAGAAGGAGAAGGAGAAGGAGGAGAAAAGGAAGGGAGGGAGGGAGGGAGGGAGGAAGGAAGGAAGAAAAGAAAGGTGGGAGGGAGGGAGGAAGGAGAATATCTGAAGAAATAACGTGCAAAACTTCTCAAATTTGATGGAAGATCCAAATATACATATCCAAGAAGTTCAACAATATCCAAGTAGGATAGATTCAAAGTACCCACAGCAAGATATATCATAATAGACTGTTGAAAGATAAAGAGAGAATCCTGAAAGCAGCAAGAGAGTAGCAACTTGTCACGTACAAGGGATCCTCAATAAGATTAACAGCCAATTTCTCATTAGAAACCATGAGGCCAGAAGACAAGGTTTAAAGTGCTGAAAGGAAAAACCCATTAACCAAGAATTCTATATCTGGCAAAACTGTCTTCAGAAATGAAGGAGAAAGTAAGACATTCCCACATAAACAAAAACTAAGGTAGTTTCTTACTACTGGACCTGCCCTATAAGAAAAACTAAAGAGTCCTTCAGGTTGAAATGAAAGAACACTAGAAATTAACTCAAAGTCATAAGAAATAAAGCAGCAGGAGTAGGAAAGTAGCTCTTTTTTTTTTTTTTCCTAACCAGGAGATGCTCTACTAATCACTGATAATTGTGCTAGGAACTTTGAATTTCTTATACTAAACAAGTATTAGTTATATAACCAGACTTTTTAAAATTGAAAACTAATAATTTTAGAAATTATCTTGTGCATTATTTTCCCTTTTTTCAGATAGAACAATTGCAGCACAGTAAGACAGATTAATTGCCAGAGATTACCTAGTTTTTACAGAGAAGTCATGCCAGGTTTCCCTATTCTCAAGTCATTGTTTTTTCAACTAAGCTGGAATGCTCTGACTCTCCCATAGACTTGTAGGGGAGATACTGGGCAAATCACCTTCTACATAGATTTTGTTTCTTAAGTGCAATTCTACAGATCAGAAATTACAACAGTTGTATAAAAGGGGAAGAAAAATAAATTATCTCTTTCACAAGAATACTATAGTAAAAAAAAAAAAGACTTTAAGACAAAATAAAAAACAGTGTCAAATCAGTGATATATGACAACAATAATTGGTGTGGTAGTATTACCCAACTTTCTCCTCCTCCAACTTACTAAAACACAAACACAAAACAAAAACAAACAGACAAAAACCCCTATACTAACTAGGCCAAATCCTTCCTGCTGCTGGATTTATATTGCATCGATGTAGCTATGGAAGAACTGCACTTTCCAGGATTCTTTCTCTCCTATGTTGTTCTGGTTTATCGTGGCCCACAAAAGACATTTTTGCATGGGATTGAGAAACTGAGAGTTTAGCAGCAGCCATGGTCCTTTTTATGCTCAGAAAGTCGCTGAGGGGCAGCAAGGTATGGACACAGCATACACAGATGGTGCTGTGCTGATGGCTGACTGGGTTTGCAGGACAACAGAGCCTGTAGCTCCTGAACTTCCCCGTGGAGCCTCCTGCACTTTCTCTCCCACCTGAGCCAGGTGCACGTTGAGCCCTGTGATGAATTTACTACCTTCTCCTGCATGCCACCTAGGTCATCAAAGTTGGAGGAGTGAGAAACTAATGCAGGTTCCAGCTCATCTATAGGGGTTCCATTTTGTCCTCACTCTTTTTCCCAGTTCACACCCATCGTCCCTCCTAAACAGCCACCACCTGACTTCAGACCCAGGACCAGGCACAAACACGACACACTTGCCTTGAAAACTTAATCATCAGCCACAAGCCACAATTGCATAAGATTGAATCTCTTGAAGGAACAAAGGAACAGTTGCTCTGGATTTTGAGACTGGTCTTCGGCAGAAAAGGGGACTGGAGAATAGAGGACATTTAATCATTGCAATGGGACTTCACCGGCAGTCCAGTGGTTAAGACTTCGCCTTCCAATGCATGGGGTGTGGGTTCAATCCCTGGTCAGGGAGCTAAGACCCCACATGCCTCATGGCCAAAAAACCAAAACATAAGACAGAAGCAATATTGTAACAAATTCAATATAGGCTTTTAAAAAATGGTCACATCAAAAAAGAAATTTAGAGTCTCTTCCGGTTTATAAAGCATACAAGTAAAACATGGAATTATTTTGAACTACTTTGGCTGTTGAACAAGCTTTCTGAAAGCAACACTATGTTGAAACTGAAACACATGGGCCCAGGTTTTAAAAGTGTTAACGTATGAAACTGTTGTGCTGTAGGTTTTTCTACAAAAATGTCAAGCACCCAAAGAATTTTTAAAAGGGAAATTACTGTATTATTTTTAATAACTCTAGAATTGACTGTAACCCTAAAGCTCTTTGGAGTTCCCTGAATGAAAATCTTTAGAATTACATGCCTAGAGTCATTTTAGGTTAGGGCGAAAAGAAAACAAAAAGATTGAAATACCTTTGTTAATCATCCATTAAGAACCTCCCTAGGGCCAAGTCAGTTCAATCAAACCTACTGGAAGACATTTGAACTGTTTCAAAAAATGTCTTTGATGTTTCATGCTTACATCATTTCCCTAAAAAGACTGATAAAATTAATGACATAAATTTGCTCATTTATTTTCTTTCATTAAATGGCATAACATTGTCCTACTGTAAAGATTCAATGGCAGAATAAAGAGAAAACACAGCTGTTATTCTGAATAAGGGCCTCTTCAAGAAAGCAAGGCTTGCTGACTTAGAGAACTATTATCTCATATCCAAGTCAGCTGCCAGAGTGATTATGGGGTAAAAGGGATAACCTGAGAGTTCAGTATAAAAGGAAGGAAGGACGGGAGGAGGGGCAGTAGGCGTGTAGGGCGGTAGGAGTGAAGGGCGGTAGGAGCGGAGAGAGGGAGGGAGGGAGGGAAGGAAGGAAAAAAGGGAGGAAAGAAGAAAAGAGATCCAAGGAATAGCAAGTCTACTAATCACCACTTCATTATACACCAAAACTTCTGAATTAGAAGGTAAGTCGGTTTGTGATATTTTTAAACTTCTTACGCTGAAGAAATGAGGTAACAATTTAATTGGAGAAAAAAGGCTCTTGGGACTATGGTAATATTAGACAATTATTTTTATCTTAATATTCAGATTCTAAAGTTGACTTTCTACCTAAAGACAGAGCTTCACTCCACATTGCAGGTAGTAAGGGAACCAAGAAATACAGCGGAGCAAATTTAGCATATAAAAACTTCCCACCAGTGGCCGTGGACTCCAGTTACAATTGGGAGAATCTCCACCCATAAACTTAGGTTCACAGTGGGACAACAGAACAGACATTTCCTATGCTAGAACACCATTTGTTGTATGTTTCATTTTTAAATAGAATTACCATATATTGTCTTTTAATCCTTAACACTGAGAAAACATATGACATTAAGATGAAGCACAAATGCATAATGTTCTCTGTGGATTATGCGTTTCTCATAGGGGTGAAAAACTTAAGCAACTCGTTGTAATTTACTAAGTGTTTTCTCCACCAACAAGGCATTTCATTTTCATCGTTTCACGAAAAGGCTACTGTTTATTAGGAAGCCCTGTGATACGGTCAGTGTACTGGGCTAGAAGGGAAAACCAGTCTTTCTCTCCTGGCTCTGCTTCCTGCTGGCTGTACGTTCTTTAGGGAAGTCATTTAACCTCTAAATTCTCAAACCTTAGTACAGAAATGGGAGTAATTGCATGCGATTTACCTAAAACTCAGGGCGTGCTTGTGAGGAGTAGATGTGAACATGAATTACTGACAGAAGTGATTCAAGTACCCCTAATAATTACTAGCCGTCGCACGTTTGATGGTGTGAATACTAGTAAAGAAATGGAATGATTTTGAAGTTTCTTTTGTTTTCTAGACTGTGCCCTTTTCATTGGGACATGACCCTGAGACCCACACACACATAGTATCACTGGGGTTCAAAATGTGACAGTGTTCTGTAAATTTGAATAGAAAGTTTACTGTGTATCTAGAACTTTGAATTGACTCAGGTCTTTTGGGAGGAGAAATGTTGTGGGAATAAGTTTAGTTTAACCTGGTAAAGGAATTACCTGGTAAACTGAAAAACATAATAAGGGGGACATTTCCAAGGCTGCCTAGGGGTGCGCACCTTGTCCCCTACAGAAGCAGCTTCAGGCCTGCACAGGAGTCCGGAGAAAGAAGACAGGAGAGAGACAAAGAAATTTGCAGACTGATTCTGAGCCACAGCAGAAATCTCAGATGAAGAAGCCAAAACACTCCCCAGGTGAATCTCCTTCCCTCTGCCTTCCAAAATGTCAACCCCTTTACTGAGTAGTTTTCTCTCCATATCATTTCTCTCTTATCTCTGCTGTTCCTTTCCTTTCCTCTCTCACCCTTGAAAAGGCCTGGGGTTTTATTGAAAAGCCACTAGACAAACACTGGCCTGTCCTAGAGAAGGCCTGCCAAGGTCTCCATCCAAACCACTTACTAAATTAAGTGAGTCAGCCAGCATCTGATACAGCACACAACCATCCGAGTCAGGCTGGGGAAAGTTACAGAGACTTAGGAAGAAGGAAGAAACTTGGGCCCTTCTTGGGAAGTGGTTATGGTCTAAAGAAGAAAAATGTGGTTTGGTACGGAAGAGGTTCTTACAAGCAGGGCCACGAAGGGGTAAAACTTTTAACAACCTGAGAAGAACGCTAAGAGCTGAAGGAAATTCCTAGAAGGAAAAGAACTCCAGCTCAGGAGTTTTTAATTGGATTTAAGAAGCATCTGGGACCCATTGTAAAGCTGTGGAAAGGAAAGTCGTATCTAATGATTGTGGCTAGAGAGAAGCTGGTTATCTGCAGGCTTGATGGGCTGGTGATGCAAAATACCAAACATCTGTTTAACTCAATAATGGGCTCCTTCAAACTCAAAGTGATTCTGCTCTGCTACTCCACAGTCCCAGAGAGCAGCTCCCAAAACTGGATTGAGCTGCACAAACCCCCTAACGAGTAGTGTGAAATTAACCAGGGTGATGACACTTGTTATGCTTCACATTTATTCATCTTTAAAATAAGATATGTACACCTGCAACTCCTACTTTACAGTGCCACTGTCGCAATAATATTAGACTCATACGAAAGTATGGGTATGCTGTGTAAATGTTTTAATAACATTTAAATTAGCTTTATTATTATTGCTGTCTAGGAGGAGGAGGTGAGAGAGAGGCAGAGAAAATGTGCTGCTTTTTCACTCCCAAGGAGTGAGTCTGGCTTGGGATAATTCCAAGTATAGAATTATACGTGTGTAGGATGAATTTTTAATATATGATAATATAAGTTTCTTAGTAGTTCTGATTAATCATTTTGGCATAATTGCCTTGCTTTATTATATAATTCATGTTATGACATTGCCAGGTGCCAGCATCGTTAGTAATAGTGATTCTGCTTTCGTTTCCATATTTTTCTTAAATGGTTTAAGCAAGGCCCACCTTTGGCCTATATAAGGCACAGTGCTATGTGGAAAGTTTTGGGAACAGACCATGGTGGCTGGACTCCTACCTCACTTACCGGTTCCTCCTGTTCTCTGATGGTCAGATGTGAGTTTGGTGCTGGTTCCCATACACAAGTTTAAACTACACAAACGTCAATCCATGACTGTCAGTTTTCTCATATGTGTATAGTGAAAATAAAAGTACTTACAGACTTGTTAAAATCAATAAAATAATGTGAGGAACTGAGGGTAATTTTTAAAGATTAGTATTATTTAAGAAGTCGTTTAGAAAGAAGGATTTCTCAATGTCAAAAGACAGTGCTGAAGAGGACTTTATTAAAAGTAATGAGGACAAGGGACAGGGTTCTATAGATCCACTGTAATTCCTGGGTGTTGAAGTTCTAGCTCCGCACACCTAGAGTCTCAGACAGACTTTTAGGATATGAAAGTACACAGGAGGATGCTAATTTTAGAAATGTATTATCTTGAAGGATTGTAAACGTGTTTTTATAGTGATCAGAAGTTCTTTTAGATCTGAGTATATGTATTTTTTTTGAATATATGTCTTTTTAAATGCCAAATGCATACTGAATTACAAACTGGAAAGATGAGTAGAGAATTTCTTTTTGCTTTTGTTGTCTGGAACTGAAAACTCCTGTAAAATTAAATCCAAACATTAAACAAATTGATTTCCCTCCCAACCAGCAAAGGGAGACTTAGGTCCCTCTCAGATTTACTGGAGGGAACCAATTAGAACTGATGCTTCACCTGGTCAACGTGGGATTCCCCTGTCTGCTTCTTCTAAGTTAAATTTAGGGTTCAGCTTAGTGTTTCAAGAGTACATTGCCTCATTATGGACACCATTCGAATTCCTCTGTGTCCAAAATAAAACATACAAAAAGCCTGAGGATTCAAAGAATCAGATAAAATTCCCAATAATGTTAACAATACAGGACCAAATATTAAGCATCCCTGTTGTTGAAGCCCCTACCATCGGGAATGTCTCATCGAACAATCTTACTTCCCCTTTGCTTCTCAGATACCTACCTGTTTCCTCAATTCTTTCCCATTCTTCTTAGGCTCTAACCCAGCATCCAATGCCTATTAATTGCTTGTGCATCACAGATCCTCATCTTACTTTTTCTCATTATATATGTCCTTGACTAAGGAGGCTTACTTTCCTCCCCTAAATCTACCAACAAACATTGACCTAATAGTTTTCCTTCTCTCTAAGAGGACCTGTTACAAGCTACTGAAACAATTTTCTTCCTTACCTTATAGGTTAGTTTCAAAGAGAAAACACAACCATGCATTTTCTAAGAACTCAAACTAGGCAAGCATTTATCTAGCTACTATGGGGCCAAAAAATGAATAAAATATAATTGGTAAATAAGAGGTGGACAGGAAGAATTACCACATAGATGTACTGAGTTTATTATTCATAATCTGTAGAAGGCTGTAGCAAATAAACAGGCTCTGTTATTCAATACTTAATGACTCAGTCTGGCCGCTTCTTGCAATAAGACTGAACACATTGGAAACCCAGTTCCCACCAGCAGGTGTGATCTCCGATGACAAGCATAGTCATAATCCTGGTATCCATCCTGTTTCCTGAGAATGCTGAGTGTCCTTGTACCTCCAACAAGAGGCTTTCTTATTACTTCTACTACATAAGCTGGCCAAATGACTGGATGTCTTTCTCAGTGCCAGATTATCACAGGGGTCCTCCACTGGCCTGGAGGACTACAGGGTCTCTGCTCTGCTTGCTGGGGTCTTATGGTCCCATTTAGTCCATGTCAGCACACTCTCCCTTTCAGTCAGCTGGGTTTTCTTGTCCTGTAAACCCTAATGTACCCCTGTGTATGTTAAGAGAGTCCATGAAAATCACACCCCCATCCATCCTGATTTCTTGTTCTGTGACTTACTATTTGGACCCAACTAAAATATCAACCCTCTACATATCCTAGTCAGCATTTGAAAGGGGTGGAGCTCCCCACCTAACTCCCTGTGTTTCCTATACACCAAACTCATTGATCCCGTAGTATCTCTCCAGCTATCATTTGAAAATAGTTCAACTCTTCAATCACTTTATTCTACTGACGACATCATTCCTAATATCACAGTCCGGTGCTTCTCAACAATGCTCCATTTAGAAGCTAATGGGTGTAACTACTAGTTCAAGCACAGAACTGTTAATAGACCATAAAAAGGTATTTGTTCATGTAAAGTGTCACTCATTGCTTTCCCATCATGTCCTTTATCTAAGCACTGTGTTGATGGCTCTGCAGTAATAATTTTATTTTTGAACTTTAAAATAAGCCTTCAAATGACTTAAGCATCTCCTTAGCTGAGGCATAACCTTCCCTGAGTGTTGGTGTCAGTGCATATTCAACATCTTCTGACTTCTCATGGCATATTTTCATAAATTAAAGCTAATGGAAAGCAATTTACAACTTAGAAAATATAGTAAATTAGTTTAAAACTTTTTCTTTAGCTGAGTACTCTCTCAGATAATAAATCTGGGATCTGAGAATCAGTAGCTTTTATCAATGGGAATAGATAGAAGGGATTAGAAATAACAAAATTTTGTAATAGAAAAAAACATGATTTCTCAACATTTATAATTTCTGAGGATTTATCAATAAAGTAGAGTAGTTGGAGATGGTGAGGAGTAACACCCCCGTTTTCCCTGGACACAGTGAGACCCAGGGGAAACCCGACTGAGAGAGTTGTCAAGGTTTAATTACAAGGTTTAATTAGGCATCTAAGGATATGCAATAAGATGACCCAGCCTGGAGATTGAACACAGAGATGGGGAGCTGAAGTGCATAGCACGGTAGGTGAAAATGCACCATGGAAAGGGCACAGAATCCGAAGTCCAAGAATCCTGGGTTCAAACCCTAACTCTGCATTTTACAAGTTTACGTGTAACCTTAGGCAAAGTACTCAACCTTCCTTAGACTCACTGTCTTATCTCTCATAGTCATGTAATAAGAATTATCATAAAGAACCATGGTCATCTTCTAGCTCACTGGAAGCCTCACTTAATGTTATCACTAGTCTGGCTCAGTCCTTGGGAAAGCAGACCAGTGATCGCCGTATTTGCTGGTAAATAATAGGATTGAGGCTTCCGGACCAAAAGGGAAACAAAAGGATAGGGTCTATTGAAACTCAAACTGATGTTAACAATGGAATGAAAACAGATGACTCCCCACCTAGGAGCCTGCCAAGTTGGGGCAGCATCCAAGCGGGATGAGTTTAATCACCCCAAGGAGGGCACACAATTTGGGGTCCTAGCATTCAGCCTTGGGGCATGATGAACTGCTGAACTCTGCAGCAAGAAGCACTGTAGGCAAAGTGCCCAAGGCAGCCAAGGATGTGGCCGTGTCCCAGCCTCCCCTAACAGAGGAGCAGCTGAATTCTAAGAGAATTTTCTATTCTTCTGCCTGTAGGTTGTTTCAGAACATCCTGCCTCAAGGTTAGATTGGTTTTCAACTAAAGGCTGTTCTGTCAGAAGAGGAGATGACTCATTCTTGACTTCTCTCCTGGATTTATGGATAAACTCATCCACTATTAAGCCCTTAGCAAGTGGTCTTCATTACTTAGGGGTCCATTGATAGGAGGTGCCTCCTGGGCTGTGTTACCCAGCAATGGTTTCTTGTCTAGGAAGCTGGGTATTGTTGAAGTACCACGTCCCAAATCTCAGAGATGGAAGCCATAGGACCTGTCTCACTATAACAACATCCCCAAACAGAGGCTGAGAGGTTGAGAAGCCAAGAGTGGGTCTAGAACTCTGTTTCAGTTTCAGGTTTACAGAACCGGGTTCATGTGCCGTCCCTGAGCTCTGCTGCTCTGCGATTCCTTGTTCCTTTGTCTCTTTTTGCAGGCAGGGGTCAAGAACTCTGCCCTTTTCCCTTTATTATCCCTGCAACCTCAGTCTTAGCTATGAGGTAGAAGATGGCCAGTGTGCTTCCACAGATTTACAGGTTGATGAACATGGTGTACTCTTTCTGCTGCTTTTCTAAATCTTTTAGGTAGGGAATAGCATGAATTAGGCAAGTCCTCAAAGATATATGCTAGTCCCTATGTTCAATCTCTCTACCCCCAATAGCAATCAAGAAGTATGATTTTTAAATCTTAAATGTTTATTTAAAAAATCTCATAAAAGTCAGGGAATAACTTTGAAAATCACTGTGTTTGGGTGATTTGCAAGAGGCTGGCACCTAGATGTAATTAGCAATGAAATAGATTGATTAGAGGGAACATCTGGAGGATAAAGGGGAAAGAGAGTAAACCTTAGACTGTGATGTAGGTTTGATACTTGGGGAAGAAATGAGGGAAGGAAGGAGGCTTGGGTAGGAGAGGACCACAAAGCAGTTATAAGAAAGTTTCTGCCAAGCCAATGGGGAGTCTCTGAGTCAAAGTTACCTGTCAGAGGAGACTTGAATTAAGTAGGACTGGGCCTGAATTTATTACCCTGTGTGCTCCATCACTGGCTGGGAGCAACTTTGAACAAGTGCAACGTCACCTGCCTGAACTTGATGATAGATCCAGAGAGATGTCAACCAGGGCCTTCATCCATCCACTACGCTTTCTACACTAAGAGATCAGAGAAGTGCATTTCCATAGTCACTACAACATTAAGAAAGCTACAAACAAGGAGCAAGAGATTCTATCTTCATGAATAGAAAGTTTGGATATCATTTTTAAAATCCCCAAATGACCTAGAGTCAACACAGTTCCAATTAAAACGGCAACGGGATTTTAAAATTTGTTTCTTGTTTTTGTTGGTTTGTTTTTTCAGTAGAGCTTGACAGGTGACTCCACAATTCTGTGGAAGAGGAAAAGTGGGGGGAAAGACACCCTTGAAGAAAAAAGAACTGGATAGGAAAATTTGCTTCTCCAAGTCTCAAATATCACACTGCTCTAAGAAAGGATGGTATTGGTTCTGGAACAGACAAATAGCACAGTGGAATAGAATGTAGAGCCTGGAGTAGACCAACTCACACTGGGAAGTTTGATATGTGATAGAAAGTTGAAAAAGATGTTCTCTATTATGCTGTGAAAACGAGTCCTCCATGTATAGTAAAAAATGAAATTCGTTTCTGACTAACACCAAGTACAAAAATTAATTCCTGGTTAATTAAAGATCTAAATGTTTAAAGCCAACCTGTAAAACAAGGAGGAAAAAACACAGGAAGACATGTTGATGACTTCCTAGCAGGGAAATATATCTTGAATGGGACAAAAATTATAAGCTATAATGAAAAGATTGATGAATCTTACTACATTAAAAAAATCTTTATAGGAAACTAAATATATAAAATGGAGAAAGGAAAGACAAGCCAAAAACTGAGATAAAATATTTGCAATGCATATAATCATTTTAAAAAAATGGTTTACATGAAACTCCAGAGCATCTAAAGTCAATGTAGAAAAATACAGACTCAGTAGAAAAGTGGATAAAAGATAGGAAGAGCAACTGACAGAAAGCAAACCAAGTAGTGACTACAAAAAGCAAACTGAACCATGGTATCATTTAAATTTGGGGAAAACTTTAAAAATCTAACAGTTGTAAGTACTGGCAAGAGTGTGGACAAAGAATTCTCATAAGGTTCTGGTGGGAATTTAACTTACAACAGTGTATTTGTAGAGCAAAGTTTCATTGTCTAGTAAATTCTAAAATGCACATTCCTTATAACCATTTATTACACTTTAGGTTTTTTAATATTAAAAAGGAGTATTATAGCATCGTTCATAGTAACATTGAAAACAGTTGATAGAGAAAATGGATTTTTAAAAATTGTGGGGAGAATTTAAACACAATTCCATCATGTGTTAAACAATCCTTTTCTGCCCCATAGTTAAATAAAACTGAGCCATGTTAACAGTGGTCCTATGTTAAGCAATATTGAGAAAAAGCAAAATAAATTAGCTTGTTCCAAGAAATACTTGCTCCGGAAATAAGCCTATGCACCATCTAAAATAACCTACTTTACAAACTAATAATTCTCCTGTCATCTCACGACTATCAGACTGAGCAAGATGCTCTTCAAAACCCTTGTTCCAAAGACATAATGCCATAAATCCTGTTCAATCTCAAACTGTTTCCTTCCTTGTAAGGCCCACCTTAAAATCACGTAGCCCAGTGCTTCAAAATGCAGAAGTATTCGCCCTGGTTTGTCCCTTCTGAAATACTTTTAAAATTGTCAATGTTTCTGCTTTACTACAGTAAGTCTAATAAACTTTACTTGATTAGCAAGTTTTTCTGGTGGTCTTTTGGGCAGTCAGCAGTAGTAGATTTAAACAATGAATGTGCTATAAAAAGAAATGGTCTATAGCTATACAAAGCAATTTGAATAAATCTGACAAACAACATTTAACTTAAACAGTAACAATAAAACAAAAACTGCTATAGATATAGTTTTGCTCCATTTATATGAAATTTAAATAAATGCAAGTCAACAGTATAAATTATTTAAGGATACATACAAATGTGATCCAAGTTGAGAAAATGAAGATAGACGATATTGACCATATTGAGGGTTTGGGGAATGGAGAGAGAGAGAGAGAGAGAGAGGCTTGCAGTCAGGAAACACGTGGGAAGTTTGAACTGTATTTGTTACGTTTTAATTTTCTTGAGTTAAGGTGGTGGCCTCAGAGGTGTTCATCATAGTGTCATTTAAACTTTTTTTGCAATTTTCATTATTCCACAATTTTAAAGGAAAAAGTATTGTAAGGCACAATATTTGATGGTGATTGTTTTCAGAAAGTGGAGGTGATAGTATCATGCTGCAGAGCATTTTAAAATGAAAAGCAGAAAGTGTCTTTAGGAGTTAAGAACCTAGCAAATTCTTGTTGACTTGGGGGAAGGGGAGAGGGGTGGTAGCAATGGAGATTGAGAAGAGGTTGGAATTTATGGAGGTGGAGACGGAGTATGGACAACTTTTATGAAAGAGATATTTACTCCAGTTGAACTGTTGTAAGATGGTCTGGGCACAGTTCAAAAGCAAACCTACCATGAAGAGATTTACCATGCATGCTTTTCTCTGCATATACCCTTGTCACACTTTAAACCAACAGACATTGTCATTAGTTCCTCTACTGAGAAGCATCAAAATCACAGCAAGTGTTTATAGTCTTGCATTTTTCGAGAACTTAATTGCTTTGAGTGTAGGCCACTTTTGAAATGAGAAAGAGCCAGAAAAGGCCAACAGGATGGGGGCACTGGAGTAAAGTTACCTGAGTTTCCAGTTGTTGGCGCAGCTGTCAGGAGAGCTGGAGACAGATCCACGAATCAGGAAGAGACAAGAGAAAAACAGGAGAAATAAAATAGCATGAGAAGAGAGCATTAGGGAAAGCCTTCCTCAATTTGCAATTACTGACCCATGAGAACACAGTTAATACTTCCTTTGCCTCCAATAAGTATATTCACAATTAAAAACGCATTATCTGTGCCTAACACATTGTAAAACTATGTGCTCACTTCTTGAAGCAGCCAAGCTCAAGTATTTAACGAAATGCTTACAAAGATGTTAATCCTGTGGCAATAATGTCCAGAAAAATTGTAAACCAAGTGAAGTCAGAAACAAATGATCACAAATGAAGGTTAGACCAGAACATCATACTCAAATGTGAAGAATACTCAGTGATGTGTAACTCAAAGGTGTGGTCAGAATCTGGACTCATAGCACCTTAATGAAAGAACAATAAATTTGTAAAGTGACAAGGCAAAGGCAAAAGACTTCAAGTTTCTAAGGGTAGAATGTATTTTAATACATTGGATTTTTCTAAAACTTTCCTTGTTTTATTATTGTACTTGAATATTTCTATTTCCTCAAATTTCCTCAAAATAAACTACTTGTAATCAGTACTTTGATTTTTACTGAATACAACC
Source organism: Delphinapterus leucas (assembly GCF_059928025.1). Taxonomy (NCBI): domain Eukaryota; kingdom Metazoa; phylum Chordata; class Mammalia; order Artiodactyla; family Monodontidae; genus Delphinapterus; species Delphinapterus leucas. The sequence continues at coordinate 18,530,338 of NC_143149.1, forward strand.
TATTAACATTTTTAACGTTTCTTTCTTAAGGCAAATAGCTTTCTTCTGGTAAATAACAGTCTATTCTTTTCCCAGTGAGGTGTATATCATATTATTGATTATATTAAAGTACGATAGCTTCAGTCTTCCCAATATCACCAGAAGAAGTACAAGGTTTTGCAGTAAAACTAACATGGAACTTAGTCCTAGCTTCAGTACTTTCTGCTGTGTGATGTTATACAAGCCACTTTAGTTCTGAATTTCAATTTTAATTTTTGTAGAAGTGACCTAAATAGAACTACAGTACTTCATAAGGTTGCTGTGAAAATTAAAAAACACTAATACAAGCAAAGCACTTAACAGTGTCTGGCTCATTCTAAGTGTCTGGTAGCTCTTGTCAGTGGCGAGTCTTAAATCTGATCCTTTTTCTCAATTTTAGGAAGCACTGACTTTGATCACACAGGCGTTCACCATCATTTGGGATTCTTACACCTTCTCTGTAGAAGGGAGAGCACAGAGCACGTAGCAAAGTGGAAACAGTTGTCCTCAGGAAGACTTCCTGTGCCTGTCTCCTTTCTTCCTCTTTGATTTTGCTGTCTTCTTCGTCTGTCTTAGCTGTTCGTTATCTTTATGTTGTTCCCCATTAGATGTGTCATAGGAGGATGGGGAAATATTTTTCTTGGTAGAAGATCACTTTCCCAAGTATCCTACAAAACTTCTATCTTCAGACCTACTTTCTTGCAAACCCTACCTCTGGTAGCATTTGTATGAACGAATCTCTCTTACCTTTTCCACTGTGGCACAGAAAAATAACATGTATCAAACCTATTTGCTTTCCTCCTGGGAATGCAGTGGCGGAAGTTATGGCCAAGCTACTGAGTCCTGACTAAAGGAATATAGGAAGAAACTATATCTACCTCTCACAGGCCTTGCCCATAATATCTCCTCCTGTCTTCTCTCCCTTCTCTCTCTCCCTCCCTCCCTCCATTTGCAGTCTGGAACACACCCCCAAGATAACCTTCAAAACCATATTAAAAAGATAAGAACGTCTGCCAACCTGGGTCCTACTCGATTGTGGGAAACTTACCAACTAGTAACATATCAGGGACTCTTATACAAGCGAGGAATGAACAGTTATCGTTTATAAGTTGTTATTGTTGAGTCACTAATATTTGGGGGTTTATCTGTTAGAGAACTTAGTGAGCATTTCCTTAACTAATACACCCATACAACACATGATTTAACATGAGCTTTAAATTAACCACCCAGAAAAGACGCCAATAAAATTTGGGACAAAACGATGGGATTTTGAGGTAAAGGATACTTTTAGATGACCTCCTTTGGTCATATCATCTAGTTAGATCTTTAATTCCATATTAGGCATATCTAGCCTGGCGGGGGGCGGTGGGGGGGGAAATTACACTCTTTCCTCCATGCCACAATCTAGCTGATATACTCATTGACATTTACACTATGCCCATGAACAGATACGTATCATCTCTGGGGAGGAGGTAAGGTCCAGGATGTTGTTGGTGGATCAGGAATGAAAGATGATAAATTACTGTACCCTATAGCATCTCTCCCCCCGACCCATTAGATTTAGGATGGGAGCCTAAAACTGAGAGGAACGGTTTATTAAAATCCTTATAAGCATCAAAATTTGTATGAATAAAATAAAATGAAGACTTGTATGAATAAAGTAATATGATTGTAGATCATATGAAGCAAGAGGACAGTTGACCTAATTAGTCAGGGACATCTCTGGGGTGTTTTCTCTGGGATCTGTGTCTATAGAAACAATCTGATTAAAAATGCATTAAAAATAACTGTGAGGCATAGTCTTTTATTGATAAGATTGAGAATAATATGTAGAAAAGAGGGACCCATTTACTTACTGTCCAATCTGTACATGTGACAACTCTTTCTAGATGTCCCCGCTCCTATCCCATCTTCCTCTCTGAGCAGAATCCCAGTCCTTCCCTGTCGTCATTGGTGGGCTTGAGTGCATTCTGTTCTTTCCATCTGTCCCTTCCAAGGACTTCCTTTCTATTCCATGTGTCCAAAGTAGAAAATAACCTGACGCTCTACAGAACTTCAGAAGTTCTGTTAAAATTTTAAGTATATATCTCTGCAAATGGAAATTATAAAGTAAAAAGTTAAACACATATACATGTATATAGCCATAAGTTCATCTCTGTAAGAAGTCTAAGTTGATAGTAAAGAAAGGAATGAGTTTAAATAGTTACAGATAGGGTAAGGGCTGAAATAGTGATGAGAAAAAAATTATATTTAATATTATGGTAGAGCCATTTGTCACAGCATAGGGCTCAGAATCCTGAGAAGATGGGTAGGAATATTCGTCCAAGAGATTTGGAAGCGAGGATGATCTGATAGCTGGGACTGATAGGCCAGGCTTCTAGCATTCATTTCTTTTGTCACAGCTGCCTTCAAATGAATGGGGAGAACTTTAATCAGGCCACCCAGGATAAATCAGTCTCTCAGACCACTACCACCTCAGTATTTCCTGAGGAGACCTCATACTATCTTTCATCTGCCTACAAGTCGGAAAAGTGCTTGGACCCAACTGTAATCCATATAGGGGCACACCTTTTGTCACCCAAGAGCAATCAGAAAGCCCTTTTGGCCCTCTTTCCTTTCCAGTACCTTCTTGTTCTCCAGGTAAAATTTGGTGAGAAGATGGGGGAAAGAATGATATTTTTTGTAGAAGTCCTCTGCCTTGGGTTTAGGATCATACTTAGGAATATGTCAGGACAAAATTATCTTTTGTTGACAATTTAATAGAAGATGAAAAAACTAGACAGGATAAATGTCACTCAAAAAAGGACATTTTTTTTGAGTTTCAGAATTAGATTTAAAAAAATAAGTCAAAGCCTAGGCTACATGCTATCAAAAATGTGGAGGTGCGAAGCATGGTGAAAAAGCGCCCTTCTCTGCAGACTCCTTATGTGTGGTGCACCCTTAAACTGCCTGCAAGGCGCATACAGACCTCAGGGAGGAAAAAAAAAAGCTATATTGAGTGGCTGCTGCTGGAGTGATTATGTGTGGACTGTAAACTCTGCTGACTCTGCTTGGTAGAATGGAAGCGAGAATACTAGTCAAATGGCTACAACATCTCTGTTCCAGGGGGCAAAGCAGGACCCATAGGGAAAGAAAAAACCATTCCTCTTTAGCTGAAACTACAAAAGAACAGGAGAGTAGCCAAACATGGCAACTTCCTAGGGCTGCCACATACCAAGTGCTTTCTCGGGAGAACATCATCCTCAGTAGATGGGAATAATGTTTTTTTCATAACGTTGTCAGCTGTTTTCTTTCAGGAGGCAATTTATGGTTAAAAACTTTGAAATGGTTGATACTTTCTTTTTATTTAATTACAAAGTTTTATTGAGATCTAATCAACCGATGACATTATATCGATTTCCTATATACAACAAAATGATTTGACATTTGCCTGTGTATCTAAATCATCACAAGTCATTTACCTCCATCACCACACATAGTTAAAAATTTTTTTCTTTTGAGGGGAACTTTTAAGATCTATTGTCTTAGCAACTTTCAAATATACACTAGAGTATTACTAACTAGAATAGAATCGCCATGCTATACATTACATTCCTATGACTTACTTATTCTATAACTGTCAGTTTGTACCTTTTGACTCCCTTCACCCATTTTGCCCACCCACACCCCACACCCCTGGCAACCACCAATCCATTCTCTGATTCTGTGAATTGCTTTTTTTTCTTTAGATTCCACATATGAGTGAGATTATATAGTATTTATCTTTCTGTCTGACATATTTTACTTAGCATAATACCCTAAATGTCCAACTATGTTGTCATAAATGGCAAGAGTTCCTTCTTTTTATGACTGAATAATATTCCATTGTATATATTTATACCACATCTCCTTTATTCATCCATTGATGGACACATAGGTTGCTTACATGTCTTGGCTATTGTAAATAACGCTGCAGTGGACGTTGGGCTGCAGATAGCTATCTTTTCAACTTAGTGTTTTTGTTTTCTGTGAATATGTACCCAGAAGTGGAATTTCTGGATTGTATGGTAGTATTTTTAATTTTTTTTGGAACTTCCATACTGTTTTCCATAGTGGCTGTACCAATTTACTTTCCCACCAGCAGTGCGCGACAGTTCCCTTTTCTCCAACACTTGTTAAGTCTTGTCTTTTTGATAATAGCTATTCTGACAGGCGTGAGATGATATCTCATTGTGGGTTTGATTTGCATTTCCGTGATGATTAGTGATGTTGAGCATCTTTTTATGTGTCTGTTGGCCATCTGAATGTCTTCTTTGGAAAAATAGCCATTCAGATCCTCTGCCCATTTTTTTTTTTTTTTTTTTTTTTTTTTTTTTGCGGTACATGGGCCTCTCACTGTTGTGGCCTCTCCCGTTGCAGAGCACAGGCTCCGGATGCGCAGGCTCAGCGGCCATGGCTCACGGGCCCAGCCGCTCTGCGGCATGTGGGATCTTCCCGGACCAGGGCATGAACCTGTGTCCCCTGCCCATTTTTAATTGAATTTTTTTTTTGCTCTTGAGTTGCATGAGTTTGCTATATATTTTAGATATTAATCCCTTATCAGATACATGATTTGCAAATATTTTCTCCCATTCAGTAGGTTGCCTTTTCATTTTGTTGATGGTTTCCTTTGGTGTGCAGAAACTTTTTAGTTTGTTGTATTTCCACTTGCGTACTTTGCTGTTGATAGATTTAATTGACTCTTCTCTACATATCGTATTTTTAATTGAGAAATTATCTCTCTATGGGGCAAATTCTGCTGGACAGAAAGTATATTCAATTCTATTTTTTGCATTAAAATATATAAATATTTTAGCTAAAATATTTTCATAGGTACTTTTTTTTTGCTTCTTTCAGAGGACCTTTCTACTATAAACATTTTTGTAAGATAAAAATAGTTTCTATTTGATACTTTTGAATGTTTTGTGAACTTTAGGTACTGTACAATCATAGTGCTTCTTATTTCATACCAGTACAGAACTAAATATAAATATAAATGAGACTATGAACTATAAGAGAAAGGAAGGTAATAAGCAAATCTACTTTCTTGAGTTGTGTATTAAATGTACTAAAAGAGTAGAGGCAAATTTCTCCTCAAAATATTTAATCCTGATGGAACATCTTTAACGTAGAATATGCCAAGTAACATATGAGGTTTTCTGGGGGTTTGGGGAGCTAGAAAAAAATGGTGTACATTTCACACTTTCTGGGAGCTTACAGTTTACTTGTAAGAATACTTACGACACAATATTTGGACAAGTAGACAAGAAAAGAAGAGGTAATGCAAGGTCATATTTGATTGAGGCAAATAAGTAGACAAAACCATTACAATTCTCAGTCCAGAGAGGAGAAAGAAGTTTTATTTCAAAAATCAGAGGCTTGATTCTATTGCATTATTAATTTTAAAAACTCTCAAATAATAGTTCAAACTTTCCTATACATTAAAAAGGTTTTTTCTGTATACAAATATTGAAGCTAATAGTTCTTATTGATTAGTATAAACCAAACCTCTGTAGTTAATTTAAAAAGGAAGTCAGATTGTCAGCAATAAAAAGGGAAACCATAAATAAGACCAAAAGACAGAATGGGAAGAAATATTTGCAAACGAAGCAACTGACAAAGGATTAATCTCCAAAATTTATAAGCAGCTCATGCAGCTCAATAACAAAAAAAATAAACAACCCAATCCAAAAATGGGCAGAAGACCTAAATAGACATTTCTCCAAAGAAGATATACAGACTGCCAACAAACACATGAAAGAATGCTCAACATCATTAATCATTAGAGACATGCAAATCAAAACTACAACGAGATATCATCTCACACCAGTCAGAATGGCCATCATCAAAAAGTCTACAAACAATAAGTGCTGGAGAGGGTGTGGAGAAAAGGGAACCCTCTTGCACTGTTGGTGGGAATGTAAATTGGTACAGCCACTATGCAGAACTGTATGGAGGTTCCTTAAAAAATTAAAAATAGAACTACCATATGACCCAGCAATGCCACTATTGGGCATATACCCTGAGAAAACCATAATTCAAAAAGAGTCATGTACCAAAATGTTCATTGCAGCTGTATTTACAATAGCCCGGAGATGGAAACAACCTAAGTGTCCATCATCGGATGAATGGATAAAGAAGATGTGGCACATATATACAATGGAATATTACTCAGCCATAAAAAGAAACGAAATCGAGCTATTTGTAATGAGGTGGATGGACCTAGAGTCTGTGATACAGAATGAAGTAAGTCAGAAAGAGAAAGACAAATACCATATGCTAACACATATTATGGAATTTAAGAAAAAAAATGTCATGAAAAACCTATGGGTAAGACAGGAATAAAGACACAGACCTACTAGAGAATGGACTTGAGGATATGGGGAGGGGGAAGGGTAAGCTGTGACAAAGCGAGAGAGGCATGGACATATATACACTACCCAACGTAAGGTAGATAGCTAGTGCGAAGCAGCCGCATAGCACAGGGAGATCAGCTCGGTGCTTTGTGACCGCCTGGAGGGGTGGGATAGGGTGGGTGGGAGGGAGGGAGACGCAAGAGGGAAGAGATATGGGAACATATGTATATGTATAACTGATTCACTTTGTTATAAAGCAGAAACTAACACACCATTGTAAAGCAATTATACTCTAATAAAGATGTAAAAAAAAAAGTTTGGAATGTTTGCAGTTTAAACAAAGGAGAATAATCATAAAATACGTGCATAAAACGTCAGTCTTTAATAAGCACTCATCCCCATTTAGAGCTGGAGACCTGAATATGTAACTGCCCAGGTGCCTGGTAATCAGGAATGAATATATGCTCACTGCTGGGATGCAGGATGCAGGAGGCAAGGGAGTCTTAACACAAGGGAGAAAATCGAAAGTGAAATTTAAACTAGTAGCTAAAACCATAGATTAAATTAAATAAATGATAAATAGCAGGGTTTGAGATAGAGGTTGTCAGTAAGTGTGAACCATTTTAACTGCTTTTCTTTGGACAATTTTCTGCAATTTCCCACTCTTTCTGCTAAAGCTGTCAAAGAAGATGACCGCAATTTTGTAAGAGATGTTCCACAATTTTCTTATGGCATCGATCAGCACTCAATAGCAAATGTTTCGAGCTGCCCCCATGTGCACTTGAAAATGGATCACAATCACAACAAAATAACCAAAATCTTTCTCAAGAAGCAGCGGCATTTTGGGTGAATGGAAGAATTCATTGAATGAATACCTTTATTCTGATACTATGGTGGATCCCGTCTCCTCCTGCCATTTTAGATTTTGATAAATAGGATGCTCTCAAATTATATGCTGAAGGGAGTGGACTTGAGCTTTGAGAAACTCCTAGCTAGAGGTTCCAGAACAGCTGTGAGTGAATCTCACAGACCGTGCATCTCCTTCTTGAGCAGCTCTGGGTACCGCAGCCTGACTTGGGAGGGTCCAGTGAAACCATCGGCACTCCCCCGGCAGGAGGTGCTCCTGGGTTCACAGTTCCAGGCTATTTGCTTATAAAATTACTTGGGAAGGGATCACAGATAAGAGATTTTTTGTTTATAAATTTCTTTGAAGAGTCTGTAATCCACTATATGAAAAAATGATTTTTTAAAGTAGAATAAGTCACTCTATTTACTATCTTGAAAACCCTTAAAGGAGTGAATTGCCTACAAGATCAAATTCACAGTGCCTACCACAAATTTAAACAAGGTGTGGTATATATACACAATGGAATTTTAAAAAGAATGAAAAAATGCCATTTTCAGTCACGTGGATGGACCAGAGATTATCAAACTAAGTGAAGCAAGTCAGACAAAGACAAATATCGTATGATATTGATTATAGGTGGAGTCTAAAACAATGATACAAATGAACTTATTTACAAACATAAATAGACTCACAGACATAGAAGAGAAACATGATTACCAAAGGGGAAGGGGAGGAGGGATAAATTAGGAGTTTGGGATTAAAATATACACACTACTATATATAAAATAAACAACAAGGATTTACTTATACCACAGGAAACTATACTCAGTATCTTATAATAACCTATAGCAGAAAAGAACCTGAAAAAAATATATATAGCTGAATCACTTTGCTGTACACCTGAAACTAACACATTATAAATTAACTGTATTTCAATAAAAAGTTTTAAAAAACAAAATGAATCTTGCTTTACAACTAATGCTCCCCCTACTGCAAACACTACCACTTCCTCTCTGGCATGAGCTTGCCACGGCTACTCACAATTCCATAAACATCCTGTGTATTTTTATATCTTTGTACACTTGTTTATTTTTCCTTCTGCTTAAAATGTCCTCATTTCTTTGATAGACTCTTAAAAATTAGAAATTGAAAACATCTTCAATCATTCCACCCTATCCTTTGCACCTTCAAGGAACTGCCCCTTCCTTTCTCTTGGTTTTCCCACAGTACCCGGGACATAGTCCCTTCCATAATCCCCTGTTGTAACACTGTTTTAGTTTGAGCTCCTCAAGGATGGAACTGTGCTTGAATCAAGCATAGTGGCGGGCACATAGTAGAAAGTCATCACATAATTATAGAAAGAAAAAACCAAAAAAAAAAAAAGGATAATGGAAGGGTGGGAAAGAGAGAAAGAAGAGGTAGAGAACTGAGGAAAGGCGGGAAGAAAGAAGAGAGGGAGTCGGGGGAGGGGCAAAGAGGTGAAGAAAAAGAATAAAAAGTAGAGGATGGAGACATTAAATAATTAGAAAATAAGTCTCCAACCAGCTGAGTAAATTAAACATATCCCTACTCATCAAAAATGAAAAATCAAAATTCAAAATGTGTTAACTTATGATATACAGAACTAAGAAAGTAGTTAGCAAATCCCTATAAGAAATATCAGGGTAGGTGACACCTAGCCAATAGATATAAGATTGATTTTATAAAATTTTATTCCAAATTGTCCTGTACTTGAAGAGACTAAGCTTTTGTCAACATTGGTCTACTTTTATTAGAATAAAAAAAAGAAGAAAATCAGTCAGCTGTCATCATGTAGAGGTAAAGAGAAAAGGTCAATTTATCTGACCCTGAAATAAACACTTTTTGAGAAACATCCTAACAACTTGTATCTCTGACCATCATATAAGGACTAATGACATTTATTCTAAGCTAGCTACTTTTTAGAACTGGCAAGAGTAGAGTGATGATGCTGGAAATAATAGGGTATGGAAAAGACAGGGAGAGGAGAAAAAAAAAGATACTTCACCCTAATAGATCCACTTCCATACCTTAAGTCTATTGAAAATACTTCATATAACAAACATGTATTGGCCCATCAGGAATGAAAAATATATCAAGTGGAACACCTATTTGAAGAGATGCAAACAATTCGGTGTGTTGTTGTAGATCCCAAAGTTCTCTTGTATTTCAGTAGCTTTTACTTTAATTGTCTTGGTGAGGAGTTTATTGTGTCACATTAATGGAGGAAATCTATTTCTGTCTCTCAATACAGATGGTAACTTATAGATTAGTTTTGTTAAATTGGCTGTACTTTTTATCTCTTTCTAACCTGCAGCCCCCTTCTCAGTATTTGCCTAATATATCAAGAAGACACACTGCATAATCTTGATTTTTCCAGACTGTGCACTTCTTTATTTAACTTTCTGTCTGTGATGAATAGCGTATCTTAATTCACACCCCTGTAATGGGTCTAGTTGTGTTTGCCCACTACACCGAAGTGTAGTGACATTTTGCTCAACTGAGATCGGACTTAAGAGGGGAAAAAAGTGAAAGAGGAGTGATGTGCCTTTTTTCTTTCCATTGTTCGTCTCTTTATTCAGTCTTTCAGTAGATTGGGTTGAGAACAGGAAAGACAGAGCCATCTGGATAAAAGATAGAAGAGAAGATTGACAGGCAGTCTGAATTACGCGAGGGGAGGGAATTACCTCGAAAACACCTTGCTGCAATTTTCTGCCTGGCAAACATGAACTTCTGTTTAGAAGCACAGTTAGGGAACCACAGTTTCTTACCAACATTTTCAAACAGTTGCCTTCTTCTTTCAAGACACCAGTAGTTAACGACTGGTTCTGGAAACTGTAATCGCTTATGGCTGTCATTGGAATCACTGTTAGTGGAGGTGGAAGGTTCCAGACAGTTTCCACAGACCAAACAAAGCATTAGCTTCAGTATTTTTTGTAAAGCTTTTGTGGATGTCTCTAAATTCAATTGTCTATTATTTGTGACACAGGTTCCAAACATTTCTATCAAATTATACTGTGAAAAAAACTTGTTTAACACTGGCAAGGTCTCCTTGGGAATTCATTATTTTAACAACAAACTCATTTTGAAAGTTATGATCTGAAGTGAACTTGCAGACTCTTCCATTAGAATCCAGTTACAAGCAGTGTGTACTTGAAATTGTTTTAATTTCATTCCTTCCTGCATTTACAGTTTTAAAAAATCGACTCATTCAATCCCGATGATAGTTTCTCTGTTCTTTTCCCATCTTAAACAAAAATATGGCTTAGTAGACCTTAGTCCTCCAATTGGCTGCATTTCCAGAATTTCTGATTTGCCTGAACCCACTCATTGTCCCATTAACTTAAAGCAAAGCAAACAAATAATGATTTTAACATGAAAACAATTCTGTATATTGGAGAAACCTTTTGCAATCTTTAATATAAAAGAATAGAAAAACATAGGATCCAAGGCCAATCAGCACGTGGCTGTGAGAAAGCTCCAACTTTATTATTCACGGCAGTGAGGGGAGAGGGGAAGTTAGGCTGAATAGTTTATATCACCAAATAATCCAAGCTTCTCATTTTGTCATTACTCTCGACTGCCTCCTCACCATTCTTATTTATGGGCAACTAACAAATAGAAAAACTGATGGATTTGAATTCCATCTTTTTCATTTCCGTATGCTCTCCTTCACGATACTAATATCCAGTGAAATGGTCCTCAGAGCACAGAGGTAGTGTAGGTGAGGGAGTGTTATCAAACCACAAGACTAGATAATTAGACCCTGAATAAATGGGCTTTCTGGCCTCTCATGGAGATCTTGAAACCCCCGGAGTTGAATTTAATGGGTTGATTGCACATTTCTTCTTGCCAGTAGTACAGTTAAAGACACGAAGAAGAAAATTCCTTTTGGATACAGTATTAGCAGAAAGAGGACCTCATGGTATGGTGGGCTGCTCAGGGGGAAACGTTGCTTCTTGTTAAGAAGTCCCTGACTTATTAGGGACTCGAAATGAGTGATGAATAAATTAATGACAGAGGCAATGAATAGGAATAAGAATTGTATTCGTTCTTTGCACAGCCTCTTACTAGCTATGAACGTGAGCACGCCATTTCACTTTTTCGAAAATCAGTTTTCTCATCTAAGAAGTGGTAACAGAAATAGGAGTTCTGGCTGTTTGAGTTACTCTGAGCTTCACATGACAGAATGAATGCGAAAGCACTTTTTAACTTAACCTATTACTATTGGAACTTGAAAAGTGATGTACCATTTTCCTCAAGACCTGCTTACATGATTTATACGTACAGTCCTCCCTTCATGATCCTTTCATTTATCTTGAGCCCACCAGCCAAGCTGGATTTGTTTGGTCCTTAATGGACCCATATTAAAGCTCTAGCAAAGCCAGATTTGGAACATCCTCACCTGGTCCTGATTTGCGTATAGGTCTGTTAGACTTTGCCTGATGCACCAATTTCTCAGAATATTGATGCACCTGTCTCATCTCCCTCTGCTCTGTTCTTTAAAGCCTCCACATTAAATGGGCTCTAAACTTTTGGCAAATCTTTGACAAATAGCTTTTGGGTCCTGCCCTGGAGCTGGTCTATCTGTGGATCCTCCCTCAATCCTTGCCATCAACTCTGATTCAAGTGTCAGACTTCTTTTCATCATATAATCTTGGACCAGCCCCTACATACTGCATTAGTGCCCACATATAGGCACTCCTGACCCTGGGTCTGAGCATCTGCTAATCCTATTACAGTAGAGAATACCAAATCACAGAATCCATTCCCCCTTGGATTTGACGTGGCTGACTTGGAAAGCCCTGGACTTCTGTTTCTTTTTTAAAATACATATCTACAAAATCAAAACTTTAAAATATATAATTAGATTTTTTTGTATATTTTTTGTGTATACTTTACTTCCCCGTCCTCTAATATTTTTATTTATGTCTTTACCTGTCCAGTGTTTCTCTTCAAATAGAAGCAAATAAAAAGCTACACACACATATTATTTCTCCCACATTCTTACATGAAAGTCACATACTACACACTTGTCTTCCCCAAGAGTTTTTACTCAACAATACATACCTATTAGTGTATAACAGTATATAGATATCCTCCAAAATATTTTTCAACTGCTTGACCTGCAGTTTCTGGAAAGCATAAGTTAAATTCTCAGAATATCTTTTGATCCATTTATTTTCCCCTGGGATTCTGTCAGGTGTTGCCTTTTATATCACGACTATATTTTTCTGGCCCAAATGTTTCTGATCAATTGTTTTTTTGATGGAGTATCACCTTTATCTGTATATAACTTCCTCTTCATTCCTTATGAGTTTTTTCCCCTTAATTCTGTTTGATTGGCTCTTGAATTACCTACCATAGCTGCTGCTTGTTTCCATGTTTGCCTTTCATATAAATGTCCACTTACATTTATATGGACCCCAAGGAATCAGGACAGACATCAGCCCTGGTGCTAGAACAGGGTCCTGAGTATCATCTCTGTGTCAGGAATTTGAGGAGCTCCCCAACGAGAGAACAGTGTGGCCAGAGTAGTGGCCAGTTATGTTATTTTCCTTTTTCACATCTGTTTTTAAATAATGTATGTATCGTTTGGTTGGAAGTCTTTCTCTTATGGTATTATGCTTCTCAGATATTTAGATATTTAGTCCCTTAAACTCACATTGCCTTGGAAGAATTGGCTAATGCGTTGTTGGGGGAAGGGTAACTGAGGCGAGGTGAAAATCTGGGTCCTAGCATTTGCCCTTTCTGTCTATGTGGAGATTGCAGTGGAATTTGCTTTAGGGTAGAGTTTATGACATTCGATATAGTTCTAACACTTCCCCATCACACTTTCCCTCCTACCAACCACTCTTATCTTTCGGGGAACCTCTTAATATCTCAACAGTAGGTCCTGCTCTTTTCGAAAAACGACCCTGGGTGGATTCACCCACATGCGATAGATAAGGAAGAATCCATCGTGGCCACCCTATTCACACAATGTAGAATTTTATAGTCCCCTCATTAGCCAGCATGTCTTTCATGCTATTCTGGTAACTCCAGTCAGCACTGAACTGCTCCTGATGCTTTTCTGCCACCAGATAGAGCTGGAACAAGAAATGATCCAACCAGGGCATAATCAGAATAGCTGCCAAGGGGATCTATCCATTCCTTTCTACCCAGACTATTATTTTCTGAACTTATATTAGGACCCAGTCACCACCTAACTGGTCAGAATATTTAAATATTAGGTTCTGGGATAAACCAAATGTTCTCTTCTGTGACACCTACAGGGTGGTTTTGAGGGGTGGGAATCAGTAGCTATTAGTTCACTATCTTATGAATTAGACCTTTCATCACCCCCAGCCCCCAGTAAATGCATATTGCACAATTTACAATTAATTTCAGAGTATCTATCCTGGGATCATTGTAGAACATACATGGTTTGTTTTTTAATTCTCTAAGCCTTTATTGCATCTCTATTTTATAATGAATGCAAACACATAGTCTTCTTGAAAATTGAGATATATGATTGATTATTGTAATTTTCCAAATATCTGCCGAAGTTCTTTGAGCATAATAAGTACACCATAAAAGCTACCTGATTTAAGGGACATCTTCAACATAACTGAAATTCAGAAAGATAGCTTTCACACAAGGACAAAATGTATGCAAATTCATGCCACCTCAGATATGCCACCTAGGTTTTTTTTGCCTATGAGAAAGATATTCTCTATCATGCGGTTTCTGAATGAAATGTTTCCATGGCTATTATAGCTTGAATTATCTCCGTTTTATTAGTTTTAAAAGCCCAGGGCTTCCCTGGTGGCGCAGTGGTTGAGAGTCCGCCTGCCGATGCAGGGGACACAGGTTCGTGCCCCGGTCCGGGAAAATCCCACATGCCGCGGAGCGGCTGGGCCCGTGAGCCATGGCCGCTGAGCCTGCGCGTCCAGAGCCTGTGCTCCGCAACGGGAGAGGCCACAACAGTGAGAGGACCGCGTACCACAAAACAAAACAAAACGCCCAGTGTGGAAATCTAGTGTAAACTTCCTTCACTGCAATGTTGGAGAGTTATACTCTCCAATTCCTTTACGATCTAAAACAACCTCACCACACACTGAGCCCAGAAAATGCAGTCATAAACTCAGTTTTTGGAGAAGAGGTAATATTATCTAGGGTTTAGAGTTTTAAGACACGGGTTTTCTGTAATCACATGTTTGCTTTAAGAAAAACCAGTAGGAGAATTTCAAGATGTCAACCCAAGATAATGGACTAAAAATGGGATGTGAGAGAAAAAGTAGGGTCTAGGATAATTCAAAGATTTGGGCCATTTGTAAAATTAAATTAAAATTAATGATCACCCACATGCCTGGTGGAAAACTTCCAGATTTTGTACTATACTGTATCAAATCAACCATATGTATTTTTGTTGCTAGGATCTAGGTAGCTAAATACAACTAGAGACAATTATACGAGATAAAAGCCTCCCATTATGAATGCACAATTATTGACTCTGAAAACTGCTTATTATATTTCTTTAGTTAGATCAGTTTTACGCTTCCTGCTATGACAATTAGGGCTAAGCATAGTGGGGTATCTAGCCCCAGTTGGGGTCTTAGTTATCATGTAATCAGGATATGCTAAAGTCATTTTTGTAGTCTATTTTTACTTTGATTATAGCTTTTTACAGCTTAATTAAGATTTAACTTTATTTTTTATTACTCTTTAACACGATTTTCGCCGTATGACCGCGGTGGCTGGCACGAAATTTACCAACCCTAATTAATATGGCTTAGTCGAACTTTCGTTTATGGCTTAATTTTTATCACTGCCGTCTCCCATGGGAGTGTGGTTGATCAAGATGTTCTGAGCTACTGGCATAGTGTGCTTGATACCTGCTTCTTTTAATCTTAGTGATTTAGAGGGCATTCTCAGCAGAGTGCGGAAACTTGCACGTGTAATTCTATTAAAAATTAATAGAAAGGCTGGGACCAAACCTGTGTGTTTATGGGGCTAGTAAGCCCATCTAGGCATTTTCAGTGCCTTGCTTTAGAGGTTGTTTAAGCTACATCAACTTGCTGTGTACCGGTGGTATTTATATGGCTGTATTGTGCAGTTTGTGTCGGATTTAGTATTAGATTTTTGATAAAATGGCTAATGAATCTAGGGGAGATGTCAGTCTATATGGGTGGTGAATAAGTAGTTTATTGGTGTGATGGGGGTGTTTTTGAGGTTAATCTGTTTTGTTTTTTGTTTTGTTTTGTTTTGCGGTACGCGGGCCTCTCACTGTTGTAGCCTCTCCCATTGCGGAGTACAGGCTCCGGACGCGCAGGCTCAGCGGCCATGGCCCACGGGCCCAGCCGGACCGGGACACGAACCCGCGTCCCCTGCATCAGCAGGCGTACTCTCAACCACTGCGCCACCAGGGAAGCCCGAGGTTAATCTGTTTTGATGGGTGTTTGTTTTAGATAGGAGAGGGGAGACTGGAATGCTATGTCTATTGTACGTGTATACACGTATAGTATTGTTATATCCTGTAACCACTGGCTGAATTACGCACCATGAATTGTTGATGCTGGTAAATAATTTTCAGTTGAAGTCCATCTACAATTTGCTTGACTGTGTTAAGACCTTTTAAGGTCATAGCTGTGTCCAAGTATCCCCCTAAAAATTAAAAAATGCCAAATGCATGAAATCACAGTTATTTGTGAGCCTGGGCTGATTAGTCATTAGTCCATCGAGATGTTTTATTTAAGGGGAAAGAGTGAGTGATTTTAGGTGAGATGGCCCTGAAGTAAGAACCAAGTGTCTGATAAAGTTCATCAATAGAAGCCCCCACAAGTTATGGGCCCGGAGCGAGAAGAGGGGTACCTGCCAAGCAGGTTGATGGTTTTACGTGACCTGGTGATTAAGCTCGTGGTCTAATGGACAGGATATGCATGTTGACTAGAATTGATTTGACTTAATGTATCATGTACGATTGATAATCTATATGTACTATGTAATACTAATAATAAGATATACATGCTTATAAGCATGGGGTAGATAGTGTAATGTACAATTATACATATAATGTAATATGTACATAAAGATGTATGTACTTATTAATGTGGTAATAGAAGTATGCGTGATGTACATAGTAGTCTGTGATTAAATGGGCTGTTTTGGTACTGATATAGTACTTAACAATTCTGTAAATGTCTTATAATTTCAGGGAATAGTTTAAGTTGAATTTCAGCTTTGGGTGCTGGCAGTGAAGCTTGGGGCTTCTTCCTTGAGTCTTAGGGAGATGTGTTGTTCTCCTCTTCCAGTTTACAAGACCAGGGTAATATGATATACTACAAAGACTCTTCATTTCAGGAGATTGTTTTCAATGATGCTAGTTACTGGTATTAGTACTAGAATTAAAAGAAAGTATAAAATAGATGTGAGTTGGCCGACAATGATGAAGGAGTGTTCTACAGGTTGTCCTCCAATCCATGTTAGTGTTAGTAGGTCTGCCCCAGCACTCAAAATATGAATTGGCTAAGGGGTTGGAATGTTATGCTTCATTGTATGGATGTGTGGAGTATTGGGATAAATGCTAGAATTAGGATTGAGAGTAATAGGGCTAAGACTCCTCCTAGTTTGTTGGGGATTGATCGTAGAATTGCATATGCAAATAGAAAATATCACTCTGGTTTAATACGCAGTGGTATGTTGAGTGGCTTTGCTGAGGTGTAGTTGTCAGGGCCTCCTAGCAAGTCGGGTAAAGATAGGACTAGTATTAGGCTAGGATTAGTAGTAGAGTGCCTAGGATGTCTGATTGTGTGATAGGGGTGGAATGGAATTTTGTCTGTGTCAGATGGGATTCCTGTGGGGTTGTTGGGTCCTGTTTCATGGAGAAATAGTAGGTGGACAGCTGCTAGCACTGTGATGATAAAGGGGAGGATAAAATGAAAAGCAAAGAATGGCGTGAGTATTGCTTTGTCTACAGAAAAGCCACCTCAGATCCATTCGACAAGAGTGGTGCCAATATACGGGATTGCTGAGAGCAGGTTTGTAATGACTGTTGCCCCTCAGAATGACATTTGTCCTCATGGTAGTACATAGCCTATAAATGTAGTAGCTATAACTGAAAGTAGTAGAATAATTCCGATGTTTCATGTTTCTAGAAAGGCACAGGACTCATAATAAAGGCCACGTCCTACGTGAATGTAAAGGCAGATAAAGAATACGGAAGCTCCGTTTGCATGTATATATCGAATGATTCACCGGTATTTAACATCTCGATAGATGTGTGCTACTGATAAGAAGGCAGTTGCTGTGTCTGGTGTGTAATGTATTGCTAGGAATAAGCCTGTTAGCATTTGCAGGATCAGGCAAATTCCTAGTAAGAGCCAAAATTTCATCATGATGAATTTTTAAAAATTGTTTATTTATTTTTGACTGTGCTGGGTCTTCGTTGCTGCGCGCGGGCTTTCTCCAGTTGTGGTGAGTGGGGCTACTCTTCATTGCGGTGCACGGACTTCTCATTGTGGTGGCTTCTCTTGTTGCGGAGCACAGGCTCTAGGTGCACGGGCTTCAGTAGTTTTGGCACACAGGCTCAGTAGTTGTGGCCCACGGGCTCTAGAGCACAGGCTCAGTAGTTGTGGCGCACGGGCTTAGTGGCTTTGTGGCATGTGGGATCTTCCTAGACCAGGGATCGAACCTGTGTCCCCTGCATTGGCAGGCGGATTCTTAACCACTTGCACCACCAGGGAAGGCCCATGATGAAATGTTTGATGGGGTTGGGAGGTCAGTAAATGCATTGTTATTAGTGGGTGTGTTTTGGGGATGTTGGTCATTGGTGTTCTTATAGTTGAATGACAGTGATGATTTTTCATGTCATTGGTCATGGCTGAGATCCATGTGAGAATGATGATGACATATTTTGTATTTATTTTAAATGTGTTTTTTTTTTGCAGTACGCGGGCCTCTCACTGCTGTGGCCTCTCCCGTTGCGGAGCACAGGCTCCGGACGCGCAGGCTCAGCGGCCATGGCTCACGGGCCCAGCCGCTCCACGGCATGAGGGATCTTCCTGGACCGGGGCACGAACCCGTGTCCCCTGCATCGGCAGGCGGACTCTCAACCACTGCGCCACCAGGGAAGCCCCGTGTATTTATTTTAAGTGTTATTTTTGTGATCAGTTTTGCAGGGGTTTCTTCAAAACCTTCACCTATTTATGGGGGCTCTGGGTTGATTGTGAGTGGTGTTGGGTGTGGGATCGTGTTGAACTTTGGTGGTTCATTTTTAGGTCTGATAGTGTTTTTGATTCATTTGTGTGTGGGGGGGAGGACATTAGTTGTGTTTGGCTTTATGATGGCTCTGTCCACTGAGCAGTATCCTGAGGTTTGGGTTTCTAATAAGACTGTCTCGGGGGCGTTTCTTTCAGGGTTGACAGTGGAGTTTTTGATGGTATTATACATTTTAAAGCACGAGGAGGTGGAAGTTGTGTTTAACTTCAATGGGTTGGGAGACTGAGTTATTTATGATGCTGGTGACTAGCTTTTTAGTGAGGAGGCTATGGGGATTGTGGCATTGTATAGTTACGGTACCTGGCTGGTGATTGTTACTGGCTGGTCGCTGCTCATCGGTGTCGTGGTTATTATGGAGATTACTCATGTTAATGAAATAGAAGCACGCCAAGGGTGAGAGTGATAAGGAATGATAGGAAGTATAGTTTGATAAGGCCTGTTGGGCTTGAGATTAGTATGGAGAACTTTAGTTGAATAAGGGATATGGTTTTTGGTAAAACGTTTTCTAGTCAGATTAAGCCCAAAAGAGAGGATGCTGGTTTTTGGCTTATTGATAGGTTTAGGTAAGGAGGTAGACGATGCATGATGGTGGGGAAATATCCTAAGAGACTAGAGAATTTACGGGTGTTTGAGGGGTGGATAAGTTTTAAGTTCTGTGTGTTAAGGTTAATGTCGAGTGCCAGTGCGAAGCCTAGGATGGTCACTGCAAGGGCAGTTAGCAGTTAGCTCTAGATGTAAGGGTATGGTTATTAGGGGGACTGGCTGGGGGGATGTTGTTGGAGATAATGAATCCAGCAGACACTTCCAATTAGTAGGCGTTTGATGGAGTTAATTGAGAGGGGGTCGTTTTCACTGATAGAGGTTGGGGGAGAAGCCAGGTTGTCCTAATAGAGCAAAGAGAATGTGGGTACTATAGGCAGCTGTGAGGGAGGCGGCAATTAGAGTTATTAACAGGGCTCAGGCGTTGGTATAAGACGTGTTAGCAGCTCCAATGATCAAGTCTTTAGAATAGAAGCCGGTGAGGAAAGGCATTCCTGTCAACGCCAAACACCCGATATTAAGGGCTGTTGTGGTGAAGGGTAAAGCCTTGAAAAGGCCTCCTGTGTTTCGAATATGTGGTTCGTCGTTCGGGCTGTGACTAATGGATCCGGAGCATAAAAATAGCATGGCCTTAAAAAAAAACATGTGTGCAGATGTGTAAGAATGCTACATAGGGTTGGTTGATTCCAATTGTTACCGTTATTCAGCCTAATTGGCTTGAAGTGGAGAAAGCGATAATTTTTTTAATGTCATTTTGGGTGAGAGTACATATAGCTGTGAACAGGGTGGTGAGGGCTCCTAAGCACAGCGATATTGCTGGAGTAAGTTTGTTGTTTTCTCTTAAAGGGTAAAATCGAATAAGTAGGAAGACTCCTGCCACAACTATTGTGCTTGAGTGGAGTAGGGCTGATACAGGGGTGAGGCCCTCTATTGCTGAGGGGAGTCAAGAGTGGAGTCCAAATTGGGCTGATTTTCCGGCTGCAGCTAGTACAAGTCCTATAAGGGGGAGGTTTGAGGGATTTAGGTCGAGTATAAAAATTTGTTGCAGGTCTCCTGTGTTTGAGTTAAACAGGAATCATGCTATTGATATAATGAACCCGATATCCCCAATGAGGTTATATAGGATTGCTTGGAGGGCAGCTGTGTTTGCGTCTGCTCGCCCAATCACCACCCAATAAGCAGGAAGGATATAATTCCAACCCCCTCCCATCCAATAAATAGTTGGAAGAGGTTATTGACAGTAACAAGGATTAGCATGGTAATGAGGAAGTAGAGTAGGTGCTTGAAGAACCGGTTAATGTAAGGGTCTAAGTGTAGGTACCATATTGAGAACTCCATAATGGGCCACGTAACAGATAATGCTACTGGTGTGAATATTATTGAGAAGTAATCTATTTTGAAGCTAAGTATTAATTTAAGCGTTTGGACAGTGATTCAATGTCAGTTTGAAATAATTATTTCTTGGCCTGTGTGGAGGAATATTATTGTTGTAACTAGGCTGGTAATAAAAGCATATGAGATGGTATTTTTTTTTACGAATGATGGATATTTCTCACTTTTGTAGAAATCCGTGTCAGCTGTTATAATTGGGATGGTTAGTATAAGTAGTGTGACCGGAGCAAAAAAGGAAAATAGGTTTATTATTTTTACTTGGAGTTGCACCAATTTTTTGGCTCCTAAGACCAATGGATAGCTACTATCCTTTAAAAGCCTGAAAAAGCCATACTGTTAGGCATGAGGACATGAATTAGCAGTTCTTGCAATACTTTCTCGGTAAATAAGAAGTCTCAGTCTTCTGTTACTAGATTCACAATCTATTGTGTTTTTTAAACTGTATTTACAATACAGGGGGCCTAGGATGATTTGGGGATTTAGTGGCAAGGGTAGGAAGGGTAGAATGGGGAGGGCTCTAAGGGCGTTTTCTCAGGTAAAAAAGGGTGTAATGTTATTAATATGGGGTGTGTATTTACCATGTTGTGTCATAATTAGTATACATATAGAATATAGGGCTGTAATTACAATGTTAGTTCCTATTAAGATAATGGTAAAATTTGATCATGAGAAGGTTGATATAACTACGAACAGTTCTCCCATTAGATTAATAGTTGGGGGTGGGGCTAAGTTTGCCAGGCTCGCCAGTAGTCCTCGAGTGACTATTAGTGGGAGGAGGGTTTGTAGGCCTCGGGCTAAGATTATAGTTCGGCTGTGGATTCCCTCACAGTTTGAGTTTGCTAGGCAGAATAATATAGATGATGTGAGGCTGTGGGCGATTATTAAAGCGGCGGCTCCTATGTAACTTCAAGGAGTCTGGATGAGAATAGCTGCACTAACAAGTGCTATGTGGCTGACGGAAGAATATGCAATAAGTGATTTTAGCGCTGTTAGGCGCAGAGAGATTGAACTGCTTTTGCTTATCCCTCATAAAGAGAGCATAAGAAAAGCGTATGCTATGAATTCGGTCAGGGGGTTGAGTATTGCTGTAATTTGTAGCACACTGTAGCCCCCGAGTTTTAGTAACACGGCTGCAAGGACTATAGAGCCTGCGATGGGGGCTTCTACGTGTGCTTTGGGTAGTCAAAGGTGGAGGCCATAGAGGGGTATTTTTACCATAAAGCCTATTATGCAGGCTAGTCATATAAAGACGTTAGATCAGGAGTTGGGTAATGCTTGGGTTCAATATTGGACTACTAGGAAGTTCAGAGAACCTGTGGTGTTTTGCATATACGCTAATGCCACTAGCAGCGGGAGTGATCCGTTTAGTGTATAGAACAGAAAATAGAGCCCTGCACTGAGGCTTTCTGTTTGGTTACCTCATCGAGTAATGATGATGGGTGTAGGAACTAGTGTGGCCTCGAATATAATGTAAAATAGAATTAGTTCTGTGGTGGTAAATGTTATGATTAAAAATATTTGAAATATGATTAGTATAGTGACGTATAGTTTTTTTTCAGGTCACCGATTCTTTGAGCAGGTGAGATTGACTGACTATTAATATCAGAGGTAGGAGTCATATTATCAAGATCAGTAGTGGTGCAGATTAGGGAGTCGGAAAAGAAAATTAATGAGAAATTAAGGCTATTATCATTAAACTGGTTAAGAAGAAGACTTGTGAGGCTAATTAGCAGGCTATGGGTTGTAGCATTAATTCAAATTATATTGTTTTATGATAATCAAGTCAGAGGTATTAGTATAATCGTAGGGATAATACATTTTAGCACTGGAGTAAGTTAAGGTTTTGTACATAGTCAGTGCCTATAATTTCTTCTTCCAACAGGACTACCATCACCTCTTGCCAGGACTATGGCCTCCTGACTGGTCTTCCCAATTCTACTCTTGCTTCTCTCAAGTGAACTCTTCGTGTACAGCTATGGTGAGCTTTATTTTTCTAACTTTTTATTAAAGTATACCATACATGCACAAAAGTTCACATATTATGTGTGCCATTTCATAAATTTTCATAAACCAAAAACACCCACAGAGTCATTACCAAGTCAAGAAAGAGAACATGCCTGGCCCACGGGAGCTTGCCCTGTTCTCTCTTCCAGTCACCAGCCAGCCGCTGCCAAGAGCAAATACTTTTGTGACATCCACCAGCATATATAGTTTTGTCTGTTTGTGCTTTATATAAATGGATTCTTGGAGAAGCATTCTTTGTTCACTGGGAATTTTTCCTTTTTTCACTGAGAATTATGGTTGTAAATTTAATCCATGTTGTTGTGTGTAGTTGTTGTATAGTCTATTGTTGTGTGAATATACTAATATACACATATTAACCTACAAATACCCATTTATGTGGTGGGCATTTGGTTAGTTTCCAATTTAGGTCTATCACACAATTGAGCTGCCATCAACATTTCTGTTGATAACTTTCCATGAACATGTGTATGCCTTGCTATTGCATAAGTACCTAAAAGCGAACTAGATAATGCATTTGTTCAGGTTTACTATATACTTCCAAATCACTTACCAAACTTTTGTACCAATTTACACTAACAAACAGTATATAAATGAGAGCTACAGTTGCTTCGAGTGTTTGTCAGCACTGTATATGGTCAGTCTTTTTTTTAAACCTTTTTTAAAATTCTTGAGGATGCGGAGTTGAATCTCATTGTGATTTAAATTTGCATTTCCCTGAAAACTAATGAAGTTGAGCACATTTTTTTTATGGTTATTGGATGCCTGAATTTCTTATTTTGTGAACTTCTCATTTTTCTTTTGAGTTGACTGACTTTCCTTATTGATTTGGAGTTCTTTGAGTATGCATTCTTTGTCAGACATATGTATTGCAAATATCTGTTTCCACTCTCTTAATGGTGACTTTCTAGAAACAAAATTTCTAAATTTTAATATAGTTCAATGTACCATCTTTTAAAATTTATGGTAAATATTTTCTGTTTTTTGAAAGAAATATGGGCCTACTCCAAAGTCACATTTTTCTTTTTCCTCTAAATGCTTTGTTGTTTTACCTATTAAACTTAGATCTATCTAAGAATTGATTTTTATGTTTGGTGTGAGGAAGGGATCAAGATAAATTTGTTTTACATATGGATATCAAATTATTCAACACCATTTGTTGAAAAGACAGACTTTCTGCCACTGCATTGAAATGTTACCTTTTTCGTAAATCAGATCAGCCTATATGTGGGGGTCATTTCTATAGTCAGCTTATCTGTCTTGGATCCAATACTACATTGTCTTAATCACCATGCTTTATAATAAATCTGATTCTTGATATTCGGTACTATTCATATTCCATCTGTTAATCCATCTTCAGTATTGCAGGACTATTTTTGTACCTTTGCATTCTATATAAATTTTAGAATCAGTCAATCAATTTCTTTAGAAAAAACACTGGAATTTTTATGGGGATTGCACTGAATCTATTAAGTAGTTTTTGGATTAAATCTTTCACCACAAGAATATGATATAATCTTTCATGTATTTACTTATACTTTAATTTTTCTCAGCAATGTTTTGCCATGTTAACTAAAGATGTCTTGTACATCCTTTGCTCAATTTATTCCTAAATATTTGATTTTGTAAACTGAAGTATAGTTGACTTACAATATTATATTAGTTTCAGGTAAACAACATAGTAATTTGGTATTTTTATAGATTATACTTTATAGAAAGCTATTTTAAAATATTGACTATATTTCCTACACTGTACATTACATCCTTGTAACTTATTTATTTTATTACCTAGTAGTTTGTATCTCCTAATCCCCTTCACCTATTTTGCCCCTCTCCCCTCTGGTAACCACAAGTAACCATAAGTTTTTTGTCTGTATCTGTGAGTCTGTTTCTGTTTTGTTACATTTGTTCCTTTGTTTTACTTTTTAGATTCCACATATAAGTGAAAACATACAGTATTTGTCTTTCTCTGCCTGACTTATTTCACTAAGCATAATACCCTCCAGGCCCATCCATGTTGTTGCATATGGCAAAATTTTATTCTTTTTTTATGGGAGATTAATGTTCTCCTATATTTATATATGCCACATCTTTTTTATCCATTCATCTGTTGATGGACAGTTAGGTTGCTTCCATATCTTGGCTATTATAAATATTGCTGCTATGAATATTGGGATGCATATATCTTTTCAAATTAGTGTTTTCATTTTCTTCAGATAAATACCTAGGAGTGGAATTTAAATCATATAGTAGTTCTATTTTTAATTTTTTGAGAAACCCCCACAGTGTTTTCCATAGTGGCTGCACCAATTTACATTTCCACCAACAGTTCGTGAGGGTTCCCTTTTCTCCACAACTGTTGTTATTTCTTGGTTTTTCTGATGATTTCTGACAGGTGTGAGATGATATCTCATTGTGGTCCTGACTTGCATTTCCCTGGTGATCAGTGATGTTGAGTTTCTTTTC
Organism: Delphinapterus leucas; assembly: GCF_059928025.1. Taxonomy (NCBI): domain Eukaryota; kingdom Metazoa; phylum Chordata; class Mammalia; order Artiodactyla; family Monodontidae; genus Delphinapterus; species Delphinapterus leucas. The sequence continues at coordinate 18,555,274 of NC_143149.1, forward strand.
CTGTGCCATCCACATGTCTTCTTTGGAAAAATGCCTATTCAGTTCCTCTGCCCATTTTTAAATCATTTTTTTTTAGAGTTGTATGAGTTCTTTATATATTTTGGATATTAACCCCTTACCAGACATATCATTTGCAAATAACTTCTCCCAATCAGTAGGTTGCCTTTTCATTTTGTTGATAGTTTCCTTTGCTGTACAAAAGGTGTTAAGTTTGATTAGGTCTCATTTGTTTATTATTGCTTTTGTTTCCCTTGCCTGAAGAGACAGATCCAAAAAGAATATTTCTAAGACCATCATCAAAGAGCATACTGACTAAGTTTTCTTCTAGGAGTTTTACGGTTTCAGTTCTTTCGTTTATGTCTTTAATCCATTTTTAGTTTATTTTTGTATATAGTGTGAGAATATTTTCTAGTTTCAGTCTTTTACATGCAGCTGTCCAGTTTTCCCAACACTGCTTATTGAAGAGACTGTCCTTTCCCCATTATATATTCTTGCCTCTTTTGCCATAGATTAATTGACCGTATATGCATGGGTTTATTCCTGGGCTTTCCATTCTGTTTCATTAATCCATGTGTCTGTTTTTGTGCCAGTACCATACTGTAGCATTGTAGTATAGTTTGAAATCAGGGAGCGTGATAGCTCCGGCTTTGTTCTTCTTTCTCAAGAAGATGTTTTGGCTGTTTGGGGTCTTTTGTGGTTCCACATGTAGTATGGGATTATTTATTCTAGTTCTGTGAAGAATGTCATGGGTATTTTGATAAGGATTGCATTAAATCTATTGATTGCTTTGGGTTGTATGGACATTTTAACAACATTAATTCCTCCAATCCATAAACACAGATATCTTTGCATTCAATGGTATCAGCTTCAGTTTTCTTCATCAGTGTCTTATAGTTTTCAGAATACAGGTTTCCACCTCCTTGGTTAAATTTATTCCCAGGTAGTTTATTTTATATTTTTGGATTTGATTATAAATGAGATTGTTTAACTAGTATTGGAAGTCCTAGGCTATTAGAACTGATACATAAATTCAATAAATTTGCAGGGTACAATTTTAATATACAGAAATTTGTTGCATTTCTGCACACTAATAGTTAACTCAGAGAAATCAAGAAATATTTGATTTTTTAGTGTTGTCATTCTTGGTTTCTTTTTATAGTTTCCTTTTCTTTGTGGCTGGCATATAGAAATACAATTGAGTTTTTATATTGACTTATATCCTGTAACCTTGATAAATTCATTTGTTCTAATATTGTGTCTGTATATTCTTTTGAATTTCTCGAGTACTCTGTCATCTGTGAATAGTTACATATGCATTTCTTCCTTTCCAAAATAATACCTGTTGTTTTATTTTTTTGCCTTATTGCACTATGATCTTCAGTATAATGTTAAGTAGAAGTGGTGGTAGTGGGTATTCTTGTCTCATTCCTGACCTCAGGAAAAAATTTTTTATGTTCACCACTGATTATGTTGCTCACTGAAGATTTTTATGGATAGTTTTATTAAATTAAGGATATTTTCCTATTGCAAGTTTATTAAAAGTTTTATCATGAATGGGTGGTAAATTTTGTCAAATGTGTTTTCTGAATCAGTCAAGATATTCAGTTTTTTTCCTTATTGTGTACATTTGATTAACATACATTGCTTGCTTTTTATAATCTTTAGTGACCTTTACATACTTTAAGTAAACCTCACTTGGTCATGGTATCTTATCCTTTTAATACTGCTAGGACTTCCCTGGTGGTCCAGTGGTTAAGACTGTGCTTCCACTGAAGGGGGCATGGGTTTGATCCCTGGTTGGGGAAGTTTCGCATGCTGTGCAGTGTGGCCAAAAAAATATATATATATATATATACTGCTAGATTCTGTTGGTAATAATTAAAGGCTTTTATGAGATAGAGTGGTCAGTAATTTGCCTTTATTAAGATATCTTTTTTAAATTCTTGAATTACAGTTATACTGGTCTCATAAGATAATTAAAAATTGTTCATTTTTTTCTGTTCAATGGAAGAGTTTGTGACATTGTTATTGTGTGATATTCTGTGATATTACTTTCTAATATATGTGGAAGAATTCATCAGGAAACCCCTTGGGCCTGGAGCTTTCCTTACAGGAAGTATTTTTAAACAATATATTCAAGTCTTTAATAGAACTATTCAGATTTCCTACTTCTTTTTGTCACCTACAGTAACTTGAAATTTAACAATTTTGTTTAAACTATTAAATAATCAACGTGAAGTATTTGTAATACTTATAATTGTGGGATATAGATGAGGGAGTTTTAAAAAATAAAACTATGATTATGTTAAATATTTCAGTGATATTTCTGGCTCTTAGTTAAAGATCACACTGTTATCTTGTCCGAAAGGCTATGCTTAATACCGCCCTAATTCCTTTGTTGGTCTTTTCTGGTGCTACTCTCTTGCCTCTGCTCATGGATTTCTAGTCAAAATGAGCATTTGTCAGTTTTTTAAACATTACATTCTTCATCTTTTCATGTTGTCCTGGAACATGCTTTTTTTCCTACCAGCATGTTTTTTCTTATGACACTCCCTTTATGTAGTCAACACTCATAGTTATCTTTCAGGGTTCATCTCAAGCATCACTTTCTCAAATAGATATTCTTAACACTCATGTAGTTCCCTCTCCCAGTGAATCAGAAAATCTGGTGATGGTTTCTAGAATTTGCACTTTTAAGAGTTCCTCAGGTACTTCTTCTGTATTCTGAAGTTTGAGGGTCTCTGGTTTAGTACTTGGATCGGGAAAAGCATATCCACATAAAAGTGTCTGGTTACTAATATTGGACATGGAGCAAAATAAGGTACCATTTGGAGGGTAAAGAAACATCTCGTACATGCTTTCTGGGCTTTCTGTTCATCCTTTGAGTGATTCCTTTTATCTTTTGCTAATGAACACTGGGTCATAAGGAGCCTAGTATGAGGGACAGCAACTTGTACAATCCGTGTAGGGTCTCTGAGAGGTATATATTGTGCCAGAAAGAGCACAACCTTTAGATTAACGAGAAAAACTCAGCACTAGTAAGCCCTACTCTGCCAGTCTTACAGGGTCATTGTTAGAATCAAATGAAAGAAAATGTGAACAAGCTTTGTAAACTACAAATGGGAAGGTCAACCACAGATAAATAAACAATAAAAATCTAACTTCTCTTGAAGCCATTAGAGAGCTGAGATTGCAGAACAGTCAAATTGCCTGTAATCTAAGGAAAGACAGACACCTTCAAGGAGGCCAAGTGAGGACCAGCCTCAGAAACAGAGAAATCAGCTGAATTTATAGGCTCTTCTCCATGGTCCAAATAAGATACTAATAACAAAGATTGGGGGCAGAGTGAGAGTCAAGGGGTCTCCCTTCGGGTGTGTGTCTAGAGAGGTGAAACAGCCTCTGTAGGAAAGGCTTGAAGGCCTCACTCTATCCTTCTTACCTACCTGCCTCCCCAGGGGCAAAGCTGCCAATGGGCTCAGTTTAGATCAGCTCACCTCCTGCTGGCTGGGCTCTGTGGCCAGGGGGTGATTAACTTTAACATTGTATCTGTGATACAATAAAGTATATTTGACCTTTGTCCCTGGTTTCTGGCACAGAGCTACAAAAATCATTGCAATCTCCTGTGTGCTCTTTGTTTCTCTCTCTCCCCCTATCATGTGTACACATAGTGAGAAGGTGGCCAGAAAGAGAGCTCTTAATAGTAACCAAATCAGCTGGCACATTTATCTCTGACTTTCCAGCCTCTAGAACTGTGAGAAGATATATTTTTTTCTTTCAGCCATTCAGTCTATGGTTTTTGTTAGAGCAGTCCTAGGAGACTAGGAGACCTGGGGACCGCACTTGCATCTGGTGTCTGAAGTAGGAACAGTCTTGTGAAGGACTATGCCCTTAATTTGTGGAGGTCTGCCTTTATAACTTTTAAACTGCTTTCAGTTCCGTTGTCTGCATCCTCAGCTATATCCCTAGCACCTAGAACAATACTGACACATCGTAGATGCTCGATAAATACTCGTGGACTCAATGAATGAATGAACCAATAGCTTTCTTTTCAGAAAACTGATGTGTAAGTGCCATCAGAGTTTAAAAAAATATTTTTTCCTAGAAATTTTTCTAGTATTACATACTTGCTAGTTAGACTTAATCCTGATATAATACGGGGTCTTCTCAGTTCATTAAATGTCAGTAGGACTGCCTCAAATCCCCCAATTTCACAGTTTGGCAAAGCTCTAAAATCTTATTCCTTCTAAAAAATTGTGCTAATTTATATTAACTATATTTATATAGTTTATATAAGGTTCCCCTCAATTTCCATCCCTTTTTCAATATGCATGCTTTCTGTTGTATCTCATCCTGCCCCTTATGTAACACTTATTCCCATTTATCAGTACACTGCCCCCCCCATACCAAGCATTTTGTAAACTTAATAACTTTACCATAGATTTGGGGGTAGAGGTCAGAGAGCGTCACAGGACACAGCAGGTCATCCTTTTCCTTGCGCTGCTCCTCTCCATCCTCCCGCCTCTGACTTCCTGATACCTGGTCGGGCCCATACCCCAGAGACTCGTTTACCCAAGTGGTCTAATCAAGGCATTTTCCAAACAAAGGCAGCTTGATCCCTAAGTCTCCTTTTCCTACCAGCTTTGAGAACTCAATTTTCTCCCTCATTACATTCTCCGGTGAGCAGCACAGTTAGAGCTCCTTGTGAATTTATTTCCTAAATTCTCTCCTTGAACCTTAGGTGGGGAAAAGAAAAGGAGCACAGTGACAGACAGGTCCACTCCCTTGGCCCAGCCTCTCTCCTTTCTTTCTAATCTAGAGCTCTTCTTTGAGGCCGCAGAAGGGTATTGCTTGCAGAATTTTCCCTGGTGTTGACTAACTTCCTTTTGGGGGCGTTAATTACCCCAAGCTCCTCCTCTGCATTCAAGCCCGGCAGCAACTCCCCTCACTGCAACAGCAAAGTGCCGGGTAGGCCACGAGGGTGGCCGGTAATTGTACAGGTGTATTTGATTCAAACAAGAGAGCCTTGAGATTGTTTAGGGTCCCTTTTAGGTTTAAGCAGAAATTTCAGTGCACTATAAGAAAGAACACAGTTAAAAAGTAGGAAAAACATTTACAAATTGAGTATCTTCAATATGGACGGGAGGGAACGCCTATGTATTTTTAAGAAACGTTTTCTCTGAAAAAAATTGTCCCAAACCTTTTTTCTTTTTAAGTAGAATGGACAAAGAATCAGAAATCATGACATGATTCTCTGACAGATTTCATCTGAAGCATGGCAACTAAGCCCTCTACAGATACTCACTGCAAACCAGTAGCAGAATTTTGTGATACTTGTTTTAATGAAAAAGGAAATCAGATTGCCGGAAGCAGTTCGTCTCTGGACTAAAAAAAAAATATTCAAGGGAAAGTGATCTTTCTAAAGCTATAGTCACCAGAGAATTCCCCTTTTTACAGACTCTAAGCATTGAAATCTTGGAGAATCTAAACACTGAAAGAATAGGCTGCCCATGATCTGAGTTTTGGGTCCACAAAAATGTTAAAATAGTAAACATTTGTACAAAGACACTGAAGAATAGTTTACCAGTTACTTCAGAGATCTTCCTGTACCTCGCTGTTATTGACAAATGTAAGAACTGCTTTCTTCAGTGTGGACAGTGTAAGGTGTGTGTGTGTATGTGTGCGTACTGCTCTCATTAGAGTAGAGGCAGATAGTAAACAAATAATCACAGGAACAGGTATGCTTGAAATAAGAGCTATGTAGCAAACTTCAAGTATAAATTCTTATTTACATAGGTTTTCAGACTATAAATTTTTGGACAAATGAGAAGTCTATTATAATATGAAATATGTAGAAGAATATTTTTGTAAACATCATGCACACAAATATGCCCCCCAAATATTCTATTTTTCTATATTGAAGGAAGATAATGAAGATCAATTATATATTAAAGTTTTAGACTATTTAATTTTCACCAGGGAGGAAATAATGTTTAAAAATGCTTTTACGTTAGGGAAGTTTTATATTTCCCTAAGGTTTGATTTGCTTTTTCTCTTCCAAATTGAGAACTCTATAACAAGTTAGGTTTCCCTTTTTGTAATAATTTTGAAGAAACTCAGAGTCAAATTTAAAATTATGTCGAATACCATGGCTGGCATTTGTATGCTCAGTTTCCTTTGTTCTGGTGTTCTATTTCTATTGCATTATTACTTGTGTTTATCTTTTATTGTAAGCCATTTAAGAAAACTTTATAAGAAAATAATTGGGATACATAAATAACTTTGAATAACTGAAAAAATCTGTAATTATGTGAATATATATCTATATAGATGTTTAAAAATGAAATTTCAATAATCCATAGATTCCTTAAGCACCTATTTTGGAAATTACCCTTTGAATACAAAAATTATTAATAAAAGAAAATCTATGACAGCCATCCATTCCTTCTGTTTATCATATACTCCAGGATATAAGCATTTAAACTAGCAAAATGTATTATTTTTTTCTGCAATATGTTAATGTTTCTGAAAATCGTACATGATTTTTACAGAACACTTTTTCACATATTGTACCTTGTGAATATATTTCTCACTTGTCCATAAATTTATCATCTGAGAACCTACATAAACAAGAATATATACTTGAGGTTTCCTACATAGCTCTTACTGTAGTCATACTTATCCTGTGGTTATTTGTTTAATATCTGCTTCTATTCTAATGAGGGCAGGAACTGTATTTATCTTTTCATCAGTTTCCACATTCCTCTAGAGCAGTGGCCAGTAGACATTTTTTTTTTGTATAGGGCCAGATAATAAATATTTTAGCTTTGCTGACCATAAGACCTCTTACAACAAGTCAGTTCTGATGTCCTAGTGTGAAAATAGCCATAGACAATAAGTAAATGAATGGTTGTGACTGATCTCCAATAAAATTTGATGTACAAACACTAGTGGCAGGCCATAGTTACCCCTGCTTACCCCTGCTGTAGAGTTAATAGACAAGCAATATTTTTGCAGCTGAATAAATGGGAATCTTAAATTCAACATAAGATCTGGAGAAAGGACAGATTCCATATTTAATAGCATTAATGGTGGAACAGTTGTTTGTTCCTTTTTTTTAAAATCATGTATTACTCCTGAGTTGAAAATGATATTAAATATTCTAAAAGAAATCAGGACCAAAGTTAACACGCTCACCGTTGGTCAACTCTGAATGGTAACATAGTCTAAAGAAATATTATTTTGGTTTGCAGTATAATTTCAGTGGTTTGTCATTATGTTTTTCCCTAAAAAGAGATAATTAGAATAACAGCCCACTAACAAATATAAGGTATATGCATATTGATGTATGTGACAGCTATCATCACATCAGGAAATAACTATAGTTGAATGAGTTTAAACAGTGAGAGCTTCTTGAACTACTTGTCTATTGAGCTGTGTTTTTCAAGGGAAAAAAATGGACTAGCCTGGAAACAAAGGAGAGGACGTCTCAGACAAAGCTTAGTGGATAATGGATACATGGTAGGGCAAGCCTTAATTCCCCACTCAACTTTGCTAACTTAGACCTCCCCTAAATAAAGAAATATTAGATGACTGCCTCCAAGTCATTTAGCTCTGAAAAGTAAGGCTAATTTTTCCTCAGACACAGCTTTCCAGTATTTTGCCTAAAAGTAGTTTCTACTGCTTCTCCCACAGACTATAACATGCTATTGATTTTTGTAAGCTTTGTAATTTTTATTTTTTCTGTCTACCATCTCTTTCATGCTCTGCTTTAGAACTTATCTCACTGGCTGGGCATACTGCTGGTGGACATTTAATCTGAACTTTAGCCATTTTCCATCTGGGTCTCGAAGAGAAGAATTTTTAATTTCTGTTCATTTATTTATTGGAAAAAATGAGACACATTGCAGAAAGAATTAACCCAAATTATGTGGAGATAGCAAAATAGATCTTAATAGGTACCTACCATGTTGCTGGTTTAATATGCTTTATGGTCTGTGTGCTCAGATTGGTTTCTTTGCAAATTAGCTTGTAGAACTTACAAAGTAAAGAAAAATAAGATTTTTGAGACTAAAACAACAATTTAAGTGAAATTTTATAGAATTAGGAGATAATTGTACCAAGGTGTCAGAAGAAAATCAGAAAATGAACTTCAGTGTTGTTTGGGTGGGAAGCATCACTGAAAAGAATCACCTAAAACTTTTACATATAAAAGAAAACAGATTGGGAAATACCTTTGCAGATAATACAAGAGTGAATGCATGTATCATATTCTATGAAGGGCTCTCTATAAAGAGAACGTAGTAAGCAACCAATATGTAAATGAAGAAAAGAAATAAATGAACAGAAAATGTACAAAAGACAAGTAGAACTTGGTAGCAAATATAAGGACACAGTTCAACACTTGTAAACAAAGACTGCCATGTAGCAACATTTTGGTCAAATTCATTAATCCGTTTTAGGAGCACTCCCCAATGTTGGTAAAGATGCAGTGAAGCTGGTTAGGACTAAACATGGTGGCATGAAACCTTTTTAAGAAGCAATAAGATAGTTGGTCATATTTGCCAAGAGGAGAAAAAAAAGTTAACACTTGGGATAAGTCATCCCTCTTCAGGGCAATCATGCTGGAGAAATAATCTAAATGGAGAAATGTACCTATCTAAATATTTTCATAGCATTTTAAAAATAATAAAACTATAAAAACCTAACTACTAGTAATGATGGCACATGCAGACAATTAAAATAGCAATTGTGAACACAATATACTGCAAGAAAAATGCTTCTATAGTATTAAATAAAAATCTGAATACAAAATTATATGTACATAATTACACACACATATATGTATGTGTAATTATGTACATAAACAGCGTTTTGTATATATATAGAACAAAGATATGTAGTAGAAGTGGGAATATGGCTGTTTTAAAAATTTTTAATTCTGTTTAATGATAGAAAAATGCAATTAAACATTTGAACTTAATACTACAAATGTAATCTTCAATATAATAGAATCATTTAATTAAAATATTAAAGTTATCAAATAACTTTTTAAAAAACTCACCTTGTTTATAGTTAGAGAAAGAAAAATTTGTTTTTCTTAGTGGCATAATTGCTTTTACTTCTCAAGGATTTCTTTGAAGTTGGCTTATCTGCCAAACTTCACACAAGCCCAGTTTCTGCTATGAGGTGATGTAAACAACCTGAGAAAACTATTTTGGTGAAATTAAGATTCCATAGATTTCTATCCCCAAAGTGACATCTATTCCTTTCTAGAAAGGGCTAGATTGTACGAATATGGAGTGTCTGAAAACAATAATATTTTCTCTTTTTCAAGATTATTATAAGAATTAAATGAGATAGACCTAGCTTCATTAACATGAATTTATTTCATTTCCTATTTTGAGTAATAAAGTGGAAATCAGAAAATTATATAAGAAAATTCCCTGCCCTGAGAAGCAAGAGACCTGGTTCTAAATGCGTGCTGCCTGGATAATCACCCTGTTTCAGACTCATTTGTCTGATCTATGAAATGGAGCTGATCTGGATGACTTATTGAGGTTCTGTCTCACTTTATTGCCCCCAAAAGTGAGAGTTCTGCAACCACATGCATAATGATAATATTTTTCACATTTCATCTTAATAAAATTTTACGTTTAGTCACTAGGAATGTTTGTCTCTAATTAGGAATATTCTCAAACCTCAGATTTATAACTGGAGTGGAACGCTTAAAGCAACAGATAGCCAGGTAAAAATTGAAAAGAGCACTGCCTAGTTATAGTTCAACTTTTGTTTGATTATTGGACATGAGTCACAGGCTATGCTAAATCAGGTTGGATTGTAATAAATCACCTCAGACTATGCTAAATTTGCTCAGGCTATGATGAGTCTGCACAGAGTGTGTTGAGTCAGCTTGGATCATGCTGAGTTAGCTCAGGTTATGCTCAGTCACCATCAACGTAATGGTCGAATCCATGTGAGGGATCCCTGGTCCCTCCTCCAAATCTCCCAACTCCATTGTCTTCTTTATTTAAAGCTATTAATGTACCATATGTTACAAACAATAAGTTCACATAATGATTCCAATAATATTAGAAAATCCCTCTCCATGATCATGTCAGTGCCTTGGAAATCTCAACCACCTTAACCATTCTGCCCTGGAATTTGATGACAGGCTGTTGTATCTGGTTGTAAAACACAGGATTGCCTTGAAACTAAACGCAGAAGCCTGAAAGGAAGGCAAAACCCATTTTCACAAGAGATTCATCAACCTGAGTAGTAAACACTCCAGCTCCACTTGAAGTCAGGCTTTTTCTACTAGTGGGAAAAACAAAGATGTGAAGAGGGAATAAAATGTAAAGAGGATACAGAAAGGAGAGTGAGGACTCAGATGCCAACATCACAGAGAGAGAGAAGGGCAGTGTGCACCATTCAAGCTGACCTGGTCACTGTGTGACTGCACCTGTAAGCCAGAGCCTCACACAGAAAGCTGTGTATTATAAAGCCTGACCTAGATTAGAAATTCACAGGAGTTTTAAGAGCACTCTCCATGTTAGTGAGAATGTGATTAAAAAATAGGACTGAAGAGAATGTGTTTGCTGGAATAGGTAAAGGGAAGATTTCATGCATTTATTTGACACTTACAAGACTCTTTTAGGGGACATATCCCTGGATCAGCAGTTGTAGCAGTAGACTTGTCAGTGGCAAGGTCTTCCAGAGCGCACAATATTATGTTTTTATGATTTCCTTTTTTATAGACGATATCACCTAATTAGGAAAAGAGATTTTATTGCAGATTTTATTTTACTGTAAAAGTCAAAGCACTCTCCGGAAATGAATGTAGCCTTTTCCCAACGTGCTTAGCTAAATGAGAATTTCAAAAAGCGGCAACTGGCAAAATCTTCTCCTTTTCTGTGAATGATTGGTGAAAAGAGAAATAATGGAATAGTCTTCTGCCTGAAAAACATAAATACCTGTTAATGTAGATTAAACCTCTAGTACTGGAAGTAAAACTGTTCAATGAATGTTATACAAATATCAAGCTTCAAGGGAATGGCAGATTTGAACTTATATATTAACTCAATTTTGATTGTTTACTATGCACAGCATTGCACTGGATGTTACAGATTTAAGGTGGCTGCACTAATACTATCCTGTATTCAGTTCTGAACCCATTAAGAAATAGGACAAAAAAGAGACCTATCCCTGGATATTCATCCCTTTAGAAATCCCCATGGAGACTATCAGTAGCTCAGCTAGTACACACCAAGTATGGACCATGAGTGTTTCACAAAGATACTGTTAAAGCACAATTAATACAATAGGAAGGGTTATAAAGAAGGGGAAGGAAGAAGGATTTGGTTGCAAGAGTTTCAAGCTGCTGTGCAGCTCTAAGAAACTTCCGCAAGGCTGATCCAGAGGGCTTCCTCCACAGGACAAGGCAAAGGAATGGACTGTAGTGATACACCCGCTGGTTTCAGTCATTTGCTGGGATCAGCCTGGCATAGCAAAGCCTCAAGACATAGTGTCATCCCGAGGGCAGCCCTGCATGCTGACTGTCTATGACCCCAGCTGCCGGAGACCAGGATGTTGCAATTCCAGCTGCCATAACTGGTATGGTAATAATGATGCTTTTCCTTTCTGACTAAAGTCCAGTAAGTATGGTTATATATTGGTAAAAAAATTGTTTTTTTCATCTGCCAACATCTTTGTTCCACCTTCATGCTTTAAGTATGTTCACTGTGCCACAATACCGTATTGACAGATACTACTTCAGCCCTTGGAAAATAGTGCTGCGGGGTTTTCTATCTTTCATTTTGTATTAGTAAATCAGCTTTCAGTCTAATTTTCTATTTTAAAGTAAATCATTTTCTTTCTGGTTACTTTAAGATCCTTGTCTTTGATGTTCTTGTAATTTCACGACAGTGCGCCTAGGTATAATTTTGATTTACTTATGCTAACAGATTTGCTTGCATTCCTGAATCTGGGTATTCACTTCGATTACCAGTTCTGGAGGTTTTAAATTTTTTTCTTCCACCTCTGTTATCTCTTTCTGCCACTCAAATTAGACTTATATTCAGCCTTCTCCCTCCAATTGCTGGAAGGTACCTGGGGATAGATTTTGCTAAATCAAAGGAAGAACTGATTAAAATTTAGATATTTCTAGAGATATCCTACGAAGCTTAAGGATGTAGTGATAGTGTTGTTTTTGGTGCTAGAAATACCTGAGCAGAGTCTGGGCGTGCTTAAAGAATATCTTCTTGCCGATATCCCAACATGATAAGGGTGAATTTATAAGACGATTTTTAAGTTTCTTCAAATCTTAAAATTCTATTATTGGTTTAATAATGTTCAAATAATTTTATTTCTAAAGCCTCAAGGGTTGTTAAATATAGTACTTTAACCTACATCCCATGATAATATGTGCAAAAAGGGCCTACTTTGCCACTCTTTCAAGGATGCTGAAATTAGTTTAAAATGTTCTACATAGTTGACCTTGATGTTCATTCAGCATGGATTAATGTTGACATGAATAGTGCAGTTACCTGCCAGAATTATTCTAGATTGCCTCAGTGTTCTTTTTTTTTTAACATCTTTATTGGAGAATAATTGCTTTACAATGGTGTGTTAATTTCTGTTTTATAACAAAGTGAATCAGTTATACATATACATATGTTCCCATATCTCCTCCCTATTGCATCTCTCTCCCTCCCACCCTCCCTATCCCACCCCTCTAGGTGGTCAAAAAACACCGAGCTGATCTCCCTGTGCTATGTGCTGCTTCCCACTAGCTATCTATTTTACATTTGGTAGTGTATATATGTCCATGCCACTCTCTCACTTTGTCACAGCTTACCCTTCCCTCTCCCCGTGTCCTCAAGTCCATTCTCCAGTAGGTCTGTGTCTTTATTCCCGTCCTGCCCCTAGGTTCTTCATGACCTTATTTATTTATTTATTTTTGTATTCCATGTATATGTTAGCATACGGTATTTGTTTTTCTCTTTCTGACTTACTTCACTCTGTGTGACAGACTCTAGGTCCATCCACCTCACTACAAATAACTCAATTTCGTTTCTTTTTATGGCTGAGTAATATTCCATTGTATATATGTGCCACATCTTCTTTACCCATTCATCTGTCGATGGACACTTAGGTTGCTTCCATGTCCTGGCTATTGTAAATAGAGCTGCAATGAACATTGTGGTACATGACACTTTTTGAATTATGGTTTTCTCAGGGTATATGCCCAGTAGTGGGATTGCTGGGTCGTACGCTAGTTCTATTTTTAGTTTTTTAAGGAACCTCCATACTGTTCTCCATAGTGGTTGTATCAATTTACATTCCCATCAACAGTGCAAGAGGGTTCCCTTTTCTCCACACCCTCTCTAGCATTTATTGTTTGTAGATTTTTTGATGATGGCCATTCTGACTGGTGTGAGATGATATCTCATTGTAGTTTTGATTTGCATTTCTCTAATGATTAATGATGTTGAGCATTCTTTCTTGTGTTTGTTGGCAATCTGTATATCTTCTTTGGAGAAATGTCTATTTAGGTCCTCTGCCCATTTGGGGATTGGGTTGTTTATTTTTTTGATATTGAGCTGCATGAGCTGCTTGTAAATTTTGGAGATTAATCCTTTGTCAGTTGCTTCATTTGCAAATATTTTCTCCCATTCTGTGCCTCAGTGTTCTTGTGAAGCTTTAATCAAGTTTAAAACGTGTTAAAGAAGCAAATCTTCCTTCTTTGGCTACAGTTCCCATTCATTGTTCTGTAATTCTTTTAAAAAAAATTCTTGCCTATAGGGTCTTTGAAAGCAAGACCAATACTTGTATTTGTCCAAATGCTTGTCCTCAGAAAGCACGTCCACCACCACTCCAGATTTCTTGTACTCTTTAGGTTCATCATGTAATTCCTATCAGCCTACTTTCCCCCCATACTTCTAAGCTGTCTTTATCATTGCTTTCTTCTAAATCAAACAAAAATTAGATGAATTAATAAATGTAGAGCATTTAAAACAATGCCTGTAGATAAAAGAGAGAGTGGCATGTGAAAGCCCCCAAAGGAATTGTTTATGGCATTTCTTGCCCCCTTCATGGTCATTTGGGTCATCTTTTGCACTGCCATCCACTATGACTGAGGTACAGCCCTCACCTGCTCCCTGTCCAGTCCAAAGGACCATCTTAGTTATTGCACAGAAACATGATAGTAGGGGCTCCCTACCCACATGGCAACTGGAAGTCCTGTGTTTCCTGGACTGAGAATCAGTGTGCTGGGAGTCGGTGTTTTCTGCAAGGGTTGTGACCTGAAACATTTTAAAGAACCATCCGCCATCTGGGGCAGCATTTCTGAATTACCCGTCACCAACTGTTTCTTCCTGGATACCCCCAGGAAACAACAGTTTGCCAGTTAGAGCTGTTATTTAATTTGATGCACCTCCGGGTGTGGATGAAACATTAAATTGTCTTCCCTCCCCCCCATTAGGTATATAGTTTTTAAACTATTAATGGAACTTCAAGTCTTCAGTAAACAGTGTGGCTGTATGTGCACGGTCCATATCACAGTACAAACAGCATCTAGTAACGGTTTGCATTGTAGAATGTTTTCAGTTACTAGAATAAATCAAATCTTTAATTGAAAAAAAGTTGTATTTAATAACGTTATTTTCTACTTTATCAGAATTTCCATATTATACAGCTTCTGAGGGTGTCCATGTAAAGAGCAAGCCCTTGGTTTTATGTAGTACACAGTCTGCATGGCTGTAGAAAGTGGTCTTGCATGCTAATGTAACTGGCAAAAAGTTATCACATTTTTTTTGTAGAGATGAGAAAAATGTTCTCATTGAATTGGTCATAAGGAAACTCAATAACTATTATGACTACTCTGAACAACTTCCCAGTAACACTAATTATTAATATGCATCCATTCAAATCAACATATTTATTGGTATATGTACGTATGGTAATTTATAATTTTCAAAAAGTTAAAACAATGAATCTCATGTAAATGCAAAATAAACATAAGCCAGCAATTTTTTATGTCTGTAATTTTATTCAACTCATGAATTAATGAGCAAACTAGCAAGCTGTAGACTGACTTAAATAGAATTTGAGGAACATATACATGTGTGTGCACACGTGTGTGCATGAAACAAATATATAATACTAAACTGACTAGTATTTCTTAGGGCAGTAAAATGAGATGTTTGTGGTTATCCTGACTGCATAGCAGAAATTACTTTTATCTCCACTGAACAAAATTTACTGTATTACTATGGACAAATACCTTTTACAATACTAATAGTTCTGTACAAGTTAATTTCTAGCCCACTAATTATAAACCAGCCTACAAATAGAAAATCAATTAAATATACACCCTCATATAAGATGAGGCAATCTCTGGGGGGTTTCGTAGACAATGCCCACCAAAATCCCTTGCTCATTTCCAAGTCTCAACTCAGAGAACTACCAAGTAAATTAGGGATGTGAAAAATGTCAGTATGGTTGAAGATACATGAATTGTATTGTCCTGGGGCTGTTTCTCTGAACCTACTAATGAAGACTGAGTCTTTTGAGTTACTTACTTTTACATTTATATTGGAGCTAAGTATAGTATTTATTCTTGAGAAACAATTTTTTTTCTTATGTAGTCTTTCTGGGTTAATCCTTTGTGTGTGTGTATATGTGAATACTTATATCTTTAATATATTGCGTGTAAAAATTTTAAGGTATATAAGATCAATCGATACAAATAAAAAGTCTTTATCATCAAGCCCAATGTTATCTTTACTTTTTAAGCAATTCAAAATAAGTTCATCCATTAATACCATCTGCTGTGATGGTTTATATAATGATTTATATAATGAATATTGTCTCATAATTGGGAAATTTTTCTTTCAGATACCTAAATAGTTAATTTATTTGCAAGTTCTTCTCATAGAGTTAAAACATGATCCATGCTAGTATATTTCCTTCCTGCCAATTGAGCTTTAATTTTTTTAAGTGGTCTTAAAATGTTGGTCTTTTAGTAGGGTGAGATGCTCTCTGTTCCTTCCTTCTATCACTTTTTCCGTTCCTTGATCATATACTAAGGCATTGATTAGTCTGTATTATCTGTATTAATGGGTAGAATCGCTGCAGCCTGAAATGCACACTTGTGTGTGTACCTCTTACTCTAGCTTCCTGTCACCTCCAGGTGAAATGAGAAAGCCAACTAATTCTCCCTTCCTGCCCTCTTTTCCTTGTACCCACAGCTAACGCAGACTGGTTTTCCCTTTGGATTGCGCAGCCAGGTAGAAGGAAGTAGGCTTATGGAAGGATATTCTGTTCTCTTCCAGTAAATTGCATGTTCCCAGTGTTTTACCAAGACCCTGCTTCACTAGCCCAGCCAGTCACATGGGGGCTGCTTTTTGCCCCAGCGGTGTTGCTGTCCTTTGTGTTCCTAGTACCCTTGGGAAGCCTGAGTAGAAAAGGAATGATTGGGTAACTTCACTTGTACACCTAATAGTTGTCATTATTGATTCTTTCTGTAAAATGCATATGTTGGTTAGTGTTTGGTATAGATGGTTGTACTTTTATATTAAAGTTCTTTACGAGACATAAAAAGAGGACAGAGTTTTTCATTAAAAAGAAGAAAAATGGAAAAGAGGTTTTTTCCGGTACATTTTAAAGTCTATTTTTCTCTACTCCTCCACACTATGCCAAAATGACATTAAAATTAATACTTAAAATAGGGGAAAGAAAGAAAGCAAAGCAAAAAAGTAAAAATATAGAGAGGGAAATTAAAGAAAAGGAAATTGGGAGTCTTCAGTGAATTTCTATTATGTATCAGGGGCTCTGGTGTTCCTTGAGAAGCAGCATGCTGTCATGATGAACAGACTAGGCTCTGAAATCATATTTCCTGGACTCATAACCTTCCACCATCTACTGGCTAAGTAACGTTGGGCATATTATATAACCTTGTTGCTCCTCAGTTTTCTTATCTGAATAATGGAAATAATAATGGTTGCTGACAGGATTAGGTAACTTACTCTCTGTAAAACACATGCTAAGAGATGTGATTTTGTATCTTTGCCTTCAGTTTTTGCAGTCACCCTGTAAGAAGCACTTAACATTTCAATGAGAAAAAGTAATCAACATGAAAGATCACATCTAAATTATTAACACTTTGCTTCTTACTGAAATGCAAGGTATAAATATGTGTCTGTATTTTAGAGTTACTACAAACAAAATAAAAGGTTTGGCCCAGTTTGGAAGTCATCAAGAGTTAGCAAAGTTTAGTCTCTAAACATTTAGTTTATCTGTTTTTCTCATCAACACAGCACTAAAATTATAGCAAAGAGTAACACACTGATGTGACTTTCTCTGTTTTTAAGGAAGACTGACAAGATGAGACATTTCCTTTGGAGAAAAGTTAAGTCCCTTTTACTAAATTTCCTTTGTATTGTGGCCACTACTTACCTTTTCCAAATTACTATCATTGTTTCTGACATATCTCAATTCTCCAGGCAAATAGCATTAATTGCTTTTTCCCGTACATGCGCCGTTATTTCTTGTCTCTGTGATAGATACCACAGTATTTGAGTTGACTCTAAAAAGCATTTATTCTGTCCCTGAATTATCCTAATCATACCTCTAGGTTAGCCAAAATGTGAACATTTCCAGGACGTCTTGACTGAGTCCCCCAAATAAATGTAACATCTCCCTCCTCTAAACACACTTGAGACTTGATCTGCCTGCGTCTTCTGATACTGTTCATATTATTATTATTTTTGTGTAAAGAGAAGGAATTGACAGTTGCAGGCTAAGTTTTGTCTCAGTGTGCCATTGACTATGTGTGATATGTCTGGGGAATTGCTGAGTCCATTCAGCCCAACAATTCCTTAAATCTCAGAGTATGTAACTTGCAAGGAGAACATCTCTGCAAAGAGGAAAGAGCATTAGACGTAATGAAGCGTTATTTTTCAGGGACGTGGTGAGAATTGCTTGATGCCTTTCACTTGAATTTGTTGTTGGATATGTCTGTGTCTTGCATGTTTAAGAAAAAGGGGCAGAAAGAAAAAGGAGGTTGTAAGTTAAAACAGGAAGATGTTTTACTAAAACTCTATGGAAGGTTGGAAAATAAACAATACACTTTGGTATCCTAATTACAGCGCATTAAAATGCAAAGAGGAAAGGGGTCTTTTCCACTTCATGCTTTAGAACGTTGATATCTTGAGAGCCACAGTGCATCCGTGGTATCACCTGGCAGAAATCTAGGAATCAGCATGGATGGGGAGCATGGATACCCCGTGGAAGAAGCTAAGGAGCTTTGTAACAAATGTGTACCAAGAGAGTGCCACAGAGTCCCGTGAAAAGGCAGGGATGCCCGCAAAGAACCACATGACCTGCAGGGGGCACCAGTGGCCAGCATCTATTGGATAAGGGACAAATCCTGTTGAAGCCGAAAAATATTTGGTTGTGAATGACTCCACAGTCGGCTGAGGTACTAAACCTGGAAACTGAAGGAAAATGGCAGCCAAACATGACGTGTTCCACCTAGTGTTAGTATGTTCTATTCAACTCTGCTCTCTCCTACTAGGATTGTAAAGAGGAGACTACACATAGAATGAATCCCCACAACGTTAGCCTAGTATCCTGTTTGAAATAATGTGAACAAAAATTCGAGAAACGAACAGATGAAGATGGAGTAGTAGTGTAATCTCATTAGTTAATGGGACGAGTAATTTTTAGATCCCTACTATGTGTCTGGCAAAAAAGAAAGATGCATTATATATTTATTGTGTACAAATTACACATGAGGAACTGTATTAGGTGCTGTGAAAGACACAATAAATAATTACAGCTGAACATGTGAAAACAATACAGTTTACTTAACAAGGTGACAGACCTAAAAGGAAGTCAGAAATCCAGCAAATTAGATGTCTAACACTATTCTTATATAAGCAGCTTTGAAGTTGGCCCTAAATTTCTTTCAGTTTTTCAGTATATGGAATATCTAGGAAATATGTGCTTCATATTATACGAAATAAAATACAAGTAATTTGAAAACTGTTTAACCTTTATCACTGATCGAAAGAATAATGACTGTTATATAGCATTATTCACAAAGTGTGATTCATTCATGAACAAGGCTACTTGTGAGAAAGGATTCCATAGCCAAGTTCAGAAAATATCACCTCATATTTCATTTTCTTAAAGATTCACAGAATATGAGCATGTTAAAGACCCTGATAGCAGTTACAGTAAATAATCCTGATGAACTAGATCAACAATTTCAAAGTTACTTGAGTAAAAACGTCAGTTTTTTCATAGTACACTGTTCTGCCGAAATGAATTTGAAAAGTGCTTACTTTTCAAAATAATTAGAATAAGCTAAAATAGCATTAAAATATGGGAACTAATCTTATTCTTTCCTGTTTCTTTTTGACTATTAACCAAAATTGAAAATATGTGATAAATTTCTACTTTCTTAAAACATTTAACTGTTTATAATCAATTCTCCCAAGTAACTACAAACTTCATGGCTACAAAAGATTACTTAGGGTTTATACCTTGCCATATAGATGATAAGTCAAGACTTACAAATTACTGTGGGTGGGCTGAATTGTTCAATAAATAAATCAAGAAAATAAATTGAAAAAAATTATTTAAATAATTGCAATTATAAATACTCATGTACAAAAATGTGTATTTCAGTTAAAACTTTAAAAAAAGCCATAAAAATTTGAAAAAAATAGTGGAAAATGTTTAGCTAGCACATAATTATAAACGAATCTGTAGACATGAACAATGAATACATTTT
This sequence comes from Delphinapterus leucas, assembly GCF_059928025.1. Classification (NCBI taxonomy): domain Eukaryota; kingdom Metazoa; phylum Chordata; class Mammalia; order Artiodactyla; family Monodontidae; genus Delphinapterus; species Delphinapterus leucas. The sequence goes on from NC_143149.1 coordinate 18,575,072, forward strand.
TAAGGTCAGTGTATGTGACTAGGCAGATATAAAAATATCTGTGCCTTGAAAACATCATAAATAGATTGAAAAGCAAACAACAAGTTGAGAAATACAACCACGTAGAAAGCACCCAGCCTATTGTTGCTGACTTTGAAGGTACAGGAAGGGCATGTTAGCCAAGGAATGCAGGGGGTCCCTGGAAGCTGGAAAGGAGAAGGAAAAAGATTCTCTCCTAGGAATTCTAGGAGGAATGCAGCCCTGTCAACCCTTGGACTTTAACCCAGTAAGATCCATTTCAAACATCTAATGTAAAGAACTATAACATAATGTGTGTCGTTTTCAGTCACTAAATTGTGGTCATTTGTTAGAGCAGAAACAGAGAACTAATAGACCAAGAATAACTAAGTATATTTTACTATTATGATCTCATCCTTATACTTCTGAAGGTAGAGAACATATATTCAAAAGAAAAAAGAGTAAAGAAAAGTAAGAGTCCTCTTATATTTCTGACATAAAGTTTGATGTTCTCTAAATCCTGGGCTCTGTCAGGCGCTCTGTCAGAAACTCTGTAATTCCATCTGAAGGGCATCTCTCATTAATGCTAATTTAGTTCAAAGAAGACTTTATCCACTGGGCAGATGGCTGTGAGGGAGAACGGAGAAACAAATCGACTTTCTGAATACTCAGAATCATTGTATTTCTATTTCAATATTAAATTAAGCCATTATTATCTGTATAGTTATCTTTTAATTGCACCTTTTGGGATACCTCAGCAGTAGAGACATAATTATAAGGTTGATAAGCACAATTTCATTTTCCTTTCTATTTATTCAGTGACTAAGAATGGTTGAAAATTGCCCTCTTATTTTTCTGGTGTAGTATTCAGATATTTAATCTGAGTTGAATACAACTGCAAAAGGGTTTCTGAGCAATTACTTTGCTCTGACATTGAAACCACAGCCCTCATTACAATATAATCATCAAGTTCTATTTTATACAAGAATGGAAACACACAATGCATTCATTGTTAATTTACTCTAGAAGAATAAAGGAGATATTTAGGGAGAAAACCTGCATCTTTAAGAACAAATTACTGATGGCTTGTAAATGTACAAATGACAGTGCTCTAACAACCATCTAAGTCTATGAAAAAGTTTAAATTGATAAAACTGAGAATCACTCAGACTTACTTTCAAAGCAATATAGCTATTTGCTTGGGTAATATACCTAAGCACATAAACTCTTGGGAAAGAGAACCGTGTTTTTTTGAGCATCACTGATGTACGTAATATATTGATACAATAAATGCAGCCCGTTTTATGTGCTGAGGTTCACCAATGTAGTTCATTGCTTGCCCACTTCAGATAATAAGCTAGATGATCCTACAGAACTTGTAGCAGTGTGACGAAGATGTCAAACACCTGAGTGTTCCCCATTTCCTTGCTGTCAAAACAGTAGGTTCTCACAAGATCCCTCAGGTGCTTAAAACAATAGATGACTTCATAAACATGTAGCTGCCTTGAGTGCAATTTAACACTTTGAACTGAAGACTTCACTTTGGTAAACACTAATAAATATACATATATGTATATGCTCACACATACACACATGAATTCTGCAATTATGATTAAATGTGATCAGCGATTTTTTAAGACAAAATTCATTCTAGTCATTAAAATTCTATAATTGGAGAAAAATAAGATCATATAGTTATCATCCTAATTCTATAAAAGGAAATCTAAGACGCCCAAACGTTACGAAATAAAACTGTACACAAATCAGGGCTAGAATAGGTCTCCTCACGCTTAGACCTCTTTTTATTCCTTTGCTTTAATATCACTCTATAAATAATATGCGTGAACTTTATAAGTATGTTCAGATTTTACATTTATTATAGGGAGATGTCTGGCTCAAAATCTTTCGTTTAAGAAAGGATACATACATAGTCTCTGTTATGTGTGTGTATGTGTATATATACATATACATATATGTACACATGTACAAATATATAATTTGAAGATATATAAAAAGTCTGCCAACTTTGTGTTTAGAATACCTGGCTTAGCTGATCAGTGCATTTACTTGGAGTTTTCCTAGGTGTTTCTAACATGATGTATTTACCTACTGAATAGTTTGATCTTTGTGTCACCTTTCTTTCTTTCTACTATTTTTCTCCAGGCAGATATTAAGTAAAAATTAAGTGAATTCACACAATTGTAGGTTTTATGCAAATTATTTAGAAAACTGTTTTCTAATATTCTTTTATCCGTTTTAAGCCTTTCAAATGAATCTCACCTAAGACAGATTTTTAAAATTTGAATATTTTCTAGTGTGCTTTAAAAAGCAAGGCAAGATAAATCTTTCCTGATTTTTTTCCTGATCTGCCCCCACTTAGTAGGGTAAATTATGCATTGTGCTCCAGAGAAAGAGAAACAATATCCTTTCCTGTACCTCTTCAAAATTTTTTCTTCTGGAGTTTCCATTCCTTTCTTTCTTTTGTTTATACCCATATAATACCCAATTTTTAAAAATATTTATTTATTTATTTAAATTTGGCTGCACTGGGTCTTCGTTGCTGCGTGCAGGCTTTCTCTAGTTGCAGTGAACAGGGGCTACTAACTATTGCGGTACGTGGGCTTCTTATTGCGGTGGCTTCTCTTGTTGCAGAGCATGGGCTCTAGGCACGTGGGCTTCAGTAGCTGTGGCACGCAGGCTCAGTAGTTGTGGCTCATGGGCTTCAGTAGCTGTGGCACATGGGTTTCAGTAGTTGTGGCTCGCAGGCTCTAGAGCACAGGCTCAGTAGTTGTGGTGCACGGGCTTAGTTGCTCCGTGGTGTGTGGGCTCTTCCTGGACCAGGGATTGAACCCGTGTCCCCTGCATAGGCAGGCAGATTCTTAACCACTGTGCCACCAGGGAAATCCCTATAATACCAAATCTTTAGAAGCATGTTCCTCTCCCGCAAACACTATAGTTGATGTAAGTGCATCTATGTATCTTGTGAATTTGATGTTTTACTAAGCCTGTTTCTACTACCAAACAATTTGAAGTTTCAGGTCAAATCTGTGATTTGTCAGTGTCACCATATGAAAGTTTTTCATTAGCATAGATTGATTACACATAAATACAGTAATGCTTTCCTTTTACACTTGAAATCATATAAAAATCATATAAAGACAGTCGGATCATATTGGTAGTCTTACTGAAGTTTAATCATATTGGTAGTCTTATTGAAGCCAAGGTCCAGAGAGGAATGTTGTAGAAAGAAAAAGACAACAACCTTAGGAGATCTCAACATTTTTCATGTACTTCTGTGACATTTCTTCAATATGTTCTCCGTGGCAACGTCTTTTCATCGTTTGTTCCACTTCTATCCATTTCTCTCACTCTCTTACAGCTGCTCTGGTCTCTTCTTCCCAAATTAGCCTCATTCCTTAATTTACTAACATTTCAAAAATAATTGTGGAACACACAGTATATGTGCCAAGCACTGGACAGAGAACCAGGAACCACGCAGAGCCTTGGCCCTCATGGAGCTCTTATTCTGATGAGAGAGTCAGACAATAGACATCTAAGTAGGTGACCTAATAAAAATAGAGCAAGATAAAGGATGAGAGAGAAACTAGTGAGCAAATGACTTCTGGGCCCAAACACACTGATGGCCAAGAAAGGTCTGGGTGCCTCTGGGGTCCTAATAATGATGACTAGGGAGAAACTTTGTATCCTTGGCAGAAAACTGATCTCTCTGGCCCTAAAAAGGCTTCTAGGGAGGTAGAGAAGTGGATTGCTGAGCAGGTTATTCCCAAGGCTGGGAAATACAAGGAAATCTCCATTTCTGGTGACTTCCCGCATGGGCCTTTGGAGGGCATGACAGCACATTTGTTTCTGTGCTGTCCGTCTGTAGGGTGGAGATGGTGTTGACTTCTTCTGCCTGTGGGGATGCTCTCATTTGTGGCCTGAAACATAGCAATCGAACAACAAAAAAATAGCAACCTGTCTAAAAGAGACCAACATTCAAAGAAAAATGGCCGGCACAATCAGGATGCATATCCAGAGAGGGAAAGCTACTGAGGGATACAGATGACCATTTGGTTCAAAAGAATAAGAGTTTGTAAGGAGATCCACGTATAGCAAATGCCTAGAAAAGAGATATTTTTAGGTGAACAATGTGACTGATGAACTAAACAATTCAAGAATGAGTTGAAAGAGAGAATATTTACTACTGAAATGTGTGTCCTAGAAGATCAAATACAAAACATATTTCAAAGCACGTAGGAAAAAATAACAGAGAAATCAAAGCAAAACCATGAGAGAACAGAAAAAAGAATCTTGGAGGATACAATAGGCAACTTAATGTAAGATTAAGAGAACTACCAGGAAGAGAAAAAAAGACAGGTGGTGTGGAGTCAATAAAAAGACAAATAATAGGACATTTTTTCCCTGAACTAAAAACTTGATGCCACAGATAAATTAGGCTTTATGAGCGCCAGGTCAGATTAATGAGATAAGAGATGACACCTAGAGACATTCTGTAAAATTTCTGAACTCTAAGGGGGGGAAAAAAGACAGAAAATGTTAAAAGATTAAGTGTTGAAAAAAAAAAAAAAGACAGAATTCTCATCTACAACAGTGGAAGCCAGAAGCCAGTGAAAGAGCAGCTACCAACCGCTGTGAGAAAAATGATGCAACTCAAGAGTATTAGACAAAGACCAGCCAAGATTCTTTATTTCGTTTCACGGTTAAAGAAAAAATGTTTGAGAAACTGCAAGGGAAGCTTTCATCCAAGTACCCTATATGAAAAAAAGTAGCAATGTATCCTAGCAAAACAAAACAGAATAGAAACCTAAAGGTGGCAGAAAAGGAAGAGCCACTGGAAATTAATCAATACATCTTTACATATAGATATAGAAACACACACAAAAACGTCAAGGTCAAGTGTGTAATACAATTTTTTCTTCTCTTTAATGCTGTCTTGATCTAGTTTTTTTTTTTAACATCTTTATTGGAGTATAATTGCTTTACAATGGTGTGTTAGTTTCGGCTTTATAACAAAGTGAATCAGTTATACATATGGCCCCATATCTCTTCCCTCTTGCGTCTCCCACCCTCCCTATCCCACCCCTCTAGGTGGTCACAAAGCACCGAGCTGATCGCCCTGTGCTATGCAGCTGCTTCCCATTAGCTATCTATTTTACATTTGGTAGTGTATATATGTCAACGCTACTCTCTCACTTCATCCCAGCTTACACTTCCCCCTCCCTGTGTCCTCAAGTCCATTCTCTACGTCTACGTCTTTATTCCTGGCATATCAGAACAATTTTATCTTTTTTCTTTTACATTCCATATATATGTGTTAGCATACAGTATTTGTTTTTCTCTTTCTGACTTACTTCACTCTATATGACAGACTCTAGGTCCATCCACCTCACTACAAATAACTCAATTTCGTTTTTTCTAATGGCTGAGTAATATTCCATTGTATGTAGGTGCCACATCTTCTTTATCCATTCATCTGTCGATGGACACCTAGGCTTCTTCAATGTCCTGGTTATTGTAAATAGTGCTGCAGTGAACATGGTGGTACGTGCCTCTTTTTGAATTATGGTTTTCTCAGGGTATATGCCTAGGAGTGGGATTGCTGGGTCATACGGTAGTTCTATTTTTAGTTTGTTAAGAACCTCCATACTGTTCTCCATCGTGGCTGTATCAATTTACATTCCCACCAACAGTGCAAGAGAGTTCCCTTTTCTCCACACCCTCTCCAGCATTTATTGTTTGTAGATTTTTTGATGATGGCCATTCCGACTGGTGTGAGGTGATACCTCATTGTAGTTTTGATTTGCATTTCTCTAATGATTAGTAATGTTGCACATCCTTTCATGTGTTTGCTGGCAATCTGTATATCTTCTTTGGAGAAATGTCTATTTAGGTCTTCTGCCCATTTTTGGATTGGGTTGTTTGGTGTTTTTTTTTTGTTTGTTTTTTTTTTGTTTTTTGATATTGAGCTGCATGAGCTGCTTGTAAATTTTGGAGATTCATCCTTTGTCAGTTGCTTCATTTGCAAATATTTTCTCCCAGATGAGGGCTGTCTTTTCATCTTGTTTATGGTTTCCTTTGCTGAGAAAAGCTTTTAAGTTTCCTTAGGTCCCATTTGTTTACTTTTGTTTCTATGTCCATTTCTCTAGGAGGTGGGTCAAAAAGGATCTTGCTGTGATTTATGTCATAAAGTGTTCTGCCTACGTTTTCCTCTAAGAGTTTTATAGTGTCTGGCCTTCAATTTAGGTCTTTAAGCCATTTTGAGCTTATTTTTGTGTATGGTGTTAGGAAGTGTTCTAATTTCATTCTTTTACATGTAGCTGTCAAGTTATCCCAGCACCACTTATTGAAGAGGCTGTCTTTTCCACTGTATATTCTTACCTCCTTTATCAAAGATAAAGTGACCATATGTGTGTGGGTTTATCTCTGGGTTTTCTATCCACTTCCATTGATCTATATTTCTGTTTTTGTGCCACTACCATACTGTCTTGATTACTGTAGCTTTGTAGTATACTCTGAAGTCAGGGAGCCTGATTCCTCCAGCTCCATTTCTCTTTCTCAATATTGCTTTGGCTATTCGAGGTCTTTTGTGTTTCCATACAAATTGTGAAATTTTTTGTTCTAGTTCTGTGAAAAATGCCAGTGGTAGTTTGATAGAGATTGCAGTGAATCTGTAGATTGCTTTGGGTAGTAGAGTCATTTGCACAATGTTGATTCTTCCAATCCAAGAGCATGGTATATCTCTCCATCTGTTTGTATCATCTTTAATTTCTTTCATCAGTGTCTTATAATTTTCTGCATACAGGCCTTTTGTCTCCTTAGGTAGGTTTATCCCTAAATATTTTATTCATTTTGTTGCAGTGGTAAATGGGAGTGTTTTCTTAATTTCACTTTCAGATTTTTCATCATTAGCGTATATGAATAAAAGAGATTTCTGTGCATTAAGTTTGTATCCTGCCACTTTACCAAATTCTTTGATTAGCTCTAGTGGTTTTCTGGTAGCATCATTACGATTCTCTGCATATAGTATCATGTCATCTGCAAACAGTGACAGCTTTACTTCTTGTTTTCTGATTTGGATTCCTTTTATCTCCTTTTCTTCTCTGATTTCTGTAGCTAAAACGTCCAAAACTATGTAGAATAAGAGTGGTGAGAGTGGGCAACCTTATATTGTTCCTGATCTTAGTGGAAATGGTTTCAGTTTTCCCCATTGAGGATGATGTTGGCTGTGGGTTTGTCATATGTGGCCTTTACTATGTTGAGGAAAGTTCCCTCTATGCCTACTTTCTGCAGGGTTTTTCTCATAACTGGGTGTTGAATTTTGTCAAAAGCTTTCTCTGCATCTATTGAGATGATCATATGGTTTTTCTCCTTCAGTTTGTTAATATGGTGTATCACATTGATTAATTTGCATATATTGAAGAATTCTTGTATTCCTGGGATAAACCCCACTTGATCATGGTGTATGATTCTTTTAACGTGTTGTTGGATTCTGTTTGCTAGTATTTTGTTAGGATTTTTGCATCTATGTTCATCAGTGATATTGGACTGTAGTTTTCTTTCTTTGTAACATCTTGTCTGGTTTTGGTATCAGGGTGATGGTGGCCTCATAGAATGAGTTTGAGAGTGTTTCTCCCTCTGCTATATTTTGGAAGAGTTTGAAAAGGTTAGGTGTTAGCTCTTCTCTAAATGTTTGATAGAATTATCCTGTGAAGGCATCTGGTCCTGGGCTTTTGTTTGTTGGAAGATTTTTAATCACAGTTTCAATTTCAGTGCTTGTGGTTGGTCTGTTCATATTTTCTATTTCTTCCTGGTTCAGTCTTGGAAGGTTGTGCATTTCTAAGAATTTGTCCATTTCTTCCAGGTTGTCCATTTTACTGGCATATTGTTGCTTGTAGTAATCTCTCATGATCCTTTGTATTTCTGTAGTGTCAGTTGTTACTTCTCCTTTTTCATTTCTAATTCTATTGATTTGAGTCTTCTCCCTTTTTGCTTAATAAGTCTGGTTAATGGTTTATCAATTTTGTTTATCTTCTCAAAGAACCAGCTTTTAGTTTTATTGATCTTTACTATCGTTTCTTTCATTTCTTTTTTATTTATTTCTGATCTGATCTTTATGATTTCTTTCCTTCTGATGACTTTGGGGTATTTTTGTTCTTCTTTCTCTAATTGCTTTAGATGTTAGGTTAGGTTGTTTATTTGAGATGTTTCTTGTTTCTTAAGGTAGGATTGTATAGCTATAAACTTCCCTCTTAGAACTACTTTTGCTGCATCCCATACGTTCTGGGTCATTGTGTTTTCATTGTCATTTGTTTCTAGGTATTTTTTTATTTGCTCTTTGATTTCTTCAGTGATCTCTTAGTTTTTAAGTAGTGTGTTGTTTAGCCTCCATGTATTTGTGTTTTTTACAGATATTTTCCTGTAATTGATATCTAGTCTCATAGTGTTGTGGTCAGAAAAGATACTTGATACGATTTCAATTTTCTTAAATTTACCAACGTTGACTTCTGATCCAAGATATGATCTATCCTTGAGAATGTTCCATGAGCATTTGAGAAGAATTTGTATTCTGTTATTTTTAGATGCAATGTCCTATAAATATCAATCAAGTCCATCTTGTCTAATGTATCATTTAAAGCTTGTGTTTCCTTATTTATTTTCATTTTGGATGATCTGTCCATTGGTGAAAGTGGGGTGTTAAAGTCCCCTACTATGATTTTGTTACTGTCAATTTCCCCTTTTATGGCTGTTAGCATTTGCCTTATGTATTGAGGTGCTCCTATGTTGGGTGCATAAATATTTACAATTGTTACATCTTCTTCTTGGATTGATCCCTTGATCATTATGTAGTGTCCTTCTTTGTGTCTTGTAATAGTCTTTTTTTTTAAGTCTGTTTTCTCTGCTATGAGAATAGCTACTGCAGCTTTCTTTTGATTTCCATTTGTGTGGAGTATCTTTTTCCATCCCCTCACTTTCAGTCTGTATGTGTCCCTAGGTCTGTAGGTGGGTCTCTTGTAGACAGCATATGTACGGGTCTTGTTTTTGTATCCATTTGGCCAATGTATGCCTTTTGGTTGGAGCATTTAATCCATTTACATTTAAAGTAATTATCAATATGTATGTTCCTATTCCCATTTTCTTAATTCTTTTGGGTTTGTTATTGTAGGTCTTTTCCTTCTCTTGTGTTTCCTGCCTAGAGAATTTCCTTTAGTATTTGTTGTAAAGCTGGTTTGGTGGTGCTGAATTCTCTTAGCTTTTGCTTGTCTGTAAAGGTTTTAATTTCTCCATCAAATCTGAATGAGATCCTTGCTGGGTAGAGTAATCTTGGTTGTAGGTTTTTCTCCTTCATCACTTTAAATATGTCCTGCCAGTCCCTTCTGGCTTGCAGAGTTTCTGCTGAAAGATCAGCTGTTAACCTTATGAGGGTTCCCTTGTATGTTATTTGTTGTTTTTCTCTTGCTGCTTTTAATATTTGTTCTTTATATTTAATTTTTAATAGTTTGATTAATATGTGTCTTGGCATGTTTCTCCTTGGATTCATCCTGTATGGGACTCTCTGTGCTACCTGGACTTGATTAACTATTTCCTTTCCCACATTAGGGAAGTTTTCAACTATAATCTTTTCAAATATTTTCTCAGTCCCTTTCTTTCACTTTTCTTCTTCTTGGACCCCTATAATTCAAATGTTGGTGCGTTTAATGTTGTCCGAGAGTTCTCTGAGCCTGTCTTCAATTCTTTTCATTCTTTTTTCTTTATTCTGCTCTGCAGTAAGTATTTCCACTATTTTATCTTCCTGGTCACTTATCCGTTCTTCTGCCTCAGTTATTCTGCCACTGATCCCTTCTAGAGAATGTTTAATTTTATTTATTGTGTTGTTCATCACTGTTTGTTTGGTCTTTAGTTCTTCTAGGTCCTTGTTAAATGTTTCTTGTATTGTCTCCATTCTATTTCCAGGTTTTTGGACCATGTTTTCTATCATTATTCTGAATTATTTTTCAGGTAGACTGCCTATTTCTTCTTCATTTGTTAGGTCTGGTGGGTTTTTGCCTTGTTCCTTCATCTGTTGTGTGTTTTTCTGTTTTCTCATTGTGCTTAACTTACTGTGTTTCGGGACTCCTTTTCGCAGGCTGCAGGTTCGTAGTTCCCATTGTGTCTGTCCCCAGTGGCTGAGGTTGGTTCAGTGGGTTGTGTAGGCTTCCGGGTAGAGGGAACTAGTGCCTGTATTCTGGTGGATGAGGCTGGATCATGTCTTTCTGGTGGGCAGGTCCACGTCTGGTGGTGTGTTTTAGGGTGTCTGTGGCCTTATTATGATTATAGGCAGCCTCTCTGCTAATCGGTGGGGTTGTGTTCCTGTCTTGCTAGCTGTTTGGCATAGGATGTCCAGCACTGTAGCTTGCTGGTCATTGAGTGGAGCTGGGTCTTGGTGTTGAGATGGAGATCTCTGGGAGATTTTTGCCATTTGATATTACGTTGAGCTGGGAGGTCTCTTGTGGACCAGTGTCCTGAACTTGGCTCTCCCACCTGAGAGGCACAGCCCTGATGCCTGGCTGGAGCACTAAGAGCCTTTCATCCACATGGCTCAGAATAAAAGGGTGAAAAAAAAGAAAGATAGAAAGAAGAAGATAAAATAAAATAAAATGAAGGAAAATAAAATAAAGTTATTAAAATATAATTATGCAGAAAAAAAATTTTTTGTAGAAAAAAATTTTTTAAAGTAATAAAAAAAATAAAACAAAACGGATAGACAGAACCCTAAGACAAATGGTAAACGCAAAGCTATACAGACAAAATCACACACAGAAGCATACACATACATACTCACGAAAAGAGAAAAAGGGGAAAATATATATATATTGTTGCTCCCAAAGTCCACCTCCTCAATTTGGGATGATTCGTTGTCTATTCAGGTATTCCACAGATGCAGGTACATCAAGTTGATTGTGGAGATTTAATCTGCTGCTCCTGAGGCTGCTGGGAGAAATTTCCCTTTCTCTTGTTTGTTCGCACAGCTCCCGGGGTTCAGCTTTGGATTTGGACCCGCCTCTGCATGTAGGTCGCCTGAGGGCGTCTGTTCTTCGCTCAGACAGGACGGGGTTAAAGGAGCAGCAGACTCGGGGGCTCTGGCTCACTCAGGCTGGGGGGAGGGAGGGGTACAGACGCGGGGCAAGCCTGTGGCGGCAGAGGCCGGCATGACGTTGCACCAGCCTGAGGCGTGCCATGCGTTCTCCCGGGGAAGTTGTCCCTGCATAACGGGTCCAGAGGCAGGTAGGTAGTGTTGATAGAGGAAGGATAAGAATATTCTCTTCTAATTGTCTCAGCTTTTAAACAAAATAAGAAACATAGTCATCTGCTGAGAGTGAAGTTGTGAAGGGGATGTTGATGGTTTGGAAAGGAGGAGTTCACTGACTAGGGGAAATAAACGTTTGAAAGGCAGGGTTGAGCCCAACTGGAGATTTTCAAGAAACACTTAGAATGAGAAAGTAAATATGACTTTAATTTTTCTTCAGCCACAGGCACCTCTTGGGGTTCTGGACCAGATTGGACTAGTCAGAGCTGGCTTTGGCCAGAGCAGCACAGTGGAGAGAGATTTGGACACCTGCCCTGGGTACATGAGAAGTGAGGGCCTTCCCCAATCCTGCTCTCAGGAACTTTTGTCCTTGTATTGCTGCTCCCTTCCCCCAGCATCTCCAAATTCTATCTCACAGGAGTTTAAAAAAACTGTCAAAAGTTACCATGAAAACAGAAACTAACACACCATCGTAAAGCAATTATACTCCAATTAAAAAAAAAAAAAGTTACCATGAAAGGTTGGAACCAATAAGAGACAGTGCCAGGCAAAGCCAGAATCCTTTTGAATAAGGAGAATGAGGAGAAAGCCTGGAACAATCTACATAACTTCTTTAAAATTAATTTTTATTGGAGTATAGTTTACAATGCTGTGTTAGTTCCTGCTGTACAGAATAGCGAATCAGTTATACATATCCAAATATCCACACTTTTTTAGATCTGTTCCCATGTAGGTCATTACAGAGTATTGAATAGAATTCCCTGTGCTATACAGGAAACAGGTCCTTGTTGGTTATCTATTTTATATATAGTAGTAGGTCTATGTCAATCCCAATCTCCCCATTTATCCCTCCTCCCTTACAGATCTTAATAGTTGCTCTGATTTGTTTTTTTCTTCTCATTCTGTGATTTCGAATACATTTTCCCAGTGTGGGAATGGAATTAAAATACTGCAGTAGACCCTAGTAAGCTAGGTATTATTGGTAAATATAACTAATCACTGGGTATAAGACTTTAATATTTCCTAGTGTATGAACTGGTACTGTACACAGTGCCAGCCCCACCGTGTGCTTTCAGAACCCGGAAGGTAGAATGAAATCAGCTGTATTAATTGAGCAGAAGGGGTTGCATATCAAATCAGTGATTTGGCCACAAAGACCTATGTAAGGCAAAAATTGTTGCTGTTTGTGAGTGGGAGTTTATTATAAAATAAGGGCTGGAGGGCCTATATAGATAAAGTCAACATGCTCAATGTTAACTTTCTAAAATACGCATTTACCTCCTATTTGATGTAAAGTACCATTTATTATTTCTTATCTAGGAGTGTACTGATTAATCTTAATTATTACTTTCTTAACCTTGAAAATGGAGATTTTAATATCACTACAGAGCACTGAGAGCCATTTTAACTCAAAAGATGATACATAAAGAGAACTTTAGTAGCAATGCTCTTCATTAGTCTTTTTTCTAAAAAACCCTGGAGCATAAAGTACCAAGAAGTAATATACAGACTGTTTTTATTAAGGTACCATAAAGAAAGACATGAGGAATCAATGAACTAGCCAGAGCCATGAATTTAAGAAACAGAGGCTCTAAATACAAACAACTAGTTCAACGCTTTTATTTGAATTAGCCTATCTTCATTAGGATAGAAAATCTCTTCTAATAATCTTTATTAATATAGGAAACTGGACCATTTGGCTGGACAATATTTCAGTCCATTGATTGTTTGGTGTGATTTGGCCAAACTCACTGCCTGGCAAGGAAGTTTGCACACTCTTCCTTTGGCTTTATGCTTTATCTAAGTAAATGACTTTCCCGTAAAGATGAGGACAACTTTTTTTCAGCACTGAAATATAGAGCCAATTGGTTTCTTCAGTAATAATCTCCAAACACTTCAAAGTAACCACCAAAAACCACTTCACACAGCAATGAGATTTGAACATAGAAAGAATACTCACGAGAGGATGCAACTCTAAATTAAATAATAACAAAATAGGATACTTTGTATAACAAGAGGAAAAAATAGATTGGAATATTCTGATTTTGGTTAATTTAAATTGTACTTGAGAGGAGAAAGGAAAATAAGAACCTGTCCAAATCCATTTTTGTGGTCATAAACACAGTATGACAAATATTCTTCCTTCAAGAAAACATCTTGTGCTGAACTTTTCACAGAAATAGAAATGAGCCTGCATATTTGTGTTCAGACTCATCTACAGCATGGTGTGTCCACAGACAGTATCATGCTGGATTTTCATTGATGCTTCCATTAAGATGCCTTGGGCTGTCATTTTGTGTTCCCATTTTTACGTAAACAATTGATTTTTTAAAAAGTAAAACCAAAGAGAGCATAGTATGTAAATGAAATAATCATCTTTACAATTATATAATTCATAGATGTGCTGGATACTTTTGCAAAGAGCTCCCTATTTTAGTAAGCAGGTGGGAATAGAGAAGGGGACAAATCCAAACAGCAGTTGAGAATTGTATAGTAGGCGTTGTGTTTTACAAACACACTAAGCAGTCTCTTTCTTTCCAACCATTGTTGTGCCTGTGCTCTGCCTGGAAACCTCTTTCTCTAGGAAGTTGCAAGACTCTTTCCCTGCCTTCAAACCTTTACTAAAACCCCATCCCCTCACACAGGTTGCCTCTGATCATCTTATGTAAAATAGATGACACTTCACTTACTCTCCATCCCTTGCATCATTAGAGCGCTATCTCCATTTTCCATATCGTCTCTTCATTTGCTTAATTTATTCTTGGTTCCTCTCCCACCCTTCCTTGCCCCCACTATAAAGCAAATTTCATGGGAGTAGCATCTTGTCTATTCTTTGCGGTTTCTCCAGTGCCTAGAACAGAGCCTGGCCCCTGTTTGTTGAATAAATGAATAAATTCTTCATTCTCCTCTAAGTCCCAGTAAATCAAAGTTCCTTACTTGGATTTTTTAGTATTTAGCATTCCTTCTTTAATCAACCCATATTTGTCTGTGATGCCTATCAGGCATCCAAGCAGAGGTGTTGAGAAGGCAGTAGGATTTAAAGCCTCAAATTCAGGAGAAGAGGGCCAGGTTGAAGACAGATGTTTGGGAGTCATCAGCATTTTGATGTTATTAGAAACCAAGCTACTGCATGAGATCACCAAAATGACAAGTGTAGGTAGGGAAAGGAGAAGGATCCAGAATTGAGATCTAAATACTCCAACATTTAGAGGCTGGCAGGTGAGAAAGAACTAGCAGAGACTGAGCAGAAATGTCAGAGACAAGAGAAAAACCAGGTAAGAATGTTGTGTGGAAGCCGAGTGAAAATAGTGTATCATAGGTCGGGGCGGGGGGCTTCCCTGGTGGCGCAGTGGTTGAGAGTCCGCCTGCCGATGCAGGGGACACGGGTTCGTGCCCCGGTCCGGGAGGATCCCACATGCCGCGGAGCGGCTGGACCCGTGAGCCATGGCCGCTGAGCCTGCACGTCCGGAGTCTGTGCTCCGCAACGGGAGAGGCCACAGCAGTGAGAGGCCCGCGTACCATCAAAAAAAAAAAAAGGGTCGGGGGGATGATGGCTGAGTTCAATGCTGCAGTTAGGTCAAGAAATATAGGGACAGAGAACTGGTCGTTTGATCTAGCAGTGGAGGACATTTGTGACCTTCACATGAGCAGGTGAGATTCAGTGCTGTGGGAAAGAGAGTTGGAAGGGACAGACAAGGGTTATAGACAATTCTTTTGAGTAGTTTTTGTACAAAAGGAAGGAGAGAAGAGAGTGGAAGCCAGAGGAGGGAAGGGTAGGTTTTCGTGATCATTGTTGTGTTTAAGATAAAATAAATAGTGGGATGCTATTTTCTCCTGTGGTCTGCTTCCCACCAGCCAACTGCCAAAAAGATTTGTCTTTTTTTATTTTATGCAATTATAGTATATGTGTAAGTAAAGCATTAGTCTATTCACTTCAAATGCCAGAATTCACATTACAAATATTTCTTAACAGGAAAACACACTAATATATCATAAGTCACTGCATTGCCTTCTGCAAGGCAATATTGGTTTTCCAGCATATCGAAGAAAAAGGCACTTAACATTGATAAGAGAGCAATTTACTTGGCCTACTTTCTTTTATTACAATAGGATGAAAACAAGTACATTGAGCCAGATACCTCTAGAGCACGAAGAACTTTCTGGTTGAATTAATCCCCTTTAAAACTACAGGTGTACCAGGGAGACGTTGTGGGTTCAGTTCCAGAGCACCCCAGTAAAGCGAGTCACATAGATTTTTTTGGTTTCCCAGTGCATATGAAAGTTTTATGTACAGTATACTGTAATCTATTGTGTGTAATAGCATTATGACTAAAATAAGTATATACATTAATTTAAAAAGACTTTATTGCTAAAAGCTGCTAACCATCATCTAAGCATTCAGTGGGTCATAGTAGTAACATCAAAGATCACTGTTCACAGCTGACCATAACAAATATAATGATAATTTAAAATTTTGAAATACTGTGAGAAACCCCAAAGTGTGACGCAGAGACATGAAGTGAGCAAATGTTGTTGGAAAAATGGTGCCAACAGACTTGCTTGATGGAAGGTTTCTACAAACCTTCAATTTGTAAAAGAAAAGAGAAAAGAGGCAACAACACCTGTGAAATACAATAAAATGAGGTCTGCCTGTATTGTATAAGAGAAATGAACTGCTTCACGGTGCTTGGATTACAGATAATGTCAGTTTTCTAAATATTGGCTGAAATCTCCAAATACCGACGTTGGTGGAATTTTCAGTACTAGCCAGTATTCAAGGCTCCATCTCCACCCCTTTTATTGTATCTGAGCCCTGGGACCTGTATCATCTTTTCAAACATCCTAAGAAACAGGATGAGCCCTGGTAGCCAGTGTTGTGATCTGTGTTTAGGTCCATGTGGTCTAGCCAATGCCAGCAGCAACACCCAAAGTTTCTTGCTCTGAGCCAAGATGGAACACAGGAGGCTCCTAGCCATGGTTATAGAGCTGTGTGTTCAAAATTCACTGGCCAGGAAGCAGACACCCCTTCCAGAATTCATGCCCCTCAAAGGAACTATGTTTGGGCAGATACAACTCTCTGTGAAACCCAGAAAATCCTTTATCCTCCTTCCCAATATGGGGGCTCCAATGCCACCTTCTCAGAGTCTCCCCATCACCAAAACTCCTCTGCCTCTGGACATATCCGCTTAGTCATTAAAATAAGTCTAAGGCCTTGAAAAACAAAAAGCTCTCCTCTTTAGAGATTTTCTTCTGGGCAAAATATATACCGTGAAATTTCTCCCTTCCCCTGGAAAGTAGAGACTTCCAGGACAAAGTGTCCTGGGAAAGGGCAGAGCAGTGGAGATGCACCTTCCTCCGATTAATCACCCTGCTGCCCTAGCATTATGAAATGTAATTGCTGAGTGGGCATGAGTCAGAAGTTAACAACTATTATACCCTTTTCTGTTATTCTTTCTTTTAATTAATTTTTATTGGAGTATAGTTGATTTAAAATGTTTCTGCTGTACAGCAAAGTGCATCCATTATACATATACATATATCTTTTTTAGATTCTTTTCCCATATAGGTCATTACAGAGTATTGAGTAACATTCCCTGTGCTATACAGTAGGTTCTTATTAGGTATCTATTTTATATATGGTAGTGTGTATGTGTCAATCCCAATCCCCCCCCCCCACTTTCCCCCTTGGTAACCATAAGTTTGTTTTCTACATCTGTGACTCTATTTGTGTTTTGTAAATAAGTTCATTTGTACCCATTTTTTAGATTTCACATGTAAGCGATATCATATATTTGTCTTTCTCTGTCTGGTCTACTTCACTCAGTATGACAATCTCTAGGTCCACCCATGTCACTGCAAATGCCGTTATCTTTTCCATTATTCTTAATTGCCTTTTTCACAGCTCTAAAATTCAGAAGGTCTCTGGATTATGGGAGCTGTTCTTACTCACTGCTGGTTGGATGTGAGTCCCACAGTGCAGAGCCCTGGTCATAGACCTGCTGCCAGCTGTGCTTTCTGAAAGTGTGGAGAGGGTGGGTGCTCAGGTGATGTGATTCCACACACAGTGCAGTCGAATACCTCTTCCAGTTCAACTCAATTCCAGACCTCTTTGAAGACCAACTTTGTTCTATGCAATATAAAAGGTAATCATTATTTGCCATAGCATAACTTGCAGTGAATCAGATGGATAAGAAAAGTAAATGCGTATCATTAAGAAGAAGGCGGTGTAAATACCCTAAGATAGGCAGAATGCGCTTCTGCAGAGAGAAGCAATCATGGTAGCCTTGGAAGAATGAAGAGAGGTGATGTTTGACATCAGTCTTTAAGAAGTGAATTTTGAACTCTGTCACTGACTTCCTTTCTCTTCCTTTTTCAAATCAGGGTCCACCTTGGCGTCTTTGCACTTTTTTTTTGCCTAAAACATTCTCTCCCCCATTTCTCTTCCTTCACACAGCTTATCTATTTAAACTTCTTATATATAACATTAGGTTACTTCCTCAGAGAGGCCTCATTTCACTGATCAAAAGCTGCCCATCCTGGTTATTTTATATAGCATCAACTTGTTTATACCATTCATCATAGTGACCATAATCTGGATTTATGTAGCTTATCAGTATGTTTATTGATTAGTGTGTTTATTGGTCACCTGTCTTCCCTCCTAGAGGACAAACCCCTTTTCAGCCTTGCTTCCTACTGTATATTATACACCTAATAAGTTCTCAATAAATATTTGATGAATGAACAAACTCCAAAGGAGAGCTAAACCTATAGAATTCATGGGGAAGGAGTGTTGAAAGCAAGACGATGGGCAATGTGGAGAAATTTAATATTTGTAAGAAGTGACGTGATCAGATGTATGCCTTTGAAAGATTAATCTGATAGCTCTATACATGCAGTTTGGAAAACTGAAAGGGAGAAGGAATTAAAATTGTATTACGTTGGAGGAAGCTTGGTGCAGCCTACATGGGACTCTATTTGCAACTTTTTATGACTCTATACAACTTTCACAATTGAAAAATTGTATTGCAGTATTCATAAGCTGAGGTAATCATAATCACAGTTTCAAAAGTAGTGAAATGGAAATATATGTGGAAAAAAAACTAAGGAAAAAAGTGTCAAATATGCCTCAATGTAGTACGCTTTGCTTTACACATTTGTATTAATGTGAGCTTGCTATTTAGATGTTTTATTAGTGTGTTCAAATTGAGTGCTTTGAACTTCAATAGCCAACAATGCACAGAAATAAGCAATAGATCATTGCTATATCGTACACGTATTAATCAGTAGCAGTCACTTATAGATATGAGCTGTAGTTGATGGCTTGGTGCCTTAGTCACACTCTTTTCTCACCTCAGATATCATCCACAATTGTCATTTTGTACTGACAGCATTTGACCTCAAGAGCACTGTGCATTCTTCTACCTTTTCTGAAGCTGCAGTAGCCATCTTGGCCCACATGCACACACAGTCCAGAATTACGGAGGATCCATGCCCCAAGGGGAAGTCCTCTAGGACTTGGGACTGGAGCTAGTGAATTAATGCCCCAGGCTTCTGTCCTTCAGGAGGAAAATTCTGGGAGGCCTTCTATACTCAGGAAGTCTCAGTGGAATCAAACACCCATTGTCTACAGCAGCAACCTACATAATTGACTCTTCCATACTCCTTAACTCTTCCTTTTTCCTCACTCCTGGTTCTTAGGATTCCCTGACTCCTAAATAAATTACCCTTCCCAAAATCCTTGTCTCAGCCTCTGCTCTGGGAGGAACTCACACAAGCCTGGGACCAGAAGTGATCCTAGAAAGTAGAAGCCATGGGTGGGACACAGGAAGTAGATGACTCACTCATCAGATGGCAACAGAGATGGCAGTGAGGACAAAGAGTGACCTTTAGTACCATCATAATCCCTTATTAATTCACTTCAAATGGATTGGGATGAAGTACAGGTAGAAGAGAAACTGTTGGATTATTCAGTAGCTGTAGCACATGAACAAGATGAGAGCAATAGAAAGTATAAGAACTACGTATTGGCAAGTCTTATCTGTCTTGGAATCCTTTAAAAAAAGAAATGAGGCTCATATTAGTAATGTATCAACACAGGGCTTTCTGTCAATGCTATAAGTGCTTCAGGGCAAGATTTAATAAAACTCTCATCTTTCATAGCATTAGTTTATACCATGTTAAATATCAAGCTCAGGATTTAATTGGAAGGTTATCAGAGCCACAAAGGACACTGAATATGCAGCTTGGCAGGCCTCCTATACTAAATTTAGGGTTTTGACAGGGAAACAGTAGAATTCTGAGACCTGGTGTAAGTATGTCTGTGTAGCTATACCCAAGGTGTCTGCTATTTCCACCATAAACATCTTTGCCATAGACATCTTGACCGCAAACATTTTTGCTGCATAACTAATTGGCCCCAAGGCAATTCTGCCATGAAAGATGAAATAACTCGTTGATAGTTTTTTATTTGGTAGTCTGATTTCAACTGGTTGAAATGCATTAATATTTCTTCCAGTTAGTGATGATATTCATGGCTTTATCAAGCTGACAGATGACAATGATTTGCCTTAAGAGTGGATTTCTTATTTTGAAACCCACTACATTGGAGGAAAAAGAGGCTGAGAGCCTCAAAGGTGCAGAGTTGAACCCACATTTGTCATAGAATTTTGGAATGTCTTTCAATGGACATTTGAGAATCTGCCAATTGCAGTCAATCATGTAAACACTTTCCCAATGTAGTACAAAGCTCAGTTACAAATGTGCATCCTAGTATTTGGAAACAAATACCTCTCTTAATGAAGGAAGAAATTTTAGTGAAAAAGGAAAACTGATTCTGAGTGAGGAGACAAATCAAGAAGAAGAAAAAAAGAATGAAAGACTTGGAATACAAGTGCTCAGGTACAGCCCACAAAATAAAGATAGTTATTGGTGCAGGATTGTCATGAATCTACACACATTTCAATGTATTCAAATATTTTGAACAATGAAATATAAGAAAGAGAAATTAAGCAAACAATCCCATTTACCATTGCATCAAACAGAATAAAATACCTAGGAATAAACCTACCTAGGAGGTAAAAGGAGGCAAAAGACCTGTACACCAAAAACTATAAAACCGTAATGAAAGAAACTGAAGACAACACAAACAGAAGGAAAGATATACGGTGTTCTTGGATTGGAAGAATGAATATTGTTAAAGTGTCCATACTACCAAAGGCAGTCTACAGGTACAGTGCAATCCTTATCAAATTACCAATGGCATTTTTCACAGAAGAACAAAGAATTTTAAAATTTGTGTGGGAACACAAAAAACCCTGAATAGCCAAAAAAGAGGAAATGGAGAAAGAAGAGAAAGAAGAATGGGGCTGGAGGAACCCTACTCCCTGACTTCAGACTCTACTATAAAGCTACAGTAATCAAAACAGTATGGTACTGGCACAAACACATACATAGATCAATAGAACAGGATAGAAAGCCCAGAAATAAATGCATGCATTTATGGTCAATTAATTCATGACAAAGGAAGCAAGAACATATAGTAGAGAAAAGACATTTTCTTCAATAAGTGGTGCTGGGAAAATTGGGCAGCTACATGTAAAAGAATGAAATTAGAACATTCTCTAACATCATATACAAAAATAAACTCAAAATGGATTAAAGACCTAAATGTAAGATCATATACTATAAAACTCCTAGAGCAAAACATAGGGAGAACACTCTTAGACATAAATTGTAGCAATATTTTTTTGGCTACATCTTCTAGAATAACAGAAATAAAAGCAAAAAATTAAAACGGGACCTAATAAAACTTAAAAGCCTTTGCACAGCAAAGAACACCATAAACAAAATAAAAAGATAACCTGCAGAACGGGAGAAAATATCTGCTAATGATGCAACTGACATGGGATTAATTTCCAAAATATACAAACAGCTCATACAGCTCAATATCAAAAAAACAAAAAACCCATAAAAAATGAGCATAAGACCTAAACATTTCTCCAGAGAAGATATACAGCTGGCCAAGAGGCACATGAAAAGATGCTCGAGATCACTAATTATTAGAGAAATGCAAATCAAACTACAATGAAGTATCACCTCATGCTGGTCAGAATGGCCATAATTTAAAAAGTCTACAAATAATAAATGCTAGAGAGGGTGTGGAGAAAAAGAAACCCTGCTACACTGTTGGTGGGAATTTAAATTGGTGCAGCCACTATGCAGAACAGTATGGAAGTCCCTTAAAAAACTAAAAATAGAGTTACCATATGATCCAGCAATCCCACTCCTGGGTGTATATATGGAAAGGACAAAAACTCTAACTCAAAAAGATACATGCATCCCAATGTTCATAGTGGCACTATGTACAATAGCCAAGACATGGAAGCAGCCTAAGTGTCCATCAACAGATGAATGGATAAAGAAGACGTGGTGTGTACATACACACACACACATACACACACACACATATATCCCCACAATGGAATAGTACTCAGCCATAAAAAATGAATGCAAAAATGCCATTTGCAGCAACATGGATGGAGCTAGAGATTGTCATACTAAGTAAAGTGAGTCAGAGAAAGACAAATATCATATGATATCACTTATATGTGGAATCTAAAATAATGATTCAAACGAACTTATTTACAGAACAGAAATATACTCACAGACATAGAAAACAAACTTACGGTTACCAAATGGGGAAAGGAGGCAAAGATAAATTAGGAGTTTGGAATTAATAGATACACACTACTCTACATAAAATAGATAAACAAGGTCCTACTGTATAGACAGGGAAGTATATTTGATGCATTGTAATAACCTACGATGGAAAAGAATTTGCAAAACAATATATATATATATACACACACATATAAATATAAATTTATGAATCACTTTGCTGAACACCTGAAACTAACACAACATTGTAAATCAACTAAAAAATATTTTGTATTTTGCAATGATGTCTTAATTTTCTTATTCATTTCTCATGTTTCATTATGTTCTTTTAATGTCCCTCTTTTATTTTTCATGATTTTCTGTTTTATGGCAAAATTGCCTTATGGCCAATTAGTTACCTGATGAAAATGTTTGTGGCAAAAATGCTTGTGGCAAAGATGCATGTGGCAAAAGGACCTAGAACCATGCCTGAAAACTATGAAACCTCATATTCCCTATTCCACTGGGCTAGCAGAAGCAATCGCCTCTCCCTTACTACTGAGAAGGCCAGCTTACCCCTGTCAGGATAGCCTGCAAGGCCCTCATCTACAGCAGATATCTTACAAGATAATGCTTATCCTCTTCCCAATCTGCCTCACCTTCTCTCATTATATGTAGGCCAATAACTAGAGGCACATCTCAGCACAGGCCAAAGGGAAAACCCTGTCCCTGCTCTGTGACTATTCACTGAATAGCCTATTCACTGAAAGGGTTGGAACCTGGTGAATATGCAATGGCAGGAAACAGGAGAACAATGTGGAAGTGGATCAAGGGAGTGATAGATAGGAGAAGAGGTGGAGACTTTATTTCCTGTCACTTGGGATTTTACCTCCTAGATTGACAGTATATATAGCAACATTAAGAAAACGCTTACATATCACATCTTCTTTAGCTATTCATCTGTTGATGGTTACTTAGGTTGATACTTGTCATTTTTTATATTCAGTTAAATTGAATTTAACTGTGCAGTTTAAAATAACTTCACGATTGTTACACCATACTTAGCAATGTCAAAATAATTGCACATATAAAACACCTGTTATCAGAAATAGTACTTAAATTCTATAAGGCAGAAGTATATGAAAACATTTGAAAATTCAGTTGAAAATTTGAAATACAAAACTAATCAAACCAATTCTGTGAGTCTGCTTTTCTACCAAAGTAGATTTTTGTGAGAAATTTTTATGAAATTTATGAAAAATTTTTACTTTTATGAAAATTAATACACTTTTTATGTATGGAAAATTATGTAATTTTTAATGAAAAATTAATGCACTTTTAATTTTTTATTCATAAAATAAAACTACCAAATCCTGTACCTAAGAAGGTTTGCCAAAATTGCAAATGCATTTTTTCTTTTTAAGGTCTTTACATTTAATATGCATTTTAAAAATAATGAGTAGTGGGCTTCCCTGGTGGCGCAGTGGTTGGGGGTCTGCCTGCCGGTGCAGGGGATGCAGGTTCGTGCCCCGGGCCGGGAGGATCCCGCATGCCGCAGAGCGGCTGGGGCCGTGAGCCATGGCTGCTGAGCCTGTGCGTCCGGAGCCTGTGCTCCGCAGCGGGAGAAGCCATGGCAGTGAGAGGCCTGCGTACCGCAAAAAAAAAAAAAAAAAAAAAAAAATGAGTAGCATATTGCTTATTGAAGTGCATTTGAAAACTGCTGACAATCACCTTTTTATAACCATATATTAGAAATAACAAGAAATATTTGCTATTTCAAATTTCAGTTCACTAAAAAGCATGGCATAGTTTGTATATCATTTTTTTCATTTTTTCTCACACACACACACACACACACACACACACACACACACTGTATTTTATTTTTACAAGAGATAAATAGACTGACACCAAGCATTGTAAATGGATGACCACAACAAAAGCAACAATGATTGCAATTACCAAACATGAAACACACTCATACTACGTAATAATATTGACATTCAGTCCAGGAATCCTCCACTGTAACAGCTCCTTTACTTTGCAGTAAAAATTGATTTGTATATTTTTTGCCTCTGAGTCCTTGTGAGAGTTTTTAAATTCAAACAAAGTCACAAAAATTATAATCATCCTCATCAGTTCACTCAGTCTCGTGTAATTAATTTTTTTTATCTTGATCTTTTGTTAGCACTTTTATGAGTTCATCAGTTTTCCATTACAGTTCTGAAAATGCTTATTCATTCAGTTCAGCAGTACAGTCAGTTACCAGAAACCTGTACTTGTCAGAGTCTTTTCCATGAATTCCTTGAAGATGAAAACCTTTTATAGGAACATATTTGCAAAAACACCAGAGCACACCCAGAACTGTCTGTAAATGACGAAAGACTTCAAAATGACCACAGTTAAAGATTCGATGAAAATTCATAATAATGCAATTGACAAGGAAAGTTAGTTATTTCTGAGATATACATTTTAAAGTAAAACTAGAATTATGACTTATAACATTATACCAGAACTTATAAGATTTTTAGAAATTTCATGTAATGTCTGAAACATTTATATTAACATATTTCCATACAAATAACCCAATGAAAGTTTACTATTAGTTGTTTTCGTTGTTGGTTTGTTTTTTTATACTGCAGGTTCATATTAGTCATCAATTTTATACACATCAGTGTATATGTGTCAATCCCAATTGCCCAATTCAGCACACCACCATCCCCACCCCACCGCAGTTTTCCCCCTTGGTGTCCATACGTCTGTTCTCTACATCTGTGTCTCAACTTCTTCTGCCCTGCAAACCGGCTCATCTGTACCATTTTTCTCGGTTCCACATACATGTGTTAATATACGATGTTTGTTTTTCTCTTTCTGACTTACTTCACTCTGTATGACACTCTCTAGAACCATCCATGTGTCACCAAGTGATTCAATTTCATTCCTTTTTTATGGCTGAGTAATATTCCATTGTATATATGTACCACATCTTCTTTATCCATTCGTCTGTCGATGGGCATTTAGGTTGCTTCCATGACCTGGCTATTGTAAATAGTGCTGCAATGAATATTGGGGTGCATGTGTCTTTTTGAATTATGGTTTTCCCTGCATATATGTATGCCCAGTAGTGGGATTGCTGGATCATATGGTAATTCTATTTTTAGTTTTTTAAGGAACCTCCATACTGTTCTCCATAGTGGCTGTATCAATTTACATTCCCACCAACAGTGCAAGAGGGTTCCCTTTTCTCCACACCCTCTCCAGCATTTGTTTTTTGTAGATTTTCTGATGATGCCCATTCTAACCGGTGTGAGGTGATACCTCATTGTAGTTTTGATTTGCATTTCTCTAATAATTAGTGATGTTGAGCAGCTTTTCATGTGCTTCTTGGCCACCTGTATGTCTTCTTTGAAGAAATGTCTATTTAGGTCTTCTGCCCATTTTTGGATTGGGTTGTTTGTTTTTTTAATATTGAGCTGCATGAGCTGTTTATATATTTTGGAGATTAATCCTTTGTCCGTTGATTTGTTTGCAAATATTTTCTCCCATTCTGAGGGCTGTCTTTTCATCTTGTTTATGGTTTCCTTTGCTGTGCAAAGCTTTTAAGGTTCATTAGGTCCCATTTGTTTATTTTTGTTTTTATTTCCATTACTCTAGGAGGTGGATCAAAAAGATCTTGCTGTGATTTATGTCAGAGCGTTCTTCCTATGTTTTCCTCTAAGACTTTTTGTTTGTTTGTTTCTGTGGTACGCGGGCCTCTCACTGTTGTGGCCTCTCCTGTTGCGGAGCACAGGCTCTGGACGTATAGGCTCAGCAGCCATGGATCACGGGCCCAGCCGCTCCGCGGCAGGTGGGATCTTCCCAGACTGGGGCACGAACCTGTGTCCCCTGCATCAGCAGGCGGACTCTCAACCACTGCGCCACCAGAGAAGCCCCCTCTAAGACTTTTATAATGCCACATCTTACATTTAGGTCTCGAATCCATTTTGAGTTTATTTTTGTGTATGGTGTTAAGGAGTGTTCTAATTTCATTCTTTTATATGTAGCTGTCCAGTTTTCCTGGCACCATTTACTGAAGAGACTGCCTTTTCTCCATTGTATACCCTTGCCTCCTTTGTCATAGATAAGTTGACCATACGTGCGTGAGTTTAAATCTGGGCTTTCTATCTTGTTCCATTGATCTATGTTTCTTTTTTTGTGCCAGTACCATATTGTCTTGATTACTGTAGCTTTGTAGTATAATCTGAAGTCAGGGAGTCTGATTCCTCCAGCTCCGTTTTTTTTCCCTGAAGACTGCTTTGGCTATTTGGGGTCTTTTGTGTCTCCATACAAATTTTAAGATTTTTTGTTCTAGTTCCGTAAAATTGCCATTGGTAATTTGATAGGGATTGCATTGAATCTGTGGATTGCTTTGGGCAGTATAGTCATTTTCACAATATTCATTCTTCCAATCCAAGAACATGGTATATCTCTCCATCTGTTGGTATTATCTTTAATTTCTTTCATCAGTGTCTTATAGTTTTCTGCATACAGGTCTTTTGTCTCCCCAGGTAGGTTTATTCCTAGGTATTTTATTCTTTTTGTTGCAGTGCTAAATGTGAGTGTTTCCTTAATTTTTCTTTCAGATTTTTCATCATTAGTGTATAGGAATGCAAGAGATTTCTGTGTATTAATTTTGTATCCTGCAACTTTACCAAATTCATTGATTAACTCCAGTATTTTTCTGGTGGCATTTTTAGGATTCTCTATGTATAGTATCATGTCATCTGCAAACAGTGACAGTTTTACTTCTTCTCCAATTTGTATTCCTTTTCTTCTCTGATTGCTGTGGCTAGGACTTCCAAAACTATTTTGAATAATAGTGGTGAGAGTGGACATCCTTGTCTTGTTCCTGATCTTAGAGGAAATGCTTTCAGTTTTTCACTATTGAGAATGATGTTTGCTGTGGGTTGGTCATATATGGCCTTTATTATGTTGAGGTAGGTTCCCTCTATGCCCATTACCTGGAGAGTTTTTATCAAAAATGGGTGTTGAATTTTGTCAAAAGCTTTTTCTGCATCTATTGAGATGATCATATGGTTTTTTCCTTCAATTTGTTAATATGGTGTATCACATTGATTGATTTGCGTATTTTGAAGAATCCTTGCATCCCTGGGATAAATCCCACTTGATTGTGGTGTATGGTCCTTTTAATGTGCTGTTGGATTATGTTTGCTAGTATTTTGTTGAGGATTTTTGCATCTATATTCATCAGTGATATTGGTCTGTTATTTTCTTTTTTTGTAGTATCTTTGTCTGGTTTTGGTATCAGGGTGACGGTGGCATCATAGAATGGGTTTGGGAGTGTTCCTTCCTCTGCAATTTTTGGAAGAGTTTGAGAAGGATAGGTGTTAGCTCTTCTCTAAATGTTTGATAGAATTCACCTGTGAAGCCATCTGGTCCTAGACTTTTGTTTGTTGGAAGATTTTTAATCACCGTTTCAATTTCAGTGCTTGTGATTGGTCTGTTCATATTTTCTGTTTCTACCTGGTTCAGTCTTGTAAGGTTATACATTTCTAAGAATTTGCCCATTTCTTCCAGGTTGTCCATTTTATTGGCATAGACTTGCTTGTAGTAGTCTTTTAGGATGCTTTGTATTTCTGTGGTGTCTGTTGTAACTTCTCTTTTCTCATTACTAATTTTACTGATTTTAGTCCTCTCCCTCTTGATGAATCTGGCTAATGGTTTATCAATTTTGTTTATCTTCTCAAAGAAACAGCCTTCAGTTTGATTGATCTTTGCTGTTGTTTTCTTTGTTTCTATTTCATTTATTTCTGCTCTGATCTTTATGATTTCTTTCCTTCTGCTAACTTTGGGTTTTGTTTGTTTTTCTTTCGCTAGTTGCTTTAGGTGTAATGTTAAATTGTTTACTTGAGATTTTTCTTGTTTCTTGAAGTAGGCTTGTATTGCTATAAACTTCCCTCTTAGAACTGCTTTTGCTGCATCCCATAGGTTTTGGATCATTGTGTTTTCATTGTCATTTGTCTCGAGGTATTTTTTGATTCCCTCTTTGATTTCTTCAGTGATTTCTTGGTTATTTAGTAAAGTATTGTTTAGCCTCCACATGTTTGTGTTTTTTATGTTTTTTTCCCCGTAATTAATTTCTAATCTCATAGCATTATGGTCTGAAAAAATGCTTTATGATTTCAGTTTTCGTAAATTTACTGAGGCTTGATTTGTGACCCAAGATGTGATCTATCCTGGAGAATGTTCCATGCGCACTTGAGAAGAAAGTGTAATCTGCTGTTTTTGGGTGGGATGTCCTATAAATATCAATTAAATCTATCTGGTCTGTTGTGTCATTTAAAGCTTCTGTTTCCTTTTTTATTTTCATTTTGGATGATCTGTCCATTGGTGTAAGTGAGGTGTTAAAGTCCCCCATTATTATTGTGTTACTGTTGATTTCCTCTTTTATAGCTGTTAGCAGTTGCCTTATGTATTGAGGTGCTCCTATGTTGGGTGCATATATATTTGTAATTGTTATATCTTCTTCTTGGATTGATCCCTTGATCACTATGTAGTGTTTTTCCTTGTCTCTTGTAACATTCTTTCTTTTAAAGTCTATTTTATCTGATATGAGTATTGCTACTCCAGCTTTCTTTTGATTTCCATTTGCATGGAATATCTTTTTCCATCCTCTTTCAGTCTGTATGTGTCCCTAGGTCTGAAGTGGGTCTCTTGTAGGCAGCATATATATGGGTCTTGTTTTTGTATCCATTCAGCAAGCCTTTGACTTTTGGTTGTTGCATTTAATCCATTCGTGTTTAAGGTAATTATCGATATGTATGTTCCTATGACCATTTTCTTAATTGTTTTGCATTTGTTTTTGTAGGTCCTTTTCTTCTCTTGTGTTTCCCACTTAGAGAAGTTCCTTTAGCATTTGTTGTAGAGTTGGTTTGGTGGTGCTGAATTCTCTTAGCTTTTGATTCTCTGTAAAGCTTTTGATTTCTCTATCAAATCTGAATGAGATCCTTGCCAGGTAGAGTTATGTTGGTTGTAGTTTCTTCCCTTTCATCACTTTAAGTATATCACGCCACTCCCTTATGGTTTGTAGAGTTTCTGCTGAGGAATCAGCTGTTAACCTTATGGGAGTTCCCTTGTATGTTATTTGTCATTTTTCCCTTGCTGCTTTCAATAATTTTTCTTTGTCTTTAATTTTTGCCAATTTGATTACTATGTGTCTTGGCGTGTTTCTCCTTGGGTTTATCCTGTATAGGACTGGCTGCGCTTCCTGGACTTGGGTGGATAATTCCATTCCCATGTTAAGGACGTTTTCTACTATAATCTCTTCAAATATTTTCTCTGGTCCTTTCTGTCTCTCTTCTCCTTCTGGGACCCCTATAATGCAAATGTTGCATTTAATGTTGTCCCAGAGGTCTCTTAGGCTGTCTTCATTTCTTTTCATCCTTTTTTCTTTAGTCTGTTCTGCAGCAGTGAATTCCACCATTCTGTCTTTCAGGTCACTTATCCGTTCTGCCTCAGTTATTCTGCTATTGATTTCTTCTAGTGTGGTTTTCATTTCAGTTATTGTATTGTTCATCTCTGTTTGTTTGTTCTTTAATTCTTCTAGATCTTTATTAAACATTTCTTGTATCTTCTTGGTCTTTGTCTCCATTGTTTTCCCGAGGTTCTGGATCATCTTTACTATCATTATTCTGAATTCTTTTTCTGGAAGGTTGCCTATCTCCACTTCATTTTTTTGTTTTTCTTGGGTTTTATCTTGTTCCTTCATCTGGTATTTAGGCCTCTGCCTTTTCATCTTGTCCATCTTTCTGTGAATGTGGTTTTTGTTCCACAGGCTGCAGGATTGTAGTTCTTTTTGCTTCTGCTGTCTGCCCTCTGGTGGATGAGGCTATCTAAGAGGCTTGATGGGAGGGACTGGTGGTGGGTAGAGCTGACTGTTGCTCTGGTGGGCAGAGCTCAGTAAAAGTTTAATCCACTTGACTGCTGATGAGTGGGGCTGGGTTCCCTCCCTGTTGGTTGTTTGGCCTGAGGCGACCCAGCACTGGAGCCTATGGGCTCTTTGGTGGGGCTAATGGTGGACTCTGGGAGGGCTCAGTCCAAAGAGTACTTCCCAGAACTTCTGGTGCCAGTATCCTTGTCCTCACGGTGAAACAGAGCCACCCTCCACCTCTGCAGGAGACCCTCCAACACTAGCAGGTAGGTCTGGTTCAGTCACTCGTGGGGTCACTGCTCCTTCTCCTGGGTCCTGATGTGCACACTATGTTGTGTGTGCCCTCCAAGAGTGGAGTCTCTGTTTCCCCCAGTCCTGTGGAAGTCCTGCAGTCAAATCAGTTCCCACTAGACTTCGAAGACTGATTCTCTAGGAATTCCTCTTCC
Organism: Delphinapterus leucas; assembly: GCF_059928025.1. Taxonomy (NCBI): domain Eukaryota; kingdom Metazoa; phylum Chordata; class Mammalia; order Artiodactyla; family Monodontidae; genus Delphinapterus; species Delphinapterus leucas. Next base: position 18,605,406 of record NC_143149.1, read on the forward strand.
CAGTGCCAGACCCCCAGGTTGGGAAGCCTGACGTGGGCGTCAGAAACGTCACTCCAGTGGGTGGACTTCTGTGGTATAAGTGTTCTCCAGCCTGTGAGTTACCCACCCACCAGTTATGGGATTTGATTTTACTGTGATTGCTCCCCTCCTACCATCTCATTGTGGCTTCTCCTTTGTCTTTGGATGTGGGGTATCTTTTCTGGTGAGTTCCAGTGTCTTCCTGTCAATGATTGTCCAGCAGCTAGTTGTGATTCTAGTTTTCTCACAAGAGAGAGAGCACGACCTTCTACTCTGCCATCTTGGTTCCTCCTCCCTGTATCGCAAATGCATTTTTATAATTTTTTGTGTAATGTCTTCGAATTGCTTAGTTCAATCAGATTAGAAGACATTTCTGTTTAATGTAAGGAATCCCATTCTCACAGATTGCAACAACCCTGAACCAGACTTTGATATAAGGAGAATGAATTTGCAATTGGTTTAATCAACAATTTCAAGTCAGAATGCAGACAGCTTTAAATTAATTAAGATAACAATTAACTCAAAAGATTCATCTGAATAATTAACCTGATGCATCTTATAATTAAATCATGAATGTAATCACTAGTGCTCATAACCATGACAGAAAAAAATTATGGTAAATGTAAAGGAAGTCAGTAAACAAAGCCATGAGGAAATTGCCATATCCTCCTTCTTGGTTGTGTTTCTTTGAAACTGGGGAAGAATTTAAAACATGAGACTTTATTTGTTGCTTTTGTATACATAGAGTAGGCTCTTTGCATATGCTTCTGTTCAGGAATACCCAAAAGATGACTATTTGCTCAGACATATCTGACAGCTTTATAGAATTTTAGGGCTGTGAAAGCGCCTTACCAAGTCTAATTCAAAGTCCTTTCACTTACCGAGGACAAACTAGCCAGCTAGTAAGTGACAGAGCCAAGACTCCAACCTTATTTTCCTGAGTTTCAGCTTGAGGCTTCATTATGCCCAATATTCTGTGCAGTCACAAAAATGATGTTTCCTAAAACAATTCCAAGACCACTATTCTGCAAGATATTAAAAAAGTGTTTCCCAAGAAAGGGAACCATGGACAAATAACTAACTCTAGGAAGAGCTGGGTCAGAGTTAACCACTTTTCTGCGGCAATTCCAGAGTTTTTCATTTGCTCCTGTAGACTGCGCGTGTTCACACTGATTATGCATGCATTAGATTTGATCGTCATACAAACTTAATTGACCTCCATGGGTCTTATTTTACCTTGTCATTGTTTTTATGTTTGTCTAGTGGCAGTTTGGGATTATTTACTTATTTTTATCAAAACATCCAGCACAATAGTAGTATTCCATGGAGTAGCAGAAAATGCTATTAATGTAGGTTAGAATTTGATGTGCTCCACATTACAGAAAAAAAATTTTAAAGAGGCTTAGGCAGTACCTTCAAGATGGCAGAAGAGTAAGACATGGAGATCACTCTCCTACCCACAAATACATCAAAAATACATCTACATGTGGAACAACTCCTATAGACCATCTACTGAATGCAGGCAGAAGACCTCAGACTTCCCAAAAGACCCCAAATCCCCACATACCTGGGTAAGGCAAAAGAAAAAACAGAGACAAAAGAATAGGGACTGCACCTGCACATCTGGGAGGGAGCTGTGAAGGAGGAAAAGTTTTGACACATTAGGAAGACCCTTCACTGGTGGAGACCCACTGGTGGGGTGGGAGGGGGGAAGCTTCGGAGCCACGGAGGAGAGCGCAGCAACAGGGGTGCAGAGGGCAAAGCGGAGAGATTCCCGCTTCGGTGCTGACCAACACTCACCAGCCTGAGAGGCTTGTCTGCTCACCCGCCGGGGTGGGTGGGGGCTGGGAGCTGAGGCTCGGGCTTCAGAGGTCAGATCCCACGGAGAGGACTGGGGTTGACTGCATGAACACAGCCTGAAGAGGTGTAGTGTGCTACGGCTAGCAGCGAGGGAGTCTGGGAAAAACTCTGGACCTGCCTAAGAGGCAGGAGACCATTGTTTCCAGGTGCATGAGGAGAAGGGATTCAGAGCACCGCCTAAACAAGCTCCAGAGATGGGCACGAGCCATGGATATCAGCACGGACGCCACAGATGGGCATGAAACACTAAGGCTGCTGCTACAGCCACTAAGAAGCCTCTGTGTAAGAACAGGTCTGTGTCCACACACACCCCTGGGAGCCTGTGCAGCCCGCCACTGCCAGGGTCCCATGATCCAGGGACAACTTCCCTGGGAGAACTCATGGCATGCCTCAGGCTGTTGCAACATCATGCTGGCCTCTACCTCCACAGGCTCACTACGCATTCCAATTAAAACTACCATACCCTGGCCTCCCCTTGGCCTGAATGAGCAAGAGCTCTCTAATCAGCCACTGCTTTAACACCCTCCTGTCTGAACAGATGCCTGAGGGTGACCTACATGCAGAGGGGTGGCCAAAACCAAAGCTGAACTAAAGGGGCTATGTGAACAAAGAAGAGAAAGGGAAATTTCTCCATGCAGCCTCAGGAGCAGCGGATTAAATCCCCACAATCACCTTAATATACCCTGCATCTGTGGAATACCTGAATAGACAACGAATCATCTCAAAATTGAGGCGGTGGACTTTGGGAACAACTGTAGACTTGGGGTTTGCTGTCTGCGACTGATATGTTTTTGATTTTTACATTTATCTTAGTATAGTTTTTAGCTCTTGTTATCATTGGTGGGTTTGTTTATTGCTTTGGTTGCTCTCTTCTCTTTTAATTATTATTTTTAAATTTTTTATATTAAAAAACTTTTCACTTTAATAATTAAAAAAAATTTTTCTTTCTGTTTTTCTGTTTTCTTCTAAGCTGTGTGGCTGACAAGCTCTTGGTGCTCTGGCCTGGTGTCAGGCATGAGATTCTGAGGGAGGAGAGATGAGTTCAGGACAGTGGACCACCAGAGACCTCCACATAATATCAATCAGCAGGAATTCTCCCAGACATCCCCATCTCAGTGCTAAGACCCAGCTCCACGCAATGGCTGGCAAGCTCCAGTGCTGGACACCCCATGCCAAACAACTAGTAAGACAGGAACACAGCACCACCCATTAGCAGAGAGGCTGTCTAAAATCATTATAAGTTCACAGACACCCCAAAACACAGCACTGGACACGGTCCTGTGCCCCAAAAAGATAAGATCCAACCTCATCCACCAGAACACAGGCACCAGTCCCCTCCATCAGGAAGTCTACAGAAACCACTGAACCAACCTTACCCACTGGGGGCAGACATGTAAAACAACGAGAACTACGAACCTGCAGCCTGTGAAAAGAAGACCCCAAACACAGTAAGTTAAGCAAGATGAGAAGACAGAAATATGCAGCAGATGAAGGAGCAAGGTAAAAACCCACCAGACCAAACAAATGAGGAGGAAATAGGCAACCTACCTGAAAAAGAATTCAGGTAATTATAGTAAAGATGACCCAAAATCTTGGAAGTAGAATGGAGAAACTACAAGAAACGTTTAACAAGAACCTAGAGGAACTAAAGAGCAAACAAACAATGATGAACAACACCACAAATGAAATTAAAAATTCTCTAGAAGGAATCGATAGCAGAATAACTGAGGCAGAAAAAACGGATAAGTGACCTGGAAGATAAAATAGTGGAAAAAACTACCACAGAGTAGAATAAAGAAAAAAGAAAAACAGAATTGAGGACAGTCTCAGAGACCTCTGGGACAACATTAAATGCACCAATATGCGAATTATAGGGGTCTCAGAAGAAGAAGAGAAAAAGAAAGGGTCTGAGAAAATATTTGAAGAGATTATAGTTGAAAACTTCCCTAACATGGGAAAGGAAATGGTCAATCAAGTCCAGGAAGTGCAGAGAGTCCCATACAGGATAAATCCAAGGGAAATACACCAAGATACATATTAATCAAACTATGAAAAATTAAATACAAAGAAAAAATATTAAAAACAGCAAGGGAAAACAACAACATACAAGGGAATCTTCATAAGGTTAACAGCTGATCTTTCAGCAGAAACTCTGCAAGCCAGAAGGCAGTAGCAGGACGTATTTAAAGTGATGAAAGGGAAAAACCTACAACCATACCCAGCAAGAATCTCATTCAGATTTGATGGAGAAATTAAAACCTTTACAGACTAGCAAAAGTTAAGAGAATTCATCACCACCAAACCAGCTTTACAACAAATGCTAAAGGAACTTCTCTAGGCAGGAAACACAAGAGAAGGAAAAGACCTACAATAACAAACCCAAAAGAATTAAGAAAATCGGAATAGGAACATACATATCGATAGCTACCTTAAATGTAAAGGGATTAAATGCTCCAACCAAAAAACACAGACTGGCTGAATGGATACAAAAACAAGACCCATACATATGCTGTCTACAAGGGACCCACTTCAGACTGAGGGACACATACAGACTGAAAGTGAGGGGATGGAAAAAGATACTCCACACAAATGGAAATCAAAAGAAAGCTGGAGTAGCAATTCTCATATCAGACAAAATAGACTTGAAAACAACGACCATTACAAGAGACAAAGAAGGACACTACATAATGATCAAGGGATCAGTCCAAGAAGAAGATGTAAGAATTGTAAATATTTATGCACCCAACATAGAGCATCTCAATACATAAGGCAAATGCTAACAGCCATAAAAGGGGAAATTGACAGTAACACAATCATAGTAGGAGACTTTAACACCCCACTTTCACCAATGGACAGATCGACCAAAATAAAAATAAGGAAATACAAGCTTTAAATAACACATTAAACAAGATTGACTTAATTGATATTTATAGGACATTCCATCCAAAAACAGCACTTCTCAAGTGCTCATGGAACATTCTCCAGGATAGATCATATCTTGGGTCACAAATCAAGCCTCGGTAACATTAAGAAATTTGAAATTATATCAAGTATCTTTTCTGACCACAACACTATGAGACTAGATATCAATTACAGGAAAAAAAATGTAAAAAATAGAAACACATGGAAGCTAAACAATATGCTAATAAATAACCAAGAGATCACTGAAGAAATCAAAGAGGAAATCAAAAAATCTCTAAAAACAATTGACAATGAAAACACGACAACCCAAAACCTATGGGATGCAGCAAAAGCAGTTATAAGGGGGAAGTTTATAGCAATACAATCCTACCTCAAGAAAAAAGAAACAACTCAAATAAACAACCTAACCTTACACCTAAAGCAATTAGAGAAAGAAGAGCAAAAAAACCCCAAAGTTAGCAGAAGGAAAGAAATCATAAAGATCAGATCAGAAATAAATAAAAACGAAATGAAGGAAACAATAGTACAGATCATTAAAACTAAAAGCTGGTTCTTTGAGAAGATAAACAATATTGATAAACCATTAGCCAGCCTCATCAAGAAAAAAAAGGGAAAAGACTCAAATCAATAGAATTAGAAATGAAAAAGGAGAAGTAACAACTGACACTGCAGAAATACAAAGGATTATGAGAGATTACTACAAGCAACTACATGCCAATAAAATGGACAGGCAACCTGGAAGAAATGGACAAATTCTTAGAAAACCACAACCTGCTGAGACTGAACCAGGAAGAAATAGAAAATATAAACAGACCAATCCCAAGCGTGAAATTGAAACTGATTAAAAATCTTCCAACAAACAAAAGCCAACCAGATGGCTTCACAGGATAATTCTATCAAACATTTAGAGAAGAACTAACACCTATTTTTCACAAACTCTTCCAAAATTAGCAGAGGTTGGAACACTCCCATACTCATTCTACGAGGCTACTGTCATGCTGCTACCAAAACTAGACAAAGACGTCACAAAGAAAGAAAACTACAGGTCAATATCACTGATGAACATAGATGCAAAAATCCTCAACAAAATACTAGCAAACAGAATCTAACAGCACGTTAAAAGGATCACACACCATGATCAAGTGGGGTTTATTCCAGGAATGCATGGATTCTTCAATATACACAAATCAATCAATGTGATACACCATATTAACAAATTGAAGGAGAAAAACCATATGATCATCTCAATAGATGGAGAGAAAGCTTTCGACAAAATTCAACACCTATTTATGATAAAAACCCAGCAGAAAGTAGGCATAGAGGGAACTTTCCTCCACATAATAAAGGCCATATATGACAAAAGCACAGCCAACATCGTCCTCAGTGGTGAAAAACTGAAACCATTTCCACTAAGATCAGGAAAAAGACAAGGTTGCCCACTCTCACCACTATTACTCAACATAGTTTTGGAAGTTTTAGCCACAGCAATCAGAGAAGAAAAAGGAATCCAAATTGGAAAAGAAGTAAAACTGTCACTGTTTGCAGATGACATGATACTATATATAGAGAATCCTAAATATGCTACCAGAAAACTACTAGAGCTAATCAATGAATTTGGTAAAGTAGCAGGATACAAAATTAATGCACAGAAATATCTTGCATTCCTATACACTAAAGATGAAAAATCTGAAAGAAAAATTAAGGAAACACTCCCATTTACCATTGCAACAAAAAGGATAAAATACCTAGGAATAAACCTACATAGGGTGACAAAAGACCTGTATCCAGAAAAGTATAAGACACTGATGAAAGAAATTAAAGACAATATCAACAGATGGAGAGGTACACCATGTTCTTGGATTAGAAGAATCAACATTGTGAAAATTACTACCCAAACAATCTACAGATTCAATGCAATCACTATCAAACTACCAGTGACATTTTTCACAGAAAAAATTTCACAATTTGTATGGAAACACAAAAGATCCTGAATAGCCCAAGCAATCTTGAGAAAGAAAAACAGAGCTGGAGGAATCAGGCTCCCAGACTTCAGACTATATTACAAAGCTACAATAATCAAGGCAATATGGTAGTGGCACAAAAACAGAAAAATTGTTCAATGGAACAGGATAGAAAGCCCAGAGATAAACTGACACACATACGGTCACCTTATCTTTGATTAAAGAGGCAAGAATACACAATGGAGAAAAGGTAGCCTCTTCAATAAGTGGTGCTGGGAAAACTGGACAGCTACATGTAAAAGAATGAAATTAGAACACTTCCTAACACCATACACAAAAATAAGCTCGAAATGGCTTAAAGACCTAAATTGAAGGCCAGACACTATAAAACTCTTAGAGGAAAACGTAGGCAGAACACTTTATGACATAAATCACAGCAGGGTCCTTTCTGTCCCACCTCCTAGAGAAATGGAAATAAAAACAAAAGTAAACAAATGGGACCTAATGAAACTTAAAAGCTTTTCACAGCAAAGGAAACCATAAACAAGATGGAAAGACAACCTTCAGGATGGGAGAAAATATTTGCAAATGAAGCAACTGACAAAGGATTAATCTCCAAAATTTATAAGCAGCACATGCAGTTCAATATTAAAAAAAAACCCAATCCAAAAATAGGCAGAAGACCTAAATAGACATTTCTCCAAAGAAGATATGCAGATTGCCAGCAAACACATGAAAGGATGTGCAAAGTTACTAATCATTAGAGAAATGCAAATCAAAACTACAATGAGGTATCACCTCACACCAGTGAGAATGGCCATCATTAAAATATCTACAAACAATAAATGCTGGAGAGGGTGTGGAGAAAAGGTAATCCTCTTGCACTGTTGGTGGGATTGTAAATTGATACAGCTGCCATGGAGAACAGTATGGAGGTTCTTAACAAACTAAAAATAGAACTACCGTATGACCCAGCAATCCCACTCCTGGACATATACCCTGAAAAAACCATAATTCAAAAAGAGGCACGTACCACAATGTTCACTGCAGCACTATTTACAATAGCCAGGACACTGAAGAAGCCTAGGTGTCCATCGACAGATGAATGGATAAAGAAGATGTGGCACCTACATACAATGGAATATTACTCAGCCATTAGAAAAAAAGAAATTGAGTTATTTGTAATGAGGTGGATGGACCTAGAGTCTGTCATACAGAGTGAAGTAAGTCAGAAAGAGAAAAATACCGTATGCTAACACATGCATATGGAATATAAAAGAAAAAAGATAAAATTGTTCTGATGTACCAGGAATAAAGACGTAGACGTAGAGAATGGACTTGAGGACGCAGGGAGGGGGAAGTGTAAGCTGGGATGAAGTGAGAGAGTAGCGTTGACATATATACGCTACCAAATGTAAAATAGATAGCTAGTGGGAAGCAGCCACAGAGCCCAGGGAGATCAGCTCGGTGCTTTGTGACCACCTAGAGGGGTGGGATAGGGAGGGTGGGAGGGAGACACAAGAGGGAGGGGATTTGTGGATATATGTATGCGTATAGCTGATTCACTTTGTTATAAAGCCTAAACTAACACACCATTGTAAAGCAATTATACTCCAATAGAGATGTTAAAAGAAAATAGAGGCTTAAATAAAATGGAATTTTATTTTTCTCAGACAAAAGGAATCTGGAGAATTCAGTCAAAACCATGAAAGTTCCAATGTCCTCAGGACTCATGAGCCTACCATCTTCTAGCCTGTGACTTCTGTCCTCAGGGTCACCTTACAACCCAAGTTGGCTACCAAAATTCCTGCCACTTTGTCCACAGTCCAGGAAGCAGCTGAGTCTGCTTCTTTTTTAGCAGCATTCTCAGAAAGCCCTCACCTGAGATTTGCTAAAACTGACTGGCCAGAAATTTTAGAAAATGAAATACTCTAAATGAGTACATTATATCCCCAAATAAAATTTAGATTCTGCAGCTAAGGAAGAGAGCAAAATGTATAGGTATTTAGCAAGCAATCTTGTCCACACACCTCTAGGGAAAGAGGGAGGAGGAGGAGGAGGAGGAGGAGAAAGAAGAGAAAGAGGAAAAGGATGAGGAAGAAGAAGTAGTAGCAGTAATATTAGTACTAGTAGTAGTAACAGCAACAGTAGTAGTAGAAGAGGAGGAAAAATAGTAGTAGTTGTTGTCTTGAATGCATTTTACGTTTTTATTTTATTTTGGAGTATATTTGATTTATGATGTTGTGTTTCAGGTGTACAGCCAAGTGATTTAGTTATACATATACATATGTCTGTTCTTTTTCAGACTCTTTTCCCATATTGGTTATTACAGTGTATCGAGTAGAGTTCCTTGTGCTATACAGTATGTCCTTGTTGAATGTGTTTTTAAATATACTTTATTAATCCAACAGGTACCTGGAGGTAAAGATGCACTTTATTTACTGCAGAGATGGTAAATAAGTTATCATTCTGGTCAAAGTCCAGATGTCTGGTTAAACAGCTCTCAGATTTTGAAGGATGTCTTCCAAATGCTAAGATGCATAGCGTATCAGACTGTCTTCCTAACAAGCCCTAACCTTACTTTCTACACTTTGCATACATTTATCCACTGCATCTCTTATCATAATGAATAAAACAAGTGGGTGACAGTTCAATTATGGGATATAATAGGGCCAAAGAGGGGTAATTTGTAATCACATTGGAAAGTTCATTTTTTTGACATTTGATAACATCCTGAACCCACTTGCTTGTTGATTGCCAAGCACTTTTCTAACTTAAGCCATATTTCTCTCAATAAATAGTAGAGAAAATGAAAATATCAGGGGAGAATTAAACTTTGGTTACTGCAAAGTTTTTCTGTCAGGTCTCATAAGCATCTAAGAAAGGAAGCAAAATTTAACCAGTCTCTAGTTTTCTTGGAGAGAATACATGTGTTGTTCAGAAGTGCTTTAAATGTGTCTCTTTGGATTAAGTGTTCATATATATATATATATATATATATATATATATATATATATATATACACACACATACATATACATATATACACATAGATGTATAAAATATTAGTACATTTTTTCTTTGATAGAATTAGAGCAATTGATCTAATTCAGGGCACGAATCATGGTAATTATAACCAGAGTATATTTGGAAGAAGCTGATTGATTAACATCAACACAAGTGTGGTTCCATAGTTTATGATCAGCACTGGGCTTCCCTCTGTCAGTTGTGTTAAAATTACTTGTACATATTTTTATTTTGAGCTCAACTTAAATGGTCTGAGGGTGGTAGGGAAAAGGGACAAGAAAATAAGGGAATGAAACACTTACTAAGCTTACCACTATGTGTCAGGTACCATATTAAGTGTTCACTTGTATTTTCATATTTATCTGCCGTAAATTTATGAGCATGTTTATTAACCCCATTTTCTAGATGAGAAAAATAAAATATTGACAGAATAGGAACTTTCTCAAGGGGCTTAATTGTTAGAGAAGCATCTGTGTTGCCCAAATCAGCCTGGTTCCAAAGACTTTTTCCCTTTGTGCTCTATTACACCTGGCGTTGGTTTAAACTGTTACTTCCTCAGGAGTTATGCATCCATTTATTTTGGGCAAGAGCTCTTAAAAACAAGGTACGGACTGCAGGAAGAAAGAGGAAATGCTCTCCTCAGCAAGGGTATAGGAATTTACTTCCTTTTGGAAAGTGAAATAAAATCCCAGAACTTGGTAGATCTGGAGCTGGTGTGGTGAAAAATGACACCACTGCAGCTTCTGGGCAGGGCTCTGTGGGTTCTGGGGGCTTCTTGGAGTGTATTTTTTAAATAACATTGTTTCCATGCAGAGGAATAAGTGAGTAGTTGACTAGAACAGAACAAGAGAAAAACTCTTGGTAGATACGCTTTGGGGTTGGTGGCGGTGATGCAGGGACTAGGAATTTGGACAGTGGCAGAAAGCTGAAAGTGTACTAGTAGAATGAGCAGTCAAAATAACTGAGCACTGTGGAGAAAAGCAATGAATAAGCACTTTTGTCACAAGGTGAACTTGCCAGGAAGCCACTGTGGACTAGGCCCCAGCGTCAAGCAGAGCTTCTCTGGGCCTCACTGAAATCTTGGGTCTTTGGATTAAATGTATATACTTTAGAAGGAGTCTGAGCACCCCGTCACTATATACGAACCTGGAGGTACGTGGGCTGTGGAAGAGAAAGCAGTTTGTGAATCACCGCGTGCATCTCCCCACCCAGTTTAAGTATTTAAATGGTTTTGAATTCTAGCCAACCTGAAGTAAGGGGACCAAATGTAACAAATACGGCTTCATTAGTCGTTAGTGGATACACGCGCACACACACACCACTCTCTCCCGTCTAAAAGGATTTTGCTTTCTAACTCCCAATCTCGTGTAGGGGGAAAAAAGAATGAATGAAAAAGGGACCCAATCTCTGTTGGAGAAAAAGCATCACTCATCTCCATTTCGTCCTTGCTGCCTAACTGGGCTGTGTGTGAGGAGGTAGGAATAAAGAGAATACGGGCCCCAAATGGTCAGGTCACTTCCTTTGGGATATCCTGCTTATCATTATGCCTTTTAAATTCTAGTTCTCCAGGAAACCACTGTATACTGAATACACCAAATTGGTTACTTTGATATTTCCTTTTCCGAGCAATTTGAAATGAACTCATTCCTCATTGTATCTTTGAGGATTTCATCTATTTCCCCTGTCTCTCTAGTTTTCTTTTTTTTTTTTTTACAGGAAGCCCATAATGAAATAAGTGAAATTGTTATGGGAAATATTTAAGAGTAATTGTTTCTATGACTCTGTATATGCAAATCATCTCTCAGTCTGCAATAGAAGATTAAGGCAGCAACACTGCTTACTCTACTTGGCTCAACAACTTCACAAAAGTGAATGTATCAGAATGAAAGGAAATAGAAAAGAATGTAATCAGTAGGGACATTTCCTGAGTGCCTTTTTCCTCCAGGGTATTGGACCCAACACTGTGTGTGGAAGGATAATACATAATGCAACCAGGAACAACTGAAACTTAAAGCTGGATGTTTTTACCCTGTAGGAATAAATACTTTTTTATTTCCAGAAAACTAAATATTTAAGCAGTTTTCTTCAAGACAGAATATTTGTTCTTACTCTTAGCAGGAGGAAAATTTACTCCCAGGAAATCATAAAGCCTCAAACATGATCTGGGGAAATGGATAACACAGCCACGCTTTATAATGCTGTGAGCTCCCTCTTGGCATGGTAATTCTCAGTCTTAACCACTTGCAGATCCATTGTTCAAAGCAAAAGGCAACACAAATCCTATTTCCATTTCCTCATAAGAGAGGAAAGTTGGGTGTCTGATTTGGAAAATAGAAATCTTTGGAAAATAGAAATAGAAAATAGAAATCTTATTTGGAAAATAGAAATCTTATGCTGGGAAAGAGACAGGCCTTTCCCAGCATATGAACTGTATCTGTCACCTGTGGTAGAAAGAACATAGGGGTGCAGGAAACTTGGGTGTCTGATTTGGAAAATAGAAATCTTATTGGTGGGTCTTGAGCTTGGACTTGGTGAATGACTAGAGAATACTACACGTTCCATCAATGAAATGAGCTTCTTTCAAAGTATTATGAAGTTGGCACATAGTTCATTACTGTAGACATAGTGACACTGAACCCCAAATAAATCCTGGTAAACCAAAGACTAGCTCATTATAGAACACAGGAACAGGCAGGGGATTCTGTATCACTCAAAGTGTGGAGTCACACACACACGTCCTTAAACTAAAATCTGTGGGTTAAGGAAAAGGATTCGCTAAGTATCCACTAGTTTGTCCTTTCCTGCTGCCTTTTAGCTCCAGACTCCATTCTTTGAAGTTTAGATTAGCTGAGAACTCTTGGGGAAACCCCGAGGGAGATTTTGTATCTTTGTTCACAGTAACTGATGGCTTTCAGAATTTTCTTCCCAGGGGAGGACTTCGGCTTCAAGGTCTTGATCCTCATAAGCGGAGAATAACCATCTTACAAACTTATTTATCATATTTTCATCTGTTCAAAAAAGAAATATTATTTGGTCACTAACAAATAAGTAGTTAGTGCAGTATGTCTGGATCTGTGCTGATCCTTAGCCTTGCCCTTGAAGGTTTTATATGCTTTCATCTTTGCAAAACTTTGAGCAGATAATCCACAGAATGTAGTATAAGGCAACTGGCACAGCAGAGCATGAACAGCCTCTTAGGAAAACGAGATTCAAGAAACACTGCACAGAAGGGGTGACATTTGAATTCTGAGTAGAGATTTGCTGGGTGGGGATTGGAGTGCACCGGTGGGAAAGGCATTACAGAAAGGGAAATCAGCATTTGCAAATTAGTTGGAGTATGTTTGAGAAATGATAAGCAGTTTAGTTTGGCTACAATATGGCAGTCATAGACAGGAACGGGCAGAAAATGGGGCTAGAGATGCATGGAAGACCCCCAGGGTATGAAGGACCCTGGCAGACATTTGATGCAGCACAATGACTGGTTTCCATGGGGACAAAGTCACCATCTCTTCCCTACTGTCTATACTTTGTTTCTCCCTCCATTTTCTCTTTGTCCATTCAGACCCTTCATTTCCATTATTCAAGAGAGCCAGATTTAGAATGGATAAGCAGAGATGCCTAACATCTTTGGAGATAAAAATCTCATCCTTAAAGTGCTAAGGGCATAAACAGCAGAATTCATGGAAGCTATCTGCACTATGCATCATTGTTTATAAGCAGACTAAATTTTATTGAAGTACCAGAAACATAGTCTAACAGATGAAGATAAATTCTTAACTTTGTACACAAAGAACTGAAAATTTTGCTTCCATTTGATACGTAAAAACCCAAAAGGAAAGTTACTCCCCGTCAACTATGAAAAAAAAGCCATATAAAATACATAGCCACATAAAATACTCATAAAATAAGTTTTTACGAGCCCATCACAGAGATAAGGTCACATGGCATACTCACAACCTGAATTTCAAAGAGAGACAAGCGTTTCCCAGCATATGAACTGTATCTGTCACCTGTGGTAGATCACAAGGAAAAGATCTAACCCCCATAAACATAGGAAAGGAGAAATCAGAATTTTAAAAAATCGTTAAAGGATAAATGTATATTAGTGTGTCAGTTTGGAATAGCTGGAGGCCCCAGACAAAAGGGAAGTTCATACTCACCCTGGGCAACCACCACTCTGTTCTCTATGAGTTTGGTATTTCATGTTCCACATATAAGTGAGATCATACTGTAGTCATCTTTCTCTGTCTGACTCCTTTTACTTAGCATATCTTTAAGATTCATCCATGTTGTCACAAATGGCAAAATTTCATTCTTTTTTTATAGCTGAATAAGTGTGTGTGTGTGTGTGCATGTGCACGCGTGTGTGTGCATATCTATATACATATCTTTTTTACTCATTCATCTGTCAGTGGACACTTAGGTTGTTTCCATGTCTTGGAAATAATGCTGCAAGAACATAGGGGTGCAGCTATCTCTTCAAGGTAATGATTTCATTTCCTTCAGATATATAGCCAAAAGTAGAATTGCTGAATCATATGGTAGTTTGATTTTTAATTTTTTGAGGAATTACCGTTCTGTTTTTCATAGTGGCTGCACCAATTTACATTCCCACCAACAGTGCACAAGGGTTCCCTTTTCTCCACAGCCTCACTGGCACTTGCTATCTCTTCTTTTTGATAACAGCCATTCTAATATGTTTGAGGTGATATCTCTGTGATTTTCATTTCCCTGATGATTGATTAGGTTTGCACCTTTTCATGTACTTGTTGGCCATTTGAATACCATCTCTGGCAAAATTTTCTTTGTATGAGTACCAAAACATATTTTGAATGTTAACCCCTTATTTGATATGTGGTTTGCAAATATTTTCTCCCATTTAGTCAGTTGCTTTTTCATTTTGTTGATTGTAACTTTTGCTGCGCAGAGCTTTTTAGTCTGACAAAGTCTCATCTCATTTGTTTATTTTTTTCTTTTGTTGCCTGTGTTTTGGGTGCCATATCCATAAAATGATTGCCAAGACCAAAGTCAAGGAGTTTTTGTCCTATGTTTCCCTCAAGGAGTTATATAGTTTTAGGTCTTACATTTAAGTCTTTAATCCATTTCAAGTTAATTTTTGTGAGTGATGAAAGATAGAGGTACAGTTTCATTGTCTTGCATGTGAATATCCAGTTTTCCCAGCACCAGTTATTGAAGAGATTATCTTTTCTCCATTGAGTAGTATTAGCTCCTCTGTCAAATATTAGTTGACTGTATGTGCATGGGTTTATTCCTTGGCTCTTGGTTCTGTTCAGTTGGTCTATGTGTCTGTTTTTATGCCATTACCATACTGTTTGATTACTGTAACTTAGTAATATAGTTTAAAGTCAGGAAGTACGATCTCTCCAGTTTTGTTCTTTTTCCTTAGGATTGCTTTGGCTAGCAAGGGTCTTTTGTGGTTCTATACAGATTTTAGAATTGTTTTTTTCTATTTTTGTAAAAAGTGCCATTGGAGTCTTGATAAGAATTGCATTGAATCTACAGATGGCTTTGGGCTGTAGGGACATTTTAATAATAGTAATTATTCTGATCCATGAACATGGGATATCTTTCCATGTATTTGTGTTTTCTTTAACTTTTTCATCAAAGTCCCAAAGTTTTCACAGTAGAGGTATTTTACATTTTTGGTTAAATTAATTCACAAATATTTTGTCTTCAATCTTATTGTAAGTGGCATTATTTACTTTATTTCTCTTTGGATAATTTGTTATTAGTGTATAGGAAGGCAACTGATTTTTGTACATTGACGTTTTATCCTGCAACTTTACTGAATTCATGATTATTTCTAAAAGTTTTTGGTGGAAGCTTTAGGATTTTCTGTATATAAGATCATGTCATCTGCAAACAGAGACAACTTTCTTCTTCCTTTCTGAATCAGATGCTTTTTATTTCTTTTACTTGCCTGATTGCTAGGACTTCCAGTATATGTTAAATAGGAGTGGTGAGAATGGCACCCTTGTCTTATTTCTAATGTTAGAGCAAAAGCTTTCAACCTTCCACTCGAGTATAATGTTAGCTGTGGGCTTGTCATATAAGGCCTTTATTATGTTGAGGTATGTTCCTTCTGTCCCAATTTGTTGAGAGTTTTTATACGACTGGATGTTGAATTTTGTCAAATGCTTTTTCCGCATCTGTTGAGATGATCGTGTGATTTTTATCTTTCATTCTCTTAATATGATGTATCACATTTATTAATTTGCATATGTCATGATAAAATTTTAAGAGGAGTGCTTAAACAGACTTAGAGATATACTGCAATTCCATTGTAAACCCCAAGCATATTTTAGACAGATATAAGACAAAGCAGTGCCAAAGTTATTTGGAAAAATAAGTGTGAGAAAAGCCAAGGAATTTTTGGACTTGCACTACCAGATATCAATACATGTTGTAAAGGAATAATTAAAGAGTGTGAAACTAATATAAGGCTAAAGTGTTCCAGAAAAGAAAACAGAAATTTTGGGAACATATTTCATTATATAAAATACTATAGTTTAAGGTAAAGGTAACATTTCAAAGCAGTAATGAAAAGGTAAATTATTCAACAAATTATAATATGTCATTTGTTTATCAGGGGAAAAATAGAGTATGACTTTATGTGAGCTCACAATATAAAATGCAGATAAATTGGATTTAATTTCTATACAATGAAACCATAACTGATTTATAAGAAAGTAAACATATGTATCTGATTTTAGAATGCAGCATATTTGCAAGATAAATGTCTAATATTAGCAATATGCTAGTTAAAATGTCTAATATTAGCAATATGTTAGCTAAAAATACAGGTAATAGAAAGCAAATAAGTATAAAATGACTGTCCCAGTTAACTTGGAGAAGGGCTTATGTAGACAGAACAATAATAAGAAAAAAACAAAAATCCAATAAACTTCATATTAAGAGAATCAGATTTATTACCATATTCACATTCATTAGATATCAAAATCAAATTAATACAGTAGTGAACTAAAAGTTTCCTAATACCTAAACAGTATTTTTAAAATTATAAACTCTCCACTTGTCAAACAGGTGATAGAAAGTACCTGCCTATATTTTAATGAGAAGGGTATAAGTTGATTCTGCCTTTCAAGAAAGCAAATTAGGAAAATATATCAAAAACAGTAATGCTCACACCTCTTGACCTTGTAATTCTATGTGTGGATTTATTCTAATGAAATACAGTAAGAGATGTTTACCAGGATTTATGTACAATGAAATTTGTTGTGGTCTTATTTATAACAAATAGGGAAACAATCCAATACTAAAGGATAAGTTAAGTAAATATAAATATAGCAGTTGGAATGGACTATCATTTTATAGTAACTAAAACCTTACTTATGTAAAATAATAACTCAGGGAATGTTTATGGTACAAATTTCTTTAACAATATACACACACATAAGCAAAATATATTAAAATAACCATTCTTATTATTAAGTAGAGGTAAAATTTTTAAATGCTTTTTGTTGATTTTGTATATATTCTAAGTCTTCAAGTAATTGACTAAATTTAGACTCTCCAATGACACTCTGTCCCTTCTACTACACTGCAGTCAAGATTTTCCCTATATGAAACTCCATGAATCCATTTTTAATAAGTTCAACAGTGATGTCTACTTTACTAAATCTAATAGTTAACATTTAGTTTTTATCTTAACTTGAACTACTGCAGCTTTCAACCCAGTTGATCATTCCCTTGTCCTTGATATACTTTCTTCACTAGGCTTACAGGACGCTACATCCTCTTAGTTTTCTTCCAAACTATCTTCCCATTCTCACTCACCTTTGCTGATCCCACCTCTTCTCCCTGAGTGCCCCACAGCTCAGTTCTTAGTCTTTTTCCCAATCCACTTATATTAACATCCTTGGTGATGTGATGCAGTCTTACTGAAATACCATGTACAAGCTCATAACAGTCAAATGGACATCTGTAGCCTAGACCTCTGTTCTGTACTTCACAATGATATATTCCACTGTTTAAATCTATGCCAACTACTTAAATATTAAATAGTAGGCATCTCAAAACAACAAATCTAAAACTGGACTTTGGTATTGTCCCCCCAAAATCTGCTCTACCCACCTTTTATTCTCCTTTATTCCCTTTTTTCTCACTCTTCATCTCTAATTTTACAGAATAAACCTGGCTGACTCTATCCTATCAACTATTTCTCATCTAGTCCACATCTTACCATGATATGTTTCCTGCATAACTGTAATAGTCCACTAATTAGTCTCCCAGATTCCTCCATTGCTTCTGAAGAGTCTATCATCAAGACAAGCATCAGAGTGAACTCTGAAAATTCAGGGTGGACCATCTTACTCTTACGACCTACAAAAGGTTACTTATTTCATTTAGTAAAAGGAAAGTCCTCCAATGGCATATGAGTTCCTTGTACATATGCATGATGTACATATGACATCCTCATCTCCATTATTTCTCTGAGCTCATCTTTTATTCTTCTCCCTGTCACTCACTCTGTTCCATTGTACATTGCCCTGCCCTACGCTTTACGTTTAGAAGACACCACTCTGACCCTTCTCCAGCTGATCCCTCCTCCTGGAGTAAGGAGGATTCCATGAGCCTAAAAGATATGCCCACATGAAAGCACAAACCTTCCCATTCTAGACTAAGATCCAAATAGCAGGAATTCAGAACTTTCTCACCAGTTATCCTTTGAGATCCTATTCCCTGCACATGTCCCCAGGACATCCTATGACACTGGTGTGTGCATCCCTGGGGGCGAAGTGGCCAAGCGGAAACTGCTGAGGGAGGGATTTGAATGGAGTGTGGAATATGTAAACCAGAGTGTACACAGAGTATTTCACAGATGTGCATAAAACCTTCTCACAGTAGGATGAAACAGGGTGGGAAGAAAAGAAGGCTGGCCCAGCTCTTCACTTGCTTCCACTGTCTTGACATGAAATGATTGAGAATTATGAGTTGGCTTTTGGAAATCAAACATTTAATGCAGCAAATCTGCAGTCCATTCTTTCCCTTTAGAAAGTAGTTAGAAAATTCTTGGTGAAAAAAAGTAAGCTTGCTTATTTCACGATTCACAACTGTGTTTTGCTTTCATTTAGAGCTTTCTTTTTTCCTTTCTGCTAAGCCAATAACAATACTCAAATATACACAGATCCATTTTGACAAGAAAGGCATTGTCATGTGTTACTGTTGAGCATTATCTGGAAGATAACTTGTCAATAAGTATCAAAATTCTTAAAAATGAATAGTTTTTTTTTCTAGCATAAAATACCACTTCTAGAAATATACCCAAAGAAAAGAGGCATAGATGACATTAATATTTTCTAAAGAGGAGACTCACACCAGTAGTGTATCACAGAAATATTACATACACTATTGTATTGATAAAGTAACTTGTTTAATAGTTCCTGATAAATCTACACAGTATAAGATCATACAGTTCCTAAATATAATATAATAGCATAAGAGTTTGTGACCCAGAAGTTTATTTATGCTATATTTAGTGGAAGAGAATAGGTTAAAAGCAAATTGAATGCAATCCTTTTTCAAAAGAGGATAGTTGTAGAAATATTTGTGCATGTGTAGAAACACTTCTATTAAATATATGTCTACATATAACAGTGGTTGCCTCCAAGTGGAAATAACACAAATGAATTTTTTAGTTTTTAAAGTCAACATGTTTTGATAATAAAGTGAATTAAAATACCAATATTTTTATAAGAAAGCATCTCAGCATTCATTTTTTTACTTTTAAAATTTATTTTATTTTATTATGTTTTCCGGTTTTATTGAGAAATAATTGACATACATCACTGTGTAAGTTTAAGGCATACAGCATGACAGTTTGATTTACGCATATCGTGAAACGATTACCACAGTAGGTTTAGCTAACATCCATCTTCTCATCCATCTGTTTTTTTATATGATGAATTATGTGTTGAATACTTCATAAGGTTTTAGAAGACTCAAGTCTCTAGTTGAGCTGTGCTCACTGTAATGCCTTTAAACGGAATTTTAACAGTCTTGTTATTTTTCTTTGACCTTGGCTTTGTATTATACGTATTAGTTTTTATGATAAAATCCACATTGCCTCATCTATAAAATGATAGTCCCTATTCACATGGTTGTGAGGATTGAGTGACATAATACATGAGTATAGCCAAATAATGAAGATTATTATTTTTAATTTAATTCTTAATTTTAAATTAGAAAATAATATATTTGAATGCTTTCGAATAGAGTACATACTTAGATTTTGTTCAATAATAAGAATAATTTATAATTCTGATTTTCTATGCACTTTGATGGTTCTAAAAATAAATGAAGTATCTTAGAAATGTTCTAAATGTTTAATGTCCTGGCATTTAAAATTCATGCTATTTAAACTATTTTACCATAAGCATCACTTTTTAAAAACTTTGTTTCTTGCCACCAATCTTGAAATAGTCATAATATTGCTAAGCATTTTTGGACTCACTTCATCAAAAAATGGAGTAGATAATATTTAATTGCCAAGAAAAGAGCTATTTCCTTTGAGATATTTTGAAACCCATCAAAATATTTTACCAATGTAGGAACAAGGTTACAAGACAGTTTTTCAGAATCAATATAAATAATTTATGTTCAAAGAAAGTCTGCTTTGCAGGAATTAGAAAAACAAATGCCAGAATGCCTATTTTAAAAATGCTTTATCGGGCTTCCCTGGTGGCGCAGTGGTTGAGAGTCCGCCTGCCGATGCAGGGGACACGGGTTCGTGCCCCGGTCCGGGAGGATCCCACATGCCACGGAGCAGCTGGGCCCGTAAGCCATGGCCGCTGAGCCTGCATGTCCGGCGCCTGTGCTCCGCAACGAGAGAAGCCACGACAGTGAGAGGCCCGTGTACCGCAAAAAAAAAAAAAAAAAAAAAAGCTTTATCATTTCATGGGTAGGTTCGAACATTTTGGCTGTGTCTCTTATTTAATATGGAAGGCTTTTTTCTCTCTGAAAGATAAACTGCCGTCATCAAAGGAAATACCTACTGAGTGGACGTTAACAATACTCTACTCGGGCCCAATACCATCTGCACACAAAACACTCAAAAGAGAGAGGATTCTATACCAACACATAGTACTAATCCACAGAACTCCCATGGGGGGCCTCTAATATGAAATTCAACCCAATAAAGCCGCATCAGCTATGAGTTTTCAATAAGATCTGTTACACTCAACTCCACCCGTCATCTTTGAAAGCAATATTTTATTATAAAATAATGTGTTTTATTAAAGAAAATCTGGAAAAGTAGAATCAAAGGATCATTCATTTTCCCAAGGTCAGAAATTCTGAGTTTTTCAGTGTGCTAAAATCACTCCCAAGTCCAGCGAACGTTTAGAGTAAGTAGACCATAATGGAGGATACTCTTCAGGATTAAATTATCTAGTATTTGATCTACATTAAAAGATCCTAATATTATTTTAAAGGTATGTTACTCTATCCAGGTTCCTAAGCGCAGGCTTAACTGCTAATGTTTGCCCAAAATGCAAAGTGTTCTGGCTTGGTAAGAGTACCTAAACTCTAGTCCTGGTTTTGGCTCTCTAATTTTGAACAAGTCACTGTAGTATTCAGAACCTTGAGTCCCTCCTCTGTCATAGGAGGGGATTAAACTAGATATTCTTTAGGGTTTCTTTCCAGCTCAAGTTCTTATGGACTTATTCTAGGTCACAGGATATAGCTGAGCACTCCAGAAAAGACTAAGTCATAATCTTGACCACTCATTATTGACTATGAAGTCTTGGGTTACGGTTGCCAGAGATGTTAGAGCATGTTGAAAAGAAAATATTTCTCTACAAATGGAAGATTCCATTTTCAATCTAGGAGGTTTTACTTCTACGCCTCCCAAATCCCCACACAATTCATGTTCATTGCTCCTGTTATAAAGAAGGCAACTGTCACAAGAATCTCTTAGGAACTTATACACCAGAAAGGACTTGAATGATGTGGAGGAATTTCAAATATTTTCAAGTGAAAAATCTTTACCAAAATCAAAACCTTCAAAGAAGTGAGGCTCCTTTTCAGGAATATTTGGCAATAAGCAATTAATGCAATTGTGAAATGTGAAGAAATTTTCCATGCACGTTTTATCATAATTTAAATGAATAAGTTGTTCTTTAAAAATGTAAATCTGAGGGACTTCTGATTCAGGCCGTGATGGAGTAATGAATAAGTAGCAGACTTACCCTCCCATCAAAAACTGTGAAACTGAAACTGGACAAAATATATGTTCAGGCATCAGACAACAGAGAGTGTAGCTCTGGAATCCATGAGAGAAGGAAGCGAGGAGGGGGAGCTCCACATTCACCCTGGCTTTCTTCCTGGAGGCATTTTCAAATCCCTGACACAGTCGGGGGGCCTAAACAGAGAGCAGTATCCTCACTGGGTACAGGAAACAGAGGCAGGAGTTTGGGGCTGCGGACATAGCTAGAATTTGCAGGCAGCCTACTGGAGAGGAAAGAATTACATAAATCTGCATAGGGGTGGCTTGAGTCTTTGAATGGTTACTACTTCTGCTTACACAGAGTGAAGTCAGGCAGAAAACAGTTAAGCGGGGGCTGGAAGCTGAATGAAGGTCGCCCTGTGCTGGAAGAAACTGGCAGCCCAACCAATGCAAGTCACGTGACCTTGCTGAACACCCTGGGAGTTCAGTTAAAGAAGTGAAGATGTCAATATTCTAGCTCCAGACTCAACCTGATAAAGCCTAGAACTGTGCCTTGACAAGATCAAGTCAATCTGGCAGTACGTTAACTCCCTACCAGAATGAGAATGCAAATTGGACTGAATGTATAATACATAATGCCTGGCATGTGTCAGATGGAGAACGCTACCACACCACGGCTAGGCATACCCTAGGGAGCATTGTGAATTTTGGAAGTAGGTGTAGTAGCAAGAGATGCAGATTTTGGCAGACAGGCAGCACATGTGAAAAGAAAGGTATGCTGCAAAGGAAGGTAGGCAGGTGGCTGAACTCAGAAAACCCTGGTAACAGGTGAGTATTCCTGCAGGAGAACAAAACAGGGAACAGAGCAGTCTGTATGATGCAAGGCTGTCAATCCAGGTAAGAGGTCTGTGCATTCAGGGAGGTCTGACAGCAGGAATTCGGATCTAGGTTTTGGGTTGGGAAATCGGACCATGTTTGGGAATCTGACCAAGAAAGTCAGATTGGCAAGAGAGATGCCCAGTGATGACTAAAGCAGGGGGCAGAAAGCATTAGCACCAGCAACAAGGCAGGCCTGAGGTTTCTGACATTCCACTTGAAAAAGAAAAGAATTGATTCCAGTGTTACAATGCTCGTGAGCCACAGGTGAGGGGCGGTCCATAATTCTTGTAGAGGACAGAGCTTAGGCCTCTAAGAAAATCGAAGCGTCAGTCTGGGATTCATCCTTTACTGTGCTTGTTCTCTTAATCACCATTTGCCTCTGCTTCCGAAATATATCCCATATCCACCCACTTACCTCCATGTGCACACCGAGTCCCCTGTTTGAAGCCATCACCACTCATCTGGACTTCTGCAAGATGGTCTTTTCATTGGCCCCCTGCTTAATTCTTGTCCAACTTGTGTCCATTCACCACACAGAAGCCAGAAAAATTTCATTGAAATCAGATTACAGCAAACCCTTGCTTAAACTTAGATGGCTTCTAAGTTTAGATGGCTTAGATGACTTCTCACTTCTCTAAGAATAAAAACCAAGCCCTATCCACGGTGTATAAATCCAGACACCATTTGGCCCTGCCTAACTTTCCAACCTCATCTCTTTTCTCTCTAGTCTACACACCAGTGTATCACAGCACTGATTCAGATACACTGAATTTCTTTGTTTTCCTCTAATGAGTCAAGCTATTTTTTTATATTGGGTCCTCTACAGTTGGTATTCTCTCTGTCTGGAACTTCCTTCCACCAGATCTTTGTCTATCAGCCTGATAAAAAGGCATTTGTTCACATATATATGAAAGCAAGACTCACTTTAGTCTCAAACCTCAATGGGAGGGACTTCCCTGGTGGCACAGTGGTTAAGAATCCACCTGCCAATGCAGGGGACATGGGTTTGAGCCCTGGTCTGGGAAGATCCCACATGCCGCGGAGCAATTAAGCCCATGCGCCACAACTACTGAGCCTGTGCTCTAGAGCCTGCGAGCCACAACTACTGAGCCCACCCGCCGCAACTACTGAAGCCTGTGTGCCTAGAGCCCGCACACCACAACAAGAGAAGCCACCGCAATGAGAAGCCTGCACACCGCAACGAAGAGTAGCCCCCTCTCGCCGCAACTAGAGAAAGCCCACGTGCAGCAACAAAGACCCAACACAGCCATAAATAAATAAATAAATTTATTTGTTTTAAAAAAAAGAAAAAAAAAAGTCAATGGGAAATTCTTGGTTCTGACCACCACCCTTTCGATTTGCCCCAAACAGAAATATATATACATATATGTAAACATATGTATATATACATGCTCCATTCTAATTTAAAAATAGTTCAAGGTAGCAACTGACTTTTTAGTTCAATGAGGTTATTTAGATCTCAGCCATGATGTCTCAAGTCTTCCCAGGCCCTCCTACCTAGAATGGTTACCCACTGTCACCAGCAACAGCGTGTTCTGACACATGACTTTGCATGGTCTTCCTATTAGAACTTTCAAAATGACCTCATTTATTAGTTTTTTTGTTTATTGCCTGAAAACATATCTCCATCCCCTAGAATAAGAGCAGACACAGTTTCTGTTATGAAAAAGCTGATTCTTTGTGCCTATGTGTGCATATTCCGCTCATCAAGACGTATAATATTTTAGCTCTAAATATGGGTTCTAAATATTAAAAAGGTGAGCATGCTGTAAAAGTGGTTTTCTGATGAATACATTAATTTGCAAATGAAGGGACCCCAACTCTATAAGGATCCCCCAAATAAAGTGCCAAACATAAAGTGTTTGAATATAGAAAGGTTGGACCATTGCCAACTTGATTTACTGTTGGAAGTTCTAAAATGGCAGCCAGCTTTGAGTTCTACCAGCAAAAGTTAAAAGATCTAAGAAAATATTATGATTAAATACCTGGCTAAGGATTCAGAAATCCATGAAAAGTTTCTCAAATGAAAAAATAAATTTGCATCATTTATATCCCAGCATTTACTACCAAAGCATACTTGAAAGATGAAGTGATATGGTATTTAGAATAAAAAAATGTAAATGCTATTTAGAAAACGGGAAAGGTAGAAAAATTATTCCTGTATGACAAATTTACAACTAGGACTTTTGTAAGGCAAAAATATAATATTCTTTATTTGTAGTTAGCTATATTCTTTAGATATTTCCACTACAACAATAAATTTTATGGAGTGATTTAATAAGCTGCCTCAATTTAAATAGCTATATTTTCTTTTCCTTTGAAGACATGTCTCTTTTTTGATTCATGCTTAAAGAACAGTAAAACAATTTCTGCCCTAATCTACAGGTTGCTAGGAAACAGCAAGTGGGAGAGCATGATGCAAATTTGTAAATTAGTCCAAAGTTCAATCCTCTTTGGAACTTTTAGGCAATAAACAGGAGGTTGTTATGAAAAGAAATCAAGAAAATCTCATAAAGTGTTTCCTTTTTAAAGATCTATTAATGCACTGTGGTGTTAGTACAACTTTACAGCCCAGCATATCACATTACTGGGTGAAGAGGAAAAATTCCCCCTTCACAGAGCCGTGAAATGATATTACAGAGCCTTTATTACATGATTATTAGCTCATAAAGCCATCACCACCTTATTCTATTTTTTTAATATTTTAATTTTGTTGGAGTATAGTTGATTTACAATGTTGTGTTAGTTTCAGGTGTACAGCAAAGTGATTCAGTTATACATATACATATATTCATTCTTTTTTAGATTCTTTTCTCATATAGGTTATCACAGAATATTGGGTAGAGTTTCCTGTACTATACAGTAGGTCCTTGTTGGTTATCTATCTATCTTTTTTTTTTTTTTTTTTTTGCGGTATGCGGGCCTCTCACTGTTGTGGCCTCTCCCGTTGCGGAGCACAGGCTCCAGACGTGCAGGCTCAGCGGCCATGGCTCATGGGCCCAGCCGCTCCACAGCATGTGGGATCCTCCCGGACCGGGGCACGAACCCGTGTCCCCTGCATCGGCAGGCGGACTCTCAAACACTGCGCCACCAGGGAAGCCCTCTATCTTATACATAGTAGTGTGTGTGTGTTCATCCCAAGCTCCTGATTAATTCCCCACCCACACCCCACATTTCCCCTTTGGTAACCACAAGTTTGTTTTTGATATCTATAAGTCTGCTTCTGTTTTGTAAATAAGTTCATTTGTATCTTTTTTAAAATTAGATTCCACATATGAGTGACATCATATGATATTTGTCTTTCCCTGTCTGACTTACTTCTCTTAGTATAACAATCTCTAGGTCCATCAATGTTGCTGCAAATGGCATTATTTCATTCTTTTTTATGGCTGAGTAATATTCCCTTGTATATATGTACCACATCTTCTTTATCCACTCCTCTGTTGATGGACATTTAGGTTGCTTCCATATCTTGGCTATTGTACATAGTGCTGCAATGAACATTGGGGTGTATGTACCCTTTTGTATTATGTTTTCTCTGGTTATATGCCCAGTAGTGGGATTGCTGGATCATAGGGTAATTCTATTTTAAGTTTCTTAAGGAACCTCCATACTGTTCTCCATAGTGGTTGTACCAATTTACATTCCCACCAACAGTGTAGGATGGTTCCCTTTTCTCCACACCCTCTCCAGCATTTATTGTTTGTAGACTTTTTGGTGATGGCCATTCTGACTGGTGTGAGGTGATATCTCACTGTAGTTATGATTTGCATTTTTCTGATAATTAGAAATGTTGAGTATCTTTTCATGTGCTTTTTGGCCATTTGTATGTTTCCTTTGGAGAACTGTCTACTTAGATCTTCTGCCCATTTTTTGATTGGGTTGTTTGGTTTTTATTGACATAGAGCTGCATGACCAGCTATTTGTATATTTTGGAGATTAATCCCTTGTTAGTCACATCATTTGCAAATATTTTCTCCCGTTCTGTGGGTTGTCTTTTCGTTTCAACAATACCTTATTCTTAAGTAAACAGCATGATGGTGTTACTGTTCTGAAACAAAATGATGTGTTGCTGCCCATTGGCTTTAATAAATTCACGAAGTGATGTATTAAAAGGTAACAATGCTAAGAAGCATTGGCATCCATAAGAGGGACATTTTTGTTTGTAAAAGCAATACCACTTTCATTCAAAGCCATGACTTAAGGAACCTAGCATGCATTCTTCACCTGTAGAATTTTTTCTGAATTTACTTGATGCATGATTACAAAAAAGAAATGGCAAATGAGTATATGTCCTCAGTATCTGTGGATAAACTGGAAAGTTGGATAACTGACCTTTTCAGATGTTTTTCTTCTACTCCTACTCCTCCTTTCTTTTTAATTAAATATATTTGAGTGTTCATGAAAGTTCATGGACTGACAGCTCTGGAGATAGTAGCTCCTCAAATATCTACAGGTACTGAGTAGTAATTGGCAGTATGTGCTCTGCCTAGGTATAGATGGCTTCAGTCTGTGCTCAAACAGCTGTGGTTTTGCCAGTGAAGTTGTTGACAAGGATGGCAGTTAGCATCAGAGAGAGGTCAATACAACACAATCTAAGAAAATAACGTTGTGTTTAATGCATACAAATATAACCTTAGGAATATAAATCAAAATTGAGAAGCGAAAGGGAGATCATTCTTTTGTTCAGGTCATATTGTAAATGGCAGACACTATGTGTCACATTGTCTTTTTTGATCTTTAAAAGTCATTTTAGTACTGGTAGTTAAAAAGCATGTCCAGGGGAAGAATAGAATAAATATTTTATTCTTCAGGTTAAATCAACAATTGGACTTCTGCATATCTTTTTTCTAATAAATTTATTTATTTCAGGCTGTGCTGGGTCTTCGTTGCTGCGCGCGGGCTTTCTCTAGTTGCGGCAAGCAGGGGCTACTCTTCGTTGCAGTGCACGGGCTTCTCATTGCAGTGGCTTCTCTCGTTGCAGAGCACGGGCTCTACGAGCGCAGGCTCAGCAGTTGTGGCTCGCAGCCTTAGTTGCTCTGCAGCATGTGGAATCTTCCTGGACCAGGGCTTGAACCAGTGTCCCCTGCATTGGCAGGCAGATTCTTAACCCCTGCGCCCCCAGGGAAGCCCTACTTCTGCATATCTTTTCTCCAGATTTCTAACTACCATAGACATATTTTTTTTAAATACACAAAATGTTAGGGAAAAAAAGTAATAAGCACGAGGGAATCAGAATCTATGGACACCATAATCAATCTGAAATGATGCTGACTGTAAACAACCAATATGGTATTCCGAAAAGTCCTCACACCAACCTATGATTACTTTGTTCATAGGTTCCCATCTCCCTCATAACCTTTTTGTCAACTCTCCTTTCCTACCCATATCTATCTTGTACTTCTAAAGATGTCAACTTATTAAAATTTTTGAGCCCAATAGTGGAGAGTTAGGAAACTGTTGTCAGTGCGGTGTATTGAAAAGACCTCACAAACTGAAATCAGTACTAAGACATGTGTTTGTTAGACCTGATCTACTCATCCTAAACAAATGATCTTGGACAAAGTATCCCACCTCCGTGAGCATCTCTTTTCCTAGATGGAAAATGAAAAAATAATATACAGTTGTTAAAAAATCAAATAGCTGTAGATAGTGTAGTCATCCAATAGAGGGGTTTCTAAATATTAAAAATATAATGTGCAATCTAATCAAAGTCTTGTGTAGGCAGCATATACTAATAATAATGAGTTAAATCTTTGTATCTAATCAAATAATGATTTTAAATTTGACTACATCAAAACTAGGAGAAGGGAAGTCATTAAGACAGACCAGAAAATTTTGAGGACAATTGTGTCCCTTTAGCTCTTCAAAGTACCACATATTACCTCTATTCAAAGGTGGTTATGCAGTGCTTATTACATCTTGGTGGATTTTCTTTAGGAAATTTTGGGTTACCATCAGATAATGTATGATATGAGTCAGTAAGCTAACTATAGGGCGTGATAGATATATATGAGGTAAGAAATGTTGGTTTCAATACCTTCAGCTTTACTCTGATGATCCTGTAATCAAATGATATATAATCTCTTGCTAGCTTCACCTCAGAACCTGAGCAATAATTTTGCTCTGCTCAAAGGGCCATCTGTGCTCTTTTTCTCCCCTGGTAGAACTTGTTGAACAAGTCATTGTATAAACTTCTTTGCTGATTGTTAAGAGATGTCTCACTGGCTTAGACTGAGGCCAATAGGCATGGTATAGAAATTGTGCTATACAAACATTTTTTGAGAAATGCTATATTAGTGAAAGTTATATAGTATTTGTATTGGTGGCTTTATCACCAATACTAATATTTAATTTTTATGGTTTTACTTGAATTTTAGAAATTGAATGACATGGAAAAAGAGAGAAGTCCTTTGCAGTAACTCTAAAATAATATGAAATTTGAGGTCCATCCCGTTTATAAAATTATCCTGATTAGTTATGCCCACTTAATAACATTGAACCCTCATTTTACTGAAATTAACAATCCTTTCTTTTAGCTGTTTGAATTATTGAAAGCAATTCAGCAGCATGATCATGAACCTTAAAGATACTCATTATCAGTAACACAATAATTATACTTCTAAACAGCTTTACAAAGGAAATAATCTAAAGTATAGAAACCAAGAATCTTTATGCCAATATATTTATCCCAGAGCATTTATGTTGGAAACAACATAAATGGCCAGCAACAGATAAATAGTAATATAAAATCAGGCTTATTTTTAATATGGGAAATTATACAGCCAATAAATTTTACAAAATTTTATAGCACAGAATATGCTGATATTACAGTGTTAAGTGAAAAGTCACAATAGAAATTTTTATATATACCATTTTTCAACTGTGAAAAATATTCAGAGAGAGAAGCTTGAAAGAAACACATCAAAATACATCAAAATGTTGATTTCTTATGTAAAGAGAAGTTTTTCTACCTGTTCTTTGAACTCTCATGTGCTTATTACTATAACATATATTCCCTTCATAATCAGAAAACAACTTATAAAAAATAATATAGGCATAATTTAATCTCAGACGAATTGACACTTCAGGGAAATTTTTGAAACTTTTGTCATTTAAAGATTAGATCTCAGAAAAAAATAAACTTTCTAATAGTGAAACTAAAGTTTTAGCAATGAATCAAAAAGATTTTTTTTTTGGCTGAGTTATTCCTCCTATATACCAGTTGATCTGATAATAAGACTCTGAAAGTCTTTGAAGCTTCTATATCAAAAGCATCTTTGCACTTCCTAAATCAACCTGAAATTGGAAGAAAACATGTTGGTGATTCCTAAAAATGTACCAAAGTATGTACGACCTTTAGAATGCTTGCTATGGGCATCTGACATTTGAGTAATGTATCACTGTGATGTGTCATCCAGGGAAGTCATCCTTGAGAGATCACTTACAAAACATTGCATAGCTTCTCTAATAATATGCTGCTTGAATATATCCTTCAGAAAACTGATAGCTAGAGAAGGAATTTTCCAGAACAACCTCTAAGAATCTCATGAGGAAAAAAAAAACACGGTGTAATTTTAAATTATAAATTATCTTAAGAGGGAGGGATGAGACATTGGCATGAACGTGTATAGCGTATAGGGGATACTTGATAATATAAGGAATGTCCACCATGGAAGCATGGCTCTGAAAAGGGAACTTAAGGTATGACTCTCAACTGAGTAGAAAGTATTCCAAGTAGAGGAGAAACAGCTATGAATAGAAAGGAATTGCATTGCTACCTAACCCATTTTAGTCTGAATATACCCAGTTGACAGAAGTTATTCCTTAAAAAAAGGCAGTCAGTTTTGCATTGTGATCCACACTGTCTCTCATGCAGGACAATAAAGATACTGCAATGACTGAGAAATAATATCTTTTTCTAAGTGGATTAAATGTGGGGAAAATAGCTTCCAAAGTTAATATAGATAATATTTGTAAGATCTTATGTCATAAGTGGGAAACCAGTTTGGCTACATAAACTGTTCTCAGAAACAACAAATCAATTCGTGTAGATAATTTTTAATATGAGACCTGATATATATCTATATTATAATATTTATATATATAATGTATATAAAATATGTATAAGCATATATAAAACATAAATTTATATAACTCTATATACATAAACATATATTAAAATATAAATATTATATAAAATGTTTATAGATACATACATGTATAATATATGTTTATATTATATGTGTGTTGCCCCCTGCCAATCTCATGTCCTGAGAAGTGACAAGCTAGCAGAATCCAACAATTCATGTAACTATTTGTAGCTCCACTAATAGCTGTCTATCCACAAGGACACAATGGGAAGAAAAGAGGAGGCCTTTTCCTTTTCCAGAGGTAACTGGAAAGAATCCCAGTCATTGCCAAGACTCTTGTCTCTGCTTCTTTCTGCCTGGGTTTCTTTCTGACTGCAGACTGGCTTCCTCAAATTGTGGACAGCATGAAATCCAGTTGTCCCCAAGCCTCCCCCACATGTCCCACTGCCAGGTTTAATCTCCCCCCTTAGTTTTAATATTCAAATTCACGGGACAGATTCATACTGGCCCAAATATTGTCACATATCCCTCTCTGAATTCACCATCTGTGGTATCTGAACCAAATTGGCCCAAAATAAGGCTCTGGAATATTTTATTTGTAAATAAAACCAAACTAAGTATTGTAAACACCAAAGCATCTGTTGAGAGTTCTTGCCCATCCCATTCAAATATTATGGTTTTTCAGAGCTCGTGTAGCTTTCATAATAGCCTCTTTACCTGTAAAAGCCAGATCACAGAAGTATGTTACAGCCCAAATTAAGTGCACATTTCACTAAAAATTGAGACTCTAGAGGCGTTACTGGACTTTCCACCGTATTCTTGTTACATACCTTATGAGTAAAGTTTTTATTTGAGGTTATTATAGAGGCATATGCGTTTGTCAGAAATGATACAGAAAGATCACATGGGCACTTTATCCAGATACCCAGTGAAACTCTTGCAGCACTCTGTACTACAATATCGCAATCGTTGACACAGTCGCAACACAACACGTTCATCACCACCAGCCCTTTCAAACCCACTTCCTCTCCCCCAGCAACACCTGGCAATTACTGGACTCTTCATCATTTCTGTATCTTTGTTATTTCAAGAATGTTATACAAGTGGAATCACATGCTCTGTAACTTTGGGGATTGACTTTTTTCACTCAGCATAATTTTCTTGAGACTCCTCCAAGTCTTTGCGTATATTACTATCTGTTCCCTTTTACTGTTGAGCAGTGTTCCATGGTATGGATATTCCCACACTTTGTTTAGCAATTTAACCAATGAAGGGCATTTGGGTGGTTTCCAGTTTGTATATATTACAGATAAAGCTTCTATAAACATTTGTACAGTTTTTTATGTGAACACAAGTTTGTCATTTCCCTGGGATAAATGCCCAAGTGTACAACAGCTGGATCATATGGTACCTGCCTATTTACTTTTATAAGAAACTGACAAACTATTTTCCAAAGTGACAGTAGCATTTTATTTTCCCACTAGCAGTGTACGAGTGATCTAGTTTTTCTGCATCTCTATCAGCATTTGTTCTCTTTTTTTTTATTTTAGTCATTCTGATAGGTACACAGTCAATGAGGAGTATTTCATTGTCATTCCAATTTGTATTTCTCTAATGACTAATGATGTTAACCATATTTCCATGTGGTTATTTGCCATCTGTATATCTTCTTGGGTGAAAGGAATCTCATGTCTTTTAACTCAGTCTCTAGTTGAATTTAGTTTTAAGTGTTGAGTTTTGGGAGTCCTTAATATATTCTAGGAATTAGTCCTTTGCTAGATGTGTCATTTGCAAATATTATCTCCCAGTTTGTAATTTGTCTTTTCATTCTTTTAACAGAGTCTTTCACAGAGCAAGGGTTCTTAATCTTGATAAAGTCCAACTTGTCAATTTTCCCTCATGCTTTTTGTGTCAAATCTAAGAACTTTTGGACTGAACCCAATGACTTTTCCCTGGTTTTTCCCTAAATGTTTTATAGCTTTACACTTTTCATTTAAGTCCATAATCTGTCCTGAGTTCATTTTTGTATATGGTGTGAGGTTTAGGTTGGGTTCTTTTATTTATTTTTGCCTATGGATGCCCAATTGCTCAAGCAGCATTTGTTACACAGGCTATTCTTTCTCCACCAAATTGCTGTTGCCCTTTTGTCAAAAGTCAGTTGAGCATATCTGTGTGGATCTAGTTCAAGGTTCTCAGTTCTGTTTCGTGTATCCACGTCTGTCTACCCCTCTGCAGACACTACGCTGTCTTGGTAGCTGTGGTTACGCCGTAGGCCTTAATACTGGATAGGGTGATTCCTCCCACTTTTTTTCTTTTCAAGATAGTTTTAGTTACTCTCTGGCTTATTTCTTTCCATATAAATTTTAGAAGAAGCTTTTCTGTGTGTACACAAATCTTGCTGGGATTTTGATCATGTTAATTTTTTTCAACTTGTTTGGAAAAGTAAACTCAGAATTTTTCCAAAAGAAGCAAAAGTAGAACACAAATGTTTTTAAATGGAAATTCGTTACCACTCTGTGTAATCAACATGCTTATCGTTAGAAACGCTTTTGTGGATTGAGTGTTCTTTGCCTTAATCTCTAAATGTGCGCCCTGTGAGAGAGGCAGGCAAACTTTGGCCCATGCAGCCTCTTTGTAACAAGACTTGTAAGCTAAGAATGGTTTTTACATTTTGTAAGGGTTGAAAAAACCCTTAATTAAGTGTGTTAATACATGTGAAGAGTATCGCAGTGGTTTAAAGAATAGTCTATGTAAGATGTGTATCCTAGCAATATTATTATTATTTATATGCTACAGTATTCATTGTCAACACGGTCCAAAAATTAGCAACTTACTCCTATCACCAAAATCTTAAGAAGCCGATTCTTTTCATGGTAGTTTGTACTTGTAATATTTAAATTAAAGAGTGTGAAATCATTATTCCTTCTACAGGTATGGGATAATAAGCTAGCACAGTGCTAAGCACTGTGAGTGGAGGTTATAGTAAAATAACAGAGGACTTACCCTCATGAGGACGTTACAAAGGGTATCCTTAAAAGTTATACAGTGACAGACCTGCAAATATTACTCAATATAAATACAAGTAAATAATTTTCTGTAAAATCTAAAAGCTTACGTACTTATAAGAGACAATATATTTAAGTAAACATAGCAACATAATGGATTTTTATTACCTATAAAGCAGAAATTGTGAATATATAAGCAGAAAACTAAAAATAAACTGCTTTACTAATATACAAACTTTAAAAGGTTAGGCTTCTCTTTGCAACATGAAACATTACCCCAAGCTCTGTGCTGCAGAGATAAATCATGAAACTTTCTGGCACAAACTTATTGCATACAATTTTTATGTAATAGTATTGAAGTGGACATGCAAAAGAATGTCTTATTTGTCATTATCTAAATTGCATTTATATAGAAAAAGACATTTATGACTATTAGAGGCAAAGTTACACTGAACTGATAAATCAGAACTGGAAGGCAACTAAATTTTTTCAGTGCAAGTTAGATTTTCAAAGGTTACCCAACTCAGGCTAAAATGTAGTTGAACACAGGAAAAAGCTTTTCTTTCTGTTACTCACATCTTTAGTATAGTTGGTTGCCCCTCAGACTCAGATTTGATACCTATTTTAAGCCTAAGGTCATTACTTGAAAAAGATGAAGTGCTGTGTCTGCTTTATGTAAGAGAAAGGGAAAATTCTTCTCTCAATTTCCCTTCTTAAAACCAGTGTTATGTCTGTTATCCAGTCTTATGTTATATGCAACATCTTTATATTAAACAGCTGAAAACCATTCCTCCCCCTACAAGAGATTAACCTGTTTGTGAACCAGTGAATGAAAGGACATACCATGTCGTGATGCTATAAAATTTCTTCCATTCCAAGTAAGATAATGCATTATAAGTACCTGAAAGACTTAAATAAAGTTCCTGAAGTGTGATTTTCTATCAATTACATACCCTTTGTCACTATAATATGTAACTTCTAGAATAATTTGTGTGGTCAGGAGACATGAGGGTGCTGACACTAGCATATAGTCAGAGATAAACCAGATGGAGAGGATGTATAAATGTTTCATATTTTAAGCAGTAATACTCCACTTGAGATACCCTTTGCTATGTACTTCATAAATCCTTCATTAAGGTATAACAGGAATCCTAACTTCTCTGTATAATAGGAAATACCTCCTTACCTACTAAATTGCTAAACAAAAGTCACTCGATCTGGTTTTGCTTAAGTACAATATATTTAATCCTATACCAGAGACACACCATGTTCACTTTCAAGGCCTCAGGGAGAATAACACATGGAGGAGTACAAATAAAACGTTTCATGGTTAAATATGCAACACATTTCACTTTGCTTTCAAAATAGCATTGCAGGTTTCTAAACTTGTAAAATGAGTTTCTGGCCCACGTCTCAAACAATTTTTAAAAGTAAATTAATATCTCCATTAGACACAGAATCATTATTGAGCTGAGTTCTCAAGGTTGGTTAGACATTTAATGATGAAAGTTCATTTGACATTTGACCCTAAATGAACTACTGATGGGCATACATTTAGCTAAAAAAAATTCTGAAGATATCTTTTTTACTGGTAGAAGCATCCTCTTAAACCCTGAGTCTCTGAGAGATCTTTTTCTGTCCCCAAACTGGAGGTAAAATAACTATGTAGTAATTTGTTTGTTGAAACATCTGTATACATTCAGAACCATAAATGCAGAGAAGCATAACACAAAGTAATTACAGGCCTGTATTTACATCTGCTTGTGTTAAGACAAAGCATATTGTTCAAGCCGGGGTAACTACACAGTTTACATTTAACAAGTTATCTCTCAGGCAGCTGTCATTCTGGGTAAGATAAGGGGGCTACGCATCAAATGTAAATTACTTTCCACCTCATCAATCAGAGTCAAAAAGAAATGCGTAAAAGTAAACAAAACCACCTCAATGCTCTCCGCTCCACATGATTTAAGTCAACAGTTGGCATGAATGCTGAAGGGAAGGAAGGAATTAAAAATACATGCAGCTCATGCTTCATCCCTAGAGAAATAACTTTCAGAAATTTAATTCAGTCAACCAAATATTTATTAAGTCCCTACTATGGTGAATGAGAGCAGACCTCCCTGCATTCACAAGGCTACAATCTATTAAGTGGGGAAGGAAATAGGCTACAGGGTAGAGAAAGGGAAAGAAGGCAGAAAGCTACTATGAGAAATCAAACAACTACATGATGAGATAACCCATACACAACGCCATGAATATTCAAGGGAAGGAGAGGTCTTGTCTAGTACTCAAAAAGTAATGGCCAAAGATATACAGCTAAATTAGACCCTCAGTCTGAGGGAAAATAAAGGTAGTGTGGTATAAAAGACCTGGCCTTTCTTGGGAAGGTCCAATCCCAACATAATTTAATCCCGAACTTCAAACAGTATCAATCAGGACTCCATGGTATGTCTGCCGACTACTGAGTTAATGATTTAGAATGAACAAAACAGGTCTTTCCATCTGGGGATAATAAAACTTACTCCCAAGGTGAGGTGCCTGGCAATTGGCTTGTTAACATTGCTTCAAGTTTTTTGGTTTTATGAAATTAAACTTATTGACTAAAAAATAGAAAAATTAGGTGGTGATGTGATGAATTGGGAGATTGGGATTGACATATATACACTAATATGTATAAAATGGATAACTAATAAGCTGCTGTATAAAAAAATAAAATTCAAAAATTCACAAAAAAAGAAAAATGAATCACCCAGTCATGTATTTATGCATTTGATCAACTGCAAACACTGATATAACTAGAGCAAGTTTTCATGAGGATGGAATTAAATCCCACAATCACATCTCTGTCTAATGACTTTTAATTTCAGAATCACCTAGTACAATCTTCCTTTTACTGAAATTGGTTCTGGGTTTTAAAATTCTCTTTATTGTATGAGTTGAAGGGGTTCTTTTTTTTAAAATTTTATCTTATATTGGAGTATAGTCGATTAACAATGTTGTGTTAGTTTCAGGTGTACAGCAAAGTGATTCAGTTAGACATATACATGTATCTATTCTTTTTCTGCCAGGCATCTAGCTGAAAACAACTTTCTAAAAATTACAATAAAACAACAGTTGTCTGTATCAGATGGAGTTAGGTTGAGCTACATGTAGCAGAAAGTCAAAATTACAGAGGCATGAATAAAAGAGAAGTTGATTTCTCTCTCATGTGAAATCTAGAGGTAGCAAACCAAGGCCTGGAAAGGTGGCGCTGTACAGGGACCCAGGTCCTGCCAGATCATCAGCCTAGGGCCCATGTCCTTATGACCTCAGATGGCGGTGATCACCAGCCAGCACAAGTTCCAGCGAGCTCAAAGGAAAAGGAATACGAGAAAGAGGCAAAGGGCATCTGTAAATTATCTCCCAGAAGCTGCCACACAGCACATTTGCATGCATCTTATTTCATCTTAGATAGGGCTGAGTCACACGGCTACAGCAGCTGAAAGAGAGCCTAAGAAAGGTAGCTTTGCTTCTGGGTGGCCCTGTGCCAGCTAGAAATCAGGGCTTCTATGAGAATGAAGGGGAAAACGGATACTGGTCTCTTCCACACTGGCTGAAAAACTTGTCATAAAATGGCACACTTTATAGTTCATGGCTTCTTCATAATCAGCTAAAGTGTATTGGCCAAGTTGACAGTGTATTTGGAAATTTTTATCCAGCAATTTCACTCCTGGGAATTCCTGAGCAAAAGTAAAGTATAGAAAATGCCAAACGCACAAAGAAGTCTATCCCGGTGTTAAAATATGAAAAGTAGGAAAGTTAAATGACCAACAATAGACAAGTAGTTACATAAATATTGACAAATCCATGTAATGAAATAACAAGCAGCAGTGATATATACACTTATGAGGTTTATGTAGACCCAAGGAATGTATTAAATGAAGAAGTATATAAAATGACTCTATAATATTGTTGTAGCAGTTCAATAGGACTATATATGCATGGAAAAAGAATTGGGAAGATATACATCAAAATAATACATCTATTTTGGAGTGGTAGAATTAAGTGTGATTTTTTTCCTTTCTCTTCCAATTTTTTACTTACAGTGCAATTTAATATCAAAATAAAATACAATTCAAATAATGATTAAGGGTTTTCCTATTTTTTATATTTTTTCAATCTATAATATACTACTTTTATTTGTATTTCATGATTCTCTCTAGTCATATTTATGTAACTCTCCATTTGTATGTGAAGCTTTGTCATATTAAGTATTTGTCACTTGACATGACATATTTATAATTACAGAACTTTGACTTATACATATTGTATTCACTACACTATTCAACCACTATTTAAAGAATTCTATTATTTAGAAACTGATTGTTCCTGATAAATATTTTGAATTTCTGTGATTAAAGGTTTTATGTTTTTAGTGAGATCTATATTTTCTGTCTTAAGTGTGATAAGTATACTTTGTAAAATATGAATAATAAATTTTGCCGATTGATAGCATACCAACTACTTAAGTTTATGCAAATCATTCATGGGAATTGTTCTATTTATTAGGTACTTACCATGTATTATTCAGTATTAATGGCCATAGTGTATTTGGATTGTATGGAGATGTTTGTAGCCAAAGTAAATCCAGGAAGTGATGGGAACTGTTTAAATAATTCAGAGCAAATGATCACTTTCCTGCTTGCTAGACTCCAGACCGCCCTTCTCTGAGCTGTATGGATACTTGAATGTGTCTTCCAAAAACAATAAGAAAAAAAAAGTCACTCATGTTTTCCATCTTTCCGAATGACCAGACAACAAAGTGTACTAAAAGTAACATGCTATCAAAGATCAACTAATATTTAATTTTACTAACGATTTTTTTGTAATTTTCCATGTGATAGTAATAGTATACAGAGAGCAAATTTTGTTTACATTAGAAAAATGTTAAAAGAAAAGCAAGGAAAAATGACTCAGTTCTAGGTTCAACTTTCTCTTTGTAAGCACACTGACAAATTTTTATGATTCTAATAAATTCACACATAGGAGCCTTGTCCCCTATATAAGAGTTCAGGCACTCTGAAGACAACCTACAATGTTCCTAACTACCTACAAAATCTGACCACAAAATCCTTAAATTGAGAGAAGCAGGTTTGTTAGAGGAGCAGAAATTTAGGGGCAAAGTGAATCTATCTAAAAAAAAAAAGATAAGCACTCACATACAATACTATATGCTTGTCACAGACTCAAACAACTTACCTCTATCGAAGAAATGATTGCAAAAATACCACAAATTTAAGAAAAAACATTCTCAGTGCTGTCATTGAATTGATGTGTATTCCTATCTCAGCTGTGTAAGTAATCTCTGTAAGGGCACTTTTACATCCTATTGTTAAAACTGAGAGAAATTTCTCCAGCATTGGCACAAACATCATTATAGTTACTCCTGTAAACAGAGGGTATTCACAGGGGATTTCCTGTCCAATTAGTTAGTTAGCCACCTCACACCAAGGAGAGCATATGTGTTATATGTGGGACACAGCCTGACATTATGAATGCATATCATTGCAGTGCCAATTTTCATGCAGTTCATTTTACAGTCACTCAAATTTTTAACTATGCATTTTAGTAGTGGACTGCTTAAACGACTCAAGCAAGTTCATAAATGAAAGGTAAGACGATTTTGGACTGACAGTTTTGCCAAAGGAAGAAAATCTGTAACTATCAGGGAAATATGTTCAAAAATGATACAGCAGGTAAATTAAAGAGACAGGCTGCTATAAGCAGATATGTTATTATTAGGATTATATTTAATGGGCAGGGAGGAAATGCAGGGAACATAATGATATCAGAAAAGTATGAGGACCAGCTTGTTAGTACTTAATGAGGAAAATGGTTATATTCCCCCGAAGTCCTATTATACCCCTTTCAGGGACTCTAATTGATTGGCTGGGTTAGTTAATGAGGTACTGTGAGCTAGTAATTTGAAGCAAAGACCTCTATTCTTATTTTATGATAGCACAGATTGATTGCACAGTATTCACTGGAGGCTGGCAGATGTTTCTGGATGTTTCATATGTTTCATTTTCTGTCTGTGGTGCTGAGATACTGCTCTATGCTTGGAAAATTGACATTGAATACTACTTTTAATAGCAAATGCAAAGATGTCTTGAAAATTCTAACTTTATGATAGCCGTACAGTTCCTTACAGTTCCATATTTAGTCTAAAGAGAAAAACTTTTAAGCAAACATACATTTAATAGAAGTCAGAAACTTGTACTAAGTGAGATGAAGAAAATATGGCATGTAGTATCTAAGAAAAATTAGCATAATCTATTTTCCTATTCAAAAATTATAAAACCATAAGTGATGTATTTCTCAGGCAAAGGAAAAATAAAACAGAAATCTGATTCCAAGCCATGTCAAGAATTCACAGCTTGTTCAAAAGTGAAAGCTCATTGCTTATTTGTTGATTAGAATACCTCCACAAAAATGTCCTAATAGCAAGTAACCTACTCAGTCTTTGTTGAATATGGCCGTACTTTTAATTCACTTGGAGTCTAATAAAATCCGTATGTCTTAGCTCAGGCTGCCATACAAAATCCCATAGACTGAGTGGCTTAACCAACAGAAATGTATTTCTCACAGCACTGAAGGCTGAGAAGTTTAAGATCAAGGTGCAGGCCAATTTGCATCCTGATAAGAGCTCTCTTCCTGGCTTGCAGACTGTCGCCTTCTCCCTGTGTCCTCACATGGCTTTTCCTCAGTGGAAACACTAAGGAGTGGAGAGAGAGGAAGCAAGCTCTCTGGCATCTCTTCTTTTAGAGCACTATTCCCTTCATGAGGGCCCCACCCTGGTGACCTCATCTAACTGTAATTAACTCCCAAAGGCTCCGTTCTCCAAATAGCATCACAGTGGGAGTTAAAGCTTCAAAATATGAATTTGGGGGGATACAAACATTCAGGGCACAACATTATATATTTTCAGAAAGGTGTTTTTTTTTTTTAACCTTCAAAAAGGAAGGGTTCTTTTTTTGTTTTTTTTTTAACTTGCTCCAGTTTATTTTATTTTTAAATTTTTATTTATTTTTGGCTGCATTGGTTCGTTCCTGTGCACAGGCTTTCTCTAGTTGTGGCGAGCAGGGGCTACTCTTCATTGCAGTGCGTGGGTCTCTCCTTGTGGTGCCTTCGCTTGTTGCAGAGCATGGGCCCTAGGCACATGTGCCACAACTAGTGAGCCCGTGTGCTTCAGTAGTTGTGGCACACTGGCTCACTAGTGTGGCACATGGGCTTATTTGCTCTGCGGCTCTGGACCAGAATAATAACTTCACTGTCCAGATATTTTTGTTTGTTTGTTTGTTTATAAATTTATTTATTTATTTTTGGCTGCATTGGGTCTTCGTTGCTGCACACGGGCTTTCTCTAGTTGCGGCGAGTGGGGGCTACTCTTCGTTGCTGGGGGCGGGCTTCTCATTGTGGTAGCTTCTCTTGTTGTGGAGCATGGGCTCTAGGTGAGAAGGCTTCAGTAGTTGTGGCGCACACGCTCAGTAGTTGTGACCCAGGGGCTTAACTGCTCGGTGGCATGTGAGATCTTCCCTGACCAGGGCTCAAACCCGTGTCCCCTGAATTGGCAGACAGATTCTTAACCACTGCGCCACCAGGGAAGTCCTCCAATATTTTTTAAACACTCAAATTAAGTGGCTAACTTTCTAACAATTCATCGTGCCTAAGTGTAATATATGTATTCTTGTACAACATCATTTAGCACTGCAGGTATATATAAATAATAATTTTGTTCCACTTTATAACTGCTTCAAAAAAAGTTATTAATCCACTTTCTTCTTTTTTTGAAGTCACTTGCTGTGTTTATTCTTAGCTTTATAAATCTGCTTATAATGACACATGATATTACAGCAATTAAAAAAAATTTTATTGGAGCATAGTTGATTAACAATATTGTGTTAGTTGCAGGTGTACAGCAAAGTGATTCATTTATACATATACATGTACCTATTCTTTTTCAAATTCTTTTCCCATTTAGATTATTACAGAATACTGAGCAGAGTTCCCTGTGCTATACAGTAGGTCCTTGTTGGTTACCTATTTTAAATATAGCAGTGTGTACATGTTGATCTCAAACTCCCAGTCTATCCCTCCCCACTACCCTTCCCCCCGGTAACCATAAGTTCATTCTCTGACTCTTACAGCACTTAAATGTAAGTATTATCAACAATTGCTGTATTTCAAAAATACATGGGGAGATGCTTTTACTTCTAGAAGTTTCAAAATAAAATGTCTTATTATCTATGTGCCTGGTGGAGCAGAACCCTCACAGATAAGTAAGCAAATGTAGAAATAACAAGACAGCCTCAGAACCCCAGAACTCAGGTCCTAGTGTTATTGTCACCTGGCAAAACTTCTGGGCCCTGAATAGAATTCTGCTTGCTGTGATGGGACGGGGCAGGACAGTATATGTAGAGCTTTACTTCGTTCAGTGCCTTTGGGTGGGGATGCAGCTCAGCAGAATATCACCAATCAATCCCTAAGAGGCTAATACCCTCCCTTTCCCTAAAGCACTGCTCTAGAGTTTTCTGTTAAATCATTAAATTCTATTTCTTCCTAGTAAACCAGATTAGAAGTTGCCTCATACATCAGATTCCCTTAGAAATAGATTCTGAAAATTTTCCACGTAAGGCTTTATTGGTGAGTGTTCTTAGAAACACCTGTGAGTGTTGAGGAAAGCAGGATCCAGCAGAAAGAAAAGTAGACCATGGTGCAGTTGCATTGGAGGCCACAGCCAATCCCTTATGGGGCTCTCAGCAGCGTTGTGAACCGAAGCAAGGAGATAACCACTGACCAGAATGGGGAATATAGGCAGTGAAGCAGGGTTAGAGCTGAGGGGTAGGGATGACACTGGGTAGTAGTAAGATGTCAAAGTGGAAATTTACAGAAAGCACCTGTAAATATAGGTTGGGAGTTTCAGGGTAAAGTCAGATTTGAAGATATTGATTTGAGAAAATGTAAAGGGATTTTTCAGGGAGAGCTTGAAGAAAAATAGAGTCAAGGGATGGTTGGAGGGCTAATAGCCAAATGAAGAGAATGACTAGGACTCATCAGAAATGGACAAGGAGACTCAGGAGGGAATGAGGCTGTAGACATCTAGGAAGGTGATATGATAGGACTGGTAAATGGGAGAAAATGTTGTCATCTGGCAAACAGAATTAGGATTGAAATATGTTCATTTGAACTGAAAATTTAAAAAAAATTTTGACCTCATTGAGGACATTTTGATAGTGCCATGGTGTGTGGAATTAAGATTGTTTGGGATAAAAAATGAAGCCATGGGATAGCAAATATTTAATTTCAAGAAATTTGGTGCCAGCCAGGAAAAAAAAATGTCTGCATATAGCAGATAAGCAGTGAGTATTTGTTGAAGAAAATAAAATAGTATATAGGCATTAAAACCCAATAGAAAATTTTAAAAGGAAGGAGTTTTCTGAAGTTGGAAAAAAGTATACCCCCTTTAGTTTTGTGTGACTAATCTATCTATCTATCTATAATTTTTTTCTCTTTCTTGGGAGGCTTGGAACTAGATTGCAGTTGATTGTATTTAATTTTTGGCTATTGGGCTATTCACTTACTGTTCAAGGGGCAAAGGCAGAAAAGTGCCATTTAAAAAAAGCATTCTTCTTGGAAAAAAAAGTATCCTTTTTATGATGTAATGTGCTAAGAGGGATATTCCATTCTGTGGCATTCCTGCTCAGAATGCATCCTTTGAATCTCATTATGAGGAAACACCAGACAAACCCAAACTGAGGGACATTCTACAGTATAACTAACATACACTCCTCACAAATGTCAAAGTCAAGAAAAATAAAGGTTGAGGAAACTGTTACAGGTTAAAAAGATTAAAACAATCTGACAGATATATACAGTACATGATGCGGGTTTGGATTCTTCAATGAAAAAAATAGCCACAAAAGTCATTTATGGTACAATTGATGATTACTTGGATATGGACTGTGAATTCAATAACATTGCTGTACAGATGCTCAAATTTCTGATTCTGAGAATTGTAGTGTGCTTATGTGAAAGTCTTTGTTCTTAAGAAACACATAATTATTTCAGGGTAAATAGGTACAACATCTCCAGTTTACTCTCCACTGACTCAGAAAAAAATCGTAGCTAGATATAGGTCAATAGAGTGAGAGAATGACAAAGTGAATCGTGCAAAATGGAAATAATTGTTGAATCTGAGTAAAGTATATATGAGATT
Source organism: Delphinapterus leucas (assembly GCF_059928025.1). Lineage (NCBI taxonomy): Eukaryota > Metazoa > Chordata > Mammalia > Artiodactyla > Monodontidae > Delphinapterus > Delphinapterus leucas. Next base: position 18,649,655 of record NC_143149.1, read on the forward strand.
TTCTTATACTATTCTCGTACCTTTTTGTAAATTTGAAATTGTATCAAAGTAGGAAGTTACAAAAAATAATCCTGGGAAATAAAACACAACATTTTATTTCCAAAGGTAAATCTCCATATTGGGAATTCTTATTAAATTCAAAAGATCCCAATGTGCTTCAATAAGGATACTGCAGAGCAAATGTAAAAACAATTCTGAGGAGAACGGAAAAGGGCTATTTAAAATTGTAATGGGCAAAGGGAATGTAGAAAGGAGTACATTTCAGGTGAACAGTGCCTGTGCAGTCTACTGAAACTGTCAAAAAGTAAGTTCATGAGACACTTTGTCAGAAAATTCATCCACATAAAAACTGCTCAAACTACCACAAAGGTGAAATGAGATCAGCTCACTGAGTTTATGAACCCAAATATTTATACTGATGCTCTTTTCAAGGGAGGCACAGTCAGGCATGTTTTTGTTTTCTTTGACTTTTGTGGCCTTTGGAAATTGATGCTATTCAACAGTACATTAAAATATCTTAATGGTTTGAAGAGAGCTAACATGAGAAAAGACATGGAGAGAAACAGAAGAAAGCGGTGTTGAATAGCATGGGAATCTCTGTCCAAGAATAAGAAGTTGACAGCTTTTCCAGAGATCAGCCTGGAAGGTCCCATTGACAGTACATGGTATCGCTAATGTTCGCTGGTGTTCGTGCAAGTGTCTTCTTTCATGTATTTAATGTATTTTTATTCTCAAAGACTACTCTACAAAGAAGCTGAGGCCAGTTCATTTGTGAACTTGTCACCACAAATAATAAGTTTGTTATTTTTCAACAATCAGCTTCTTCTTAAGCATCCAGGTTCTGCATGGCTATCTGGCAAAAGCTAAAGCTTTTGTGAAGACCTGACCAAGTCTAATTCAGCAAACTTGGGCCCTGGCACGTTGTTGCCAATATTACCGCCTTACTTTTGCAAAAAAAGACACACACACACACACACGCCACTTTCTAGTCACCATCTAATATTGTGTGGACATCACTCCCATGGAATCAAGTGCTATTTAAGTTATTCCTGTCAAGGTCCTAAAATGAAATGCCCTCCTTGTATAAATTGTCCAAGGACTAAGGAGCAACAGGTATTTTATTATACAGACTACATGAAAAGTTATACCCATAGGTACCCTCATATTTTTCTCATGAGTCTTTAAATATACGACCAAAAGATATATTTTTCGGAATAACCTGGCAGAGGCAATAACATCTGACATGTCATAACATTGACCAGTTCCATATGAAGCTGAATCAACAAGTGTGTGTGACTTTATTTTCTCTGGGAACTGGTGTGAGGGTTGGGAAAGCAGAGTCGGTGACAAGCAAATTTAAAAAATAGATCAGCTTTGATTTCATTTTTTGAGAAGATACAATTAGTACTAATGACAATAGAAAATAGCACCTGGTATTTCAAAAGATTTTTAATCCAGTAAATGAAGAAAATGTGGGAGACATCGGTCTTCTTTGCTGGCTTGCATCCTTTAGTAAAGTACAAAGCCAAGATTCAAATGATTTGGCAGGTTAATATTTGGATTTTAAATTCCTTATCTAAAAAATTTATACTGAATTGGATGAAAAAAATTTGAACAGTTGCATTTAAACACTTCTAAATCTTCTCATTCCCCTAACATTCTATGATTATCTGATTCATTATATCCTCACTGTCTTTATAAACCTAAATGATTTTTTAAATTCCCAACTGTGGGAAGTGTTGCTTTACACATCATGAAATTATGTTGCATTTTTCATGTTTATTCTCTGTCCCTCAACATTCTAACCGTGCCCCAGCCAGAGATGTTATAAGTAATAATTATCACTTTGGTTGAAAAATTTCAAAATAGTCTTCTTTCACTTATATGAAACAAAGCATCTAATGAGAGCACTAATTTTATCTTTTATTTACTTGAAATTATTGCAGGAATTTTTTTTTTTTAACCTACAAGTGTTGACTCCTAGGTAATTCAGGCTGCACTTTAATTTGAGGACAGAAGGGAAAGGAATGTATGTAATGATGTCTTAGGCTTGTTCTTACCAGCTTTTTCTATTACTTTCTCTAGGGAAGGCTGGCAGAATAAAATAGATGTTTTTTCCTGCTGAGTTTATGCACTTGGATCAACCCTGTGTTTCAAAGGCTCTCCCTACATTTTACTGTTGACAGAAAACAATGAAAAAGGTATTAGGTAGGAGTGAAGATATAATTTGGAGGGGCGTGTTTTAAAAAACCATGAAAAATCAGTAATAGGGTAAACAAGGGATGTTACTTTATGATCCTATCACAACACAGAGGTATTATTTTCAGATATAAAATTTAACTCTGAAAATTAGTAGCAAGCAATGTATTCCTATTATTATACTAAATGGTCATGAAATTGCTGGATTACTAACTTCAGCAATTAATGCCCTTTTCTCAAAGATCGTGTAAGCAGTAAAATATACTCAATCATGGACCAAAACATTGATCATTTTGGAGGCTATCTAGAAAGAATCAGAACATAAATTCCTTGCTGTAAACTGGGGGATATTCAGCTTGGTTTTTTTGCTTGTTTGCTTCTGAGACTGCCACCGACTTCATTGCCATGAATTGGGGTCCTAGGTCTTGGACAATATTCTCCAGTACATTTTTCAGAGGCCAGTGAAATGAGCTATTAACACCACCTTTAGCATCTTGTGTTCTCTGATTTCACACCAGTTTTCTTGCATTAGTATTTCATTTCTGACCGGAATCGACCTGCTGTGTCATAGCCTTCTGTGGGGAAAAGATAATATTTTATGAATGCATTGCATGAGGGTTGAAAAATTCAGAAATAATGATGAGTGCCCAGGGCAAAATTCTGAAGCAGCTGTAGTTCATTTTTAGAAGCTACCCCTCCTCTTTTTAATACCTCTTCCTACTTCTTGGTGTCTTCTGCCCCAGATTCAATCACACCATACTTTCTTCCTGTAGCTGAGTGAGACTCAGTCTAAAACGCACACCTCTGAAGTACCCTATTTTCATTTCTTCACTAACATCAAACAACCCTTTTCGGTATGTCATTAATTACTTCTCAGCTGGCTGTCTTTTGGAGAGCAATCTGAAGAAATCATCATCCAAAATCATCTAAAAATATGAATGACTAATAATACCTTAGTCTTCCAAAGGTATTTGCCTTTTACAAATTTCTCTTGGAAAAAGTAAGTCTGAATCCAAATAAATTAATCACTGATGATGTAATCTTATCCGGAACTAAGAGCTGCTAAATCTGGGCCAGAAAACTTTTTTTTAAAATTTTCTGTCTTAAGTTATACTACTCTCAAGTCCACCTAAATCTGCCTGAGCAAGGCCTAAATTATTATCTCTAATTATTTTCTTATCAGTTGGACCTACAGTTGGTTATCACATTGCTTGGCTTTGGGAATGCTGAAATATTATATACACATGCAGAAAGATGGCCTTGTACTACATTAAATTAACTCACAAGTATTTTATTGAGTACCATTGTGCACCAGAAACAGTGCTAGAATTTTTAAAGTAAGGATGTAAAAAAGCCAACACCCTAAAAAGGGCTTCTGTTCTCATGGAATTCACAGTCTAGAGAGAAGTCAAGGAGCAAAAATATGCAAGTGCAGCATATCTTGTAAAGGAGTATAAAAGAGAGAAAGTGACAGTGATGCCACTTGATGAGAACTGGTATTTGAAGTGTAGGAAGAGAACTCTAGGCAGAATAATATTTTCATTATTTGGATTATGTAGATATGTTACAAGAAAAAGTCCATATGAACAGTTTGAAGAAGTCAGCGTCTTAGTCTTCTTGGGCTGCTTTAACAAACATTACATTACCAGCATACATTTATCTCTCGCAGTTCTGAAGACTGGAAGTCCAAGATCAGGGTTCCAGAAAGGTCAGGTTCTGGTAAAAGCTTTCTTCGTAATTTGCAGATTGCCATCTTCTTGTTTGTTGTATCCTCACATGGTGGAGAGAAGGAAGCAAGCAAAGTCTCTCTGGTTTCTTCTTATAAGGGCACTAATCCCATTTATAAGGGCTTCACCCACATCACCTAATTACCTCCCAAAGGCCTCACCTTCTAATACCATCCAACTGGGAGTTATAATTCAACTTAAGAATTTGCAGGGGACAGAAACGTTCAGCCTGTAACAGTCAGTACTTGCCTTTAGTGGATGCTGTAATGTGCTGCCCAGATCACCCTTTAGGAAAAATGAACTTAGTGCCCAGGTGCTGGGAGTACTACTAACAGATAGTCTTCAGCTAAAGACTGCCTGTTATGGTGCATATGAAATTGGCATGTGTCATGTTAGTGGTCTAAATGCTCTTATGTATGGTTTTAACCCTGTAAGAAAACTTAAAAGGGAAGAGACCAAAAAAAAACCTTATGAAAAAAACTAAAGCAAATTGTTTGTAGGAAAGAGTAAGGGTATTCAATTATACAAAAAGATAATGCTTATTAAAAAAAAAACAAAAACCTACAACAGCAATAAGAAAAATTGTGTCCCCTCCCAATTCCTTCGTTGAAGCCCTAACCCCCTGTACCTCAGAATGTAACTTTATTTGGAGATAAGGCCTTTAAAAAGATAATTAAGCTTAAATGAGGTTATATGGGTGAGCCCTAATCCAATATGACTGGTGTCCTTATAAGAAGAGGAAATTTGGACACACGTAGAGACCCCAGGGATGCACATGCACAAAGGAAGGGCCACATGGAGATAGACATCTGCAAGCCAAGGAGAGAAGGAGACCTCAGAAGAAACCAAACTGGTCAATATTTTGATCTTGGACTTCTAGCCTCCAGAATTGTGATAAAACAAATTTTTGTTGTTTAATCCACTCCATCTATTGTATTTTGTATGGCAGCCCTAGCAAATTAATGCACTGCCCAAAAGTACAATCTCTTCTCATTGGAGCCCCCATCTAATAACTGGTCGATGTGGGGACCATCCCAGGTTCAGAGCTCCCTACGGGGTTTGCTGAGGTCTCTATCAAGACTGCATTGTAGGCCAACATCTCCCTCTTCCCGACTCGGCTTCCCCTCCTTCCCTTCCACTAGTATTGAATGAGAGCGCTCTCCCTAACAAACTTCTGAGAAGCTGATCCCTAAGCCTTAATTTTCTCCCTAATGATCCCAACCTAGGAGAGCTGGTGGCAGAATTGGTCTGAGAAAGACGACCCTCACATAGAATTTGAGAGCTGGATCACCCCACCCAGCTGGTGATGCTGGAGAGAACCCCATCACTGGTGGTGAATAGAGAAGGTAGTCCCTGCCATGGTGTTGGGCTGCACCCCCCAGGCCTGCAAGCCCTGTACTTGCCCATCCTCGAGACCAAGGAAAGAGCCCAGAGTCAGCAACAGAGACGTCAATGGTTTAATGAATAGGGAGATCAAACGCATCTGAAGCAGGGTCCTGGAGCAACACCCCACCGTGTGCAGGCAGGACACGGTGGCAGTCTTTGCTTCCAGGGAGAGGAGGAGGTTACCAGTTTAGGGGGAGTTGACATCAGATTGGCTCATTGGTTACCAAGCAAACCAGCAGAGGTGCACGCCCCTCACAACCCCTTGGTAAGCTATCATGGAAGAGATGTTCTTATCTAAAGTTAGAACAATCATTAGCTGGGCCCAGGGGCAAGTAGGTAGGAAGGTTAGTTATGTGAATAAGGTGTAGGTGAAGCAGGCGAAGACCAGCAGAGAGCAAGAGAACAGCCATCTTGGGTAGCCTGACCATACACATGAGTACCCAGAAATTATTAAAACTTTCACAGACGGTGAACTGGGATGGGATCACAGTGAAAGAAGACGCACTAGAAGATAAGATGCAGCAGACACTTGAGATTAATGATGGGGGTGGAGGAAGGGAGTATAGTAACCTGTCATCCATCCTATCGACAGGGGATTGGTTTCAGGACCCACCACAGATACCAAAATTTGCGGATGTTCAAGTTTCATACTCAGCTCTCTGCATCCGCAGATGCTAAATTCAGGGTTACAGATGGCCAACTTTAGATTTATTGAAAAAAATCCGTGCATGAGTGGACTTGTGCAGTTTAAACCCATGTTGCTCAAAGGTCAATTATGCAGAAGTACTACACCTTTTTCATGTATCTCTGCTATTCTTCAGTGGAGATTTTCTACTTCAAGGGGAGGAGCAGTGGATTAGTAGGTGAGTATTGATCAAAACTTCCAAGGGCAGCTTCTAATAAAATTCCTGCACGCTCACCTCTCTTTCAGAGTCTGCTTCTCAGAGATCAGAATGTGTGACTCTGCCTTTTATCACTAATATATGACTCTCCCAGAACCATACTTTGTCCGTGAGTCTTCTCCAGAAAGGCTAATCATGAACCTTTGGACAGAAACCCAGAAGTACAGTTGACAAAAATTCTAAACATAGGTCACATTCCCATTTATTCACTTCACCATTACTCCCACCCTTCTCCCCAAACCCTTGCAGCCTCCTGGGGCTTGTATGCTCAATAATCTAACTTGTTTCTATCTTTGTGACATTAGCTAAGCTTTGATTACCCTTAGTATTAGGAGACCAAAGAGAGTTACAGAAACACCTTCAATTCTTTCAAACATTGCCTCGGGGAGTCAAATAGTTCCCTGACTTCTTCAAGGGTGGTCTTTGACAAACCTTGAGAACAAAAACCCCCAAGTAAATGTATGACCTCATCATGTCTTTTCCATATATCTCTAATATTCTTCAGTAGAGATTTCTACTTAAAGCAAGAAAGCATTGGGTTTTTCAATATTCAAGAAAGAATATTGATCAAATTTATAGATTTGTCTAAGTCTGCTTATGCTGAGTTCTGCAAATAGTTGCCAACTCTACCCAGTTTTTTCAAGACAATGCTGGCAGAGTACTTGATGGCATGGCTGACTTTTTGTTCCCTTTATTTCTGTTCCTTTTGTTTTTATGTACTAGTAAACATAAATTACCTACTAAATAATAAAAACTTGAAGATTTCTTAAAAGAGCAATATTGAATGCAAAAATAAATATTTGGCAATGATGTAAGAAAAATGAGAAAAAAAGAAAGGCATGATAAAAAGGTTAGCAAAAATAAATCACTGGATAAAAATTTCACTTCTTGAAAGAGTGTTTTTAGGTGACAGTATTCCCAGGAAACAAACTTAGCATAAATGTGGGGTGCCTCAGTTATGAATAAAACAGGGAAATGAAAGGGGGCATTTAAGTATAGCACACATACTGTTTACTTATGGAAATAATGTAAGTTCAGAGAAGATAAACAGCACAGTACTAACACCATTGCTTTTATAAATATCTCTTTTAAACCATTTCTGCTAGTGCTGACAGAGAACCAAAGAAAGTGTGTGCTTAGAAGCAAAGCAATTGTGAAGTATCTGACCCATCTCATTACCTGTGTTACATCAAAATAACCCAGTAGGTATGTGGGATTGTGACTGCAATTTTGAGCAATAATATATGGGTCCACTTCATAAAATTGCTGAAGTGCAGCCTGAAACATTGGAGTAGAGATGTCACAACAGAGGAAAGACCCACACATCTTAATGCTTTCGTTTTTAATCAACAGCTCCATTCTTAAAGGAAAATGACTGCCAATCCTGCTAATCCCCAACCAATAACCAAGGAAATCCTGTGTCATTAACGAGAGGATGCATTAATATATGGTATTATGTGTGACCGTACCATAGCATGGGATTCTTGCCTCGATTGCAAGAATGATCAAAGACAAGAAGCATTGACCTCTCCTGGCTCTCTTCTTACTTTCCTGATAGCTTATTTCTAACTCCTTTCACAGCTCTTCACCCATAAACAGCTCTTGATGTTTATGTCTACCCTGGGTGATCTCATCCCATTCTCGTTGGTTCAGTTTCTACATGCCCAAATCTGTATCTTTTACTGACCTCTCTTCTGAGGGCAAGATTCAGACATTCAACTGCTGGCTGAATACATCTAATGGAAAGTCCCATCGGTAATTCAAATTCATCGTGTCTAAAAGAAAACTCAGGACTTCTGATCTCTTTTCCAATTTATCTCCAAACTTGCTATTATTCACGTATGGTCTATTTCAGTTAGCAACATTAAACCTCTGAATTATATCTCCACCATTTTTCTCCACCTTTCTCTTCTTACCACACCAGCTGTGTCTGTTCTCTGTCGATCCCTCCCTACCTCTCATGTAGAGCATCGCAGAACCCTTCTAACAGGCTACCCTCTCTGCAAATCTCTTCCTTTTCCAGTCCATCCTGAACCTTCAGATATATACACGTACCCTGCAAAAGCACCCTTGATGTTTTTACGTCACTACAGAATAAAGTCCAAAGCAGAAGCTGTGACTGACAACACCTTTATAACTGTGTCCAGTTGTGTATCTGATTGTCTTTTGCCATCCTGTGTCGAGCCCCTGCATGCACCTATGAGCCCCTATGCTTTTACTCCGGGTTTTCTCTCTGCCTGTAGTATTTTTGTCCTTATTCTGCACTTGATGAACTCCTTAAATTATAGTTTAAACCTTAAGTTACCACCTCTGTGAAGCCACGGTTTTATACAGGCTTAGTTGTTATCCACACGTTCCATCCCATAATGCCACACCATTTTGTACTTCTGTATCATAGTGTAGTTGTCATGTTATAATATGTTTATGAACCCCTTACTTATTAGAAAGACAAAGATCATGTCTTACCCATATTTGCATCTGCTCAACTACACTAAAAGAGTATTCTTTTCCCCAATTTTTATAAAGTTGAAACTCTATTTTGAATACTTTATCAGACCTTTGCTCTGAAAAATTCTGGGGACCCAGACTTTTCCAGCGTTGTATCATCAGCCGATGGCATTTATCTTCTCTTCCCAGGCTGTCACCTGGGACATCCATGCCCCTCGACTGCTTTCCCACAACCTATTCAGCTCCCATCCCCTATGACACGCCACCTGCCAGTTCATTCCAAATACAGTTTGCTGTTTGTGGTACTTAACACCAGATTAAAAAATTAATTTCTTCACGATTACATTCATTACATAAACATATTCTCTCACAACTATGTATTTTGTGGTAAATACATTTCTTGAAATTTTAACCTGAAAAAAAAAAATCATAGGAATATTGAATGATGTGCATGTAACAGAAAATGATAATAGAACTCAGCATTTGTATTTCTAATCTTTATAAAGTGAAAGTTGTTTTGACAGGGTGTTCCTCTCGATTTTTGGCTTCTTCTGAAAATGTTTGTTGGTGAATGTCAGTCACATCATTTTCAGGGTTGATCTACACATTTAGCTTAATGTCTTTGTTTTTACAAACAAATCTTTCTGTCTTCATCATACTTTTCCTGTAATAAAAATCATTTTTTTCATAGTTCTCTAAAGTTTAGCATCAACCACTTTCACGTGATTATGTCACAATTAAGGAAATTAAATTTCATACCTCTACCAAAAATAATGTACATTCAAAATAGTAATTCAAAACAGAAGTCAGTATTACTTTAATCTCTTAAATTATAAACATCTTAAAGCACTTCACAGTGTTCAATTTTCTGTTTAGTGATGAGTGTGAAAGTACATTGTCATTTATTATTTTGCATATACCTCTTAAGTATGAACATTTCTAAATATATTTGTCTAGAAACAACACCAAAAGTTAATATAAACTTTATCAGTTTATGGAGGAGTATTATTTCAAATAATGCATAAAATACTGGACAATTACAAGAATATTAAGATAGTACATATGTAACTCGAGAATCATAGCCATTTTCATATAAACTTATGATAAATTAATAACGTTAAGATTACCAAGCCAAAAAAATCTCATCTTACATTATAATGGTTCAAATGTAAGTAAATATAAAACATTAATTCTTATAAAATATGCAAGCATTTCTAACTAGGGCAATGAATGTCTCAAAGTAATTGCTTCATTGTAAATCATTATACAATCGTATGAATACATGCATAATTTGAGTTTTATAATTGCCTTTTAATCGAAATAGTATCTTGATATTTAATTTCTTTTTCAATCTGCATATGCCTAAGGATAGCAGAATGCATTTGAAGAAATTCTACCTAGGGGAGTAGAGCTTCAACTTTATAACAACATGTGAAAAGGTTAATGTGGTACTCTGTGGTTAATTAAAGCAGAGTCCCCGGTAGCCTACTTCTTAATTAGAGGAATGTTCTAAATAAGACATTCATTTTTATCTTTTTTTAGTTATACCCATTGGTCGTGGTTTGCCAGCCTAAGGGTTGGAGAATAGATTCTCATCATCCTTCACTCCATGTGCCTTCATGGTCAAGGAGAACTTGCTCTTCATCCACAAACAGTGCCCTTCCTCTGCAATCAAATGCTCATCCATCCCAACAAAATCACATGGACCTAGAGCACGTTTGGGAGTCAGGGTGGACATTCATAATTACATCTATGGGAAATTAGCTGGAAGCTTCTTGATGGCACAGTTGTGTTCTTACTCATCTCTTTAGCACCCTGGCCCCCATCCTCTGTCCCACAGAAGGCATTATGAAAATATTTATCTCAATTGATTAGATAATATCCTGGTAACACAGCTCAACTCATTTACTTCCATATATAAATACTACCCCCTAAACATACGAACACGCTTTACTTTAGACCCCTTCTCTTAACTCTTAGTGCCATAAATTTGTTGGCCATGTGTCCTGGTTTACCCCTATTATTGTGACATAATTATTAATAGTGCTCCTTTCATTCTCAAAGGTGATCTTGTTTGAACATTGTGATAGGCTGAATAACGTCCGCCCAAAGATGTCTATGTTCTCATTCCTGTAACTTGTATGTTATCTTACATGACAAAGGGATTTTGCAGATGTGACTAAGAGTATAGACCTTGAGAGGCAGAGATTAACCTGGTTTAGCTGGGTGGACCCAACTAGTGCATCCTTGAAAACAGAGAATCTTTCTTGAGTGAGTCAGAGAGATGTGGCAGAAAAGAAGGGAAGATTCCAAGCATGAGAGGGACTCAGACCATCTTTGCTGGCTTTGAAGCTGGGGGACAGGAACAAGAGGCAAGGAATGTGGGTGGCCTCGAGATGCTCGGAACAGTCCTCTGCTCACAGCCAGCAAGGAAAGGGGGCCCTCAGCCTGACAAGCTTGAGGAACTGAATTCTGCCAATAACCCAAATGAGCAGGGAAATCTATCTCCCCCTAGAAACTCCAAATAGGAATGCAGCCTGATGACACATTTGATTTTAGCCTGATGAGACCTATGCCATATTTCTGATCTACAGAACTGTAAGGTAAAATAAGCTTGTCTAAGCTACTAAGTGTGTAGTAAATTTTTAGGGCAGTATATTAGCTTGGGCTGGTATAAAAAATATCATAGACTAGGTGTCTTAACAGACATTTATTTCTCACATGTCCAAGATCAAGTCTGGCAGACTTATTTCTTGGTGAGAATTCTCTTCTGGCTTGCAGACAGCCACCTTCTCACTGTGTCCTCTCATGAAGGAGAGAGTGGATCTGGGGTCTGCTTCTCTTCTTATAAGGACAGTAATCCCATCATGAAGACCCCACCCTCATGATCTCCCCTAAACCTAGTTATGTCCCAAAGCTCCCACCTCCAAATACCATCACATTGGGGGTTAGGGCTTCAGCATGGGAATTTTGGGGGCACAAACATTCAGCCCCCAATAGGCAGCAGTAGAAAACTAATACAGACATTAATGACATGGTCACCCTGGTCAGAAAGCTGTGTCAGAGCAGTGAATACAAAGCCTGCATAGTAGGAGCCCGAATTATAAACCCACTTCAATTCAAGAGTCAGACTGAGTGCAGGGTGTAGAGAAAGGCTGTTGCTCCACCCTCCGCAGTATCTGTTGCCACACCCTCCAGGATTCCGGAAGAGAATGGGAGTGTGTATTTCATATACAGTGAGCTATCAGGTGGTGCTGGTTTTATGCTATTAGAGGTTGAAATTTAATTTCATCTCTTCAGAAGAGCTGAGCTAGTTTATAGATACAGAATGACCATGTTGATATTTTTGGGAGCATCATAATACAGCTGAATGAATGAGTTATATGAAAGAGGAAAGCACTTAAGTGTTTGAAAAAAGCTGCTTCAGCTGCTGTGGATTTCCACTGAGTGAGTGCTGCCTTCTGCAACTGCTGTTTCAGGCTCAACTGCTGCTTTGTCTTTCGACATTCCGGAAATCAATTACTTTGGTTTTAGCCAGCTTGCTTACTGTTAAGCAATAAAATCCATTTCTTCAGGAAATCATTTTTCTCCTTAGGGAGAGAAAGTGCATAAGTAATATGAATATACAAAGTTGGAAACTGAGTATCAAATTCTCCTATGTTGAAAAAATAATAAAAAATTAAAGGTAAATTTTTCTATGTTGGTAAAACCTATAAGGTCCTGAAGAAAGATGCTTAGATACCTTGAGAGGTAGATTATATGGGAGGAGATGTGGGGATGGATGGGGAGTGGGGCTTGGGTAGAGATGAGGCAAATGTTGAAGATGGGGTAAAACGTATCAGAAAGTGAGCAAGCCTGGGTCATGCCCTTCTCCCGCACTGCGGTTTTCACAGTGTGGTCCCTGGACCACAGCATCGGCATTCTCTGGGACCTGGCAAGAAATGGAAATTCTTGGGCCCCAGGCCTCTGGAATTAGAAGCTCTGGGGGTGGAAGTCCAACAACCTACATTTTAACAGTTCCACTGTGTGCTAATGTTTGAGAAAGTGCCTAACAAAAGACACAGCAAACCCCAACCATTCACCTTCCAAGTGGTTCTCTTAGCTTTTGCTGAAGTTACCTTGTGAGGTGTCTTCAGGGTTATAAACGGGGTCCACTGAGGAGGCTCCTGCGGCTGGAAGATTGTTTTGGGGGGAACTATGTACTCCTGGTAGAGGTCTTAACTACTGTAAGTCAAAGGAGATTCTTAACACAGCACGTGCTTAATAAATGCAAAGTAATAATTAACATTGATATGTTAACATTTATAATGGGTAGGAGTCCAAAAGAAGAGACAAAGTAATTATATCTATTTGGTCTCAAAGTTTGTTCCATCTTCTCTCTACATTCTCATTTCAGACTCTATTTACTTGCATGGTAACAATATTGTAGTGAAAAATAGTTTGTAAATGTACAGAGATTCATATGCCTGTTTCCTTTCCTGCAGGTTAATGTATTTAAACACAACATAAATTGATCGACCGATCTATCATCTACCTATTTTCCTGATAAAAAAGAAAAATTGATTTTACCACTTGTACCTAGAACTACAATAGTCTCCTGAGTAGCTAGAAGAATATCTTGAAAATAAATACCTAAATAATGGAAGGCTAATGGTGTTAAACCTAAGAAATTTAGCACTTGAAAATAACAAACCATAGTTACAGCATTCTAGCTTTCAGGGTATGAAGCTTATCAGACAAAATGTTAAAGAGGAAAATAATAACTCAGCATGACATTCTTAATGACGTATATAATTAGAAGAGGATTTTTAGAAAGAATGGCAGCAAATAGGACCTATCCAATTAGAGATTTTATTTTAATATTTATTTATTTATTTATTTTGGCTGTGCCGGGTCTTAGTTGCCGTGTGCGGGCTCAGAGTTGCAGCATGTGGACTTCTTAGTTGCGGCATGCATGTGGGATCTAGTTCCCTGTCCAGGGATTGAACCCAGGCCTCCTGTATTGGGATCAGTGTCTTACCCACTGGACCACCAGGGAAGTCCAATTAGAGATTTTACATACAGCTTAAGTCTCTTGCAACATTTGTTGGTATGAGTGTACTTTAGGCTGAGATATTGTTAATGTAAGATAATGCCCTTTCAAAACATTGTCTTGCTTCACTGTATACCTTTAATAATTACTGCCAATTCTTTTTGTTGTGTACAGTTTGATAGATTTGACTATTTTAATTTTTATGACTAACCAATGTTCCTAGTAAATCTTAGAAATATCATATGTAATTAAAACAATGCCAATGGTAAGTGAAAAAAATATAGGAAAGATGTGGGTTTTGAAATCCACTGACAAGTCCCGACAAGTTGGAAAAGACAGAGGAGAAATTAATGAGAAAGTGGTCAATTTGGAGTTCTCACATACACCACAGCATTATAATACTCAGGTTAGTATAGGACAATATTCACCATCTTCAAAATCATTAAAGGCTCAAATGTCAACTCTCAGGAAGCCCTCCCTGAAATCAAGTCCAATTTAGATGACACTCCATATACTCTCGTGTATCTCTCTGCTATGGTATATAACAAAGTACATAATAATACTCACAAGTTATTGTAAGTGCTAGGTGACTTCTCTGCTTTGACTACTGCTTTCACACACCCAGTATTTCATGATCACTTTTGTCTTCTCTTTCTAGTGTCTAGCAAAGTAATTAGTATGTTGTATATTCTAAATAAAATAAATGTGGAATGGGTAAATGAATCAATGCTTATATGTAATGTATGCAAATATGGTTAACAGTTGAAAGCAAATATAGATGATAAGACAGTGGTTGTCTCAATTTTATACTAGTTGCTTTTGACATTTGTATTGAGGCTTTATAAAAACATGGTGATTTGAAGAAGTAAAAAAAATCTAATTTTTTTAATAATCATTCATAAAATAGTAGGTTACTTTATAATTATATGGAATTTTACTCTTTTTAGTAAAACAAAATTTATAAATGGGAGTATTCAACAATCAGTACAAGTAAAACCCTACCTCTACCTGCTACCCATCTTTGTTTTCTCAATTTTTTGCTCAATCTTACTTTATTAGAAGATGATTCTGTGCTATTTAAATGACTAACTTACTTTGTTTTTAATGTAATTTGTAGTGATAAATTCTGAAGTAAGAACTGAGGTGCTATGTTTCTAATACCGAAAGTTGGCTTAAAGCAATAAGAGAAAAGTAAAGCTTATGTTGACTTTTGTTTTATTCATGTCTGACACTTTCCCATATATTTTCTACCATTTTCTTTTTTGGTTTTTTAAACTTTTTATTTATTTATGGTTTTGGGGAAAACAACAGATGGTTTTATATCATGCCTCATGACTACTCAAATTATGAGTTACTCTATTCTCTATTATTTGTATGCAAACTTCTTAATTTTTTGTTCCTAAAATTAAAATTAGCAAAGAGAGAATATTTTTCTCCTTAACTCCACCCCCGTTGATTTTTTTTATTGAGGTATAATTGACATATTGTATTAGTTCAGGTGTGCAACATAGTAATTCAACATTTGTATACATTGCAACATAGCACAATAAGTCTAGTGACCATCTTTCACCTTATAAAGTTAATACAGTATTATTGACTATATTTGCCAAGTTGTACATTACATCCCCATGACATTTATTTTACATTTTCTGTCATTTTATAATAGCATTGTCATTAAAATATTTTCTTGTTTTTTAATGCGAACAAGGTTTTCTTGACATATATATATATGTACATAAAGCTGGGAAAGAGAAAGGCCCATTGAGGCAAATGCATAGGGGGAGAGGAAGCATCTGAAAGCAGCAGTGGGCATCCTGCCAGTTCCAAGTCTAGGGAAAACTGGCCCGGAGCTTGGGTCCGCCAAGTTAACAGTCAAGCCAGGGATGGCACAGTGGATGATACATGCAGCTCTCTTCCATTCTCCTAACTGGAACTTCTCAAGTCTGGTGTAGCTCTGAAGTGGGCTCATATTCTCCTCGCCCTCCAACACGCACACGCACAGATGTGCGTGCACACACACACACACACACACACACACTCTTGCACACCCCTGAGGTGTGGTCCTTTGGCTTGCTGTAGGAAGAGAGGAGATTAGGTTTCACCTAAAGGGACTGAGCCGCTTTCCAGTGAGGTAAAGTCCATTAATTGTTACACAGTTTGCAGAATAAGATGTGCTCTTCATTTGTTGAGTTCCTTCACAGAAGATAGGAATTAGCTGATGGCTCCTATGAAGCCCTGGGCAGGCTATGAGGCTGCCAGACTCCTATGAGCACAGGCACAGCTGCCCTGACCAGGAGCCTCCAAACACAAGGCTGGCTCATCTAAGTCAGAGGGGTGTCCTGACTTGGGGGCCCCAGTGTTCTTACTGAGAGTAGAGGTTCCTCTCTAAATATGGATGGTGCCATCCCCCATGGCACCCCCTGGGTTTTGGCTAGGGGGTGCCCCAGGTGCTTTGTGTGAATGCGGCACCAGAAGTGTATCCAGTCACAGCAGGTGTGGTGCTGTCCCCCATCGCCCCCCCGTTCTCTGCACAGATGGGTTCCAAGTCTGATGGCAGTTATTTTTTATTTTATTTTGTTGCAATACGCGGGCCTCTCACTGCTGTGTCCTCTCCCGTTGCGGAGCACAGGCTCCGGACGCGCAGGCTCAGCGGCCATGGCTCACGGAGGCAGCCGCTCCGCGGCATGTGGGATGTTCCCGGACCGGGGCATGAACCCGTGTCCCCTGCATCGGCAGGCGGACTCTCAACCGCTACGCCACCAGGGAAACCCTGTTGGCAGTTATTGACACAGGGCCTCCCGGCACCAGTGAGATGTTCTTCCCTCCATCTGCACCACCTGTGTATTGGCCAGGTGGGTCCCAGTTGTAAGCGGGAATACCAGGTCCTCCAAGCATGGGAATGATGTTGTTCCCTCCTAGACGGCCACCACCTGGATTGTGGGCAGGTGGGCCCCTCGTGTTTGGAAATAAGGTAGAACTAGAAGTGTGTTGAAACCCACGGGTGGTACCCACACTTGCAACTCCAACAGATGTGGTGTGCTCTGATGGAAGGTGCAAACTGACATGTCCCTTGACACAGATTTCTTCTCCTTGGTGATGGAACTTTTAAACGTAGATTTTCTACGTCCAGATGGGCCCTGGGTCCAGGGACAGAAAGTGGAAACACGAGGGCCTCCCATCGTGGGGATGGTGTTGTCCCCTGCCATCACTGGACCACCTGTATTCAGCCCAGGTAGGCCCCAGGTATTTGGATTTAAGGGGGAATCAGGTCTGTTCCCAAATGCTGGGATGGTGCCTGCCCCTCCTACTGCAGCAGCCTTGCTGTGGTCAGGTAGATCGTACGTTGTCTGGCTCAAAGCAAGAACAGAAATGGTACTGGGTGCCCCACTTAGTCCTGCCCCAACCTTAAGTGGCCTGGATGCCTCTGAATGAGTGAGGCCTGGGGCTGACACACCGACTCCAAGGCTCCCACCAGCCATCGGGGCTGCAGGTCCCATGAACAGTGGGCCCGGTGTGGTGTCGGCAAAGAGCGAGCTACTGTCCCCAGTACTGGGCATCCTGGTGGCAACTCCAAAGCCAGTAGCAATGGATACAGCCCTGGGGAGAATGCCTGGGTTGTCGCCAAAGGCCGGCTGCGTGTGCACGGTGGTGACAAACAGGGAACCCGGCAATCCTGAGTGCACTGTGCTGACTCTTGGTGGCTGGGCCGCAGGAGAGGTTAGGACTTTATCTTGTGCTGGGGCTACTGGGTTTCCCAATAGAAAAGAATCGCTAGGCCTCTGCCCATAGTTGGCCCCAAGTGTGGCCTGAGACAGGAGACCTGGGTCCAGGAGAAGCTTGAAGTGTTTGTCTATCTGTTGGCCGACGTTGCAGGTAAATGAGTCAAGGCATGGGCTGAGGCATTGCTGTCCCTGGGTGGTGTGTTCCCAGAACTAGGAACAGCCATGTGAAGTGGGTAGTGGTTCTGCCTGGAGACAGGGGCAGACTGGAAAATGACAGCCTGGGAAGGAGATGTGGTGTCCATAGCTTCAGTGTCAGAGGTGCCGCCTGCTGAAGCACTGATGACGGCCGAAGCTGTAAATGGGGGGCTGGGGAAAACAGGGGCAGAATGGAAAATGACATTGTTATAAAGCAGAAACTAACACACCATTGTAAAGCAATTATACTCTAATAAAGGTGTTTAAAAAAAAAAAAGAAGAAGAATGGTAAATGACAGCTTGGGAAGGAGGAATAGTGTCCATGTCAGTGACATCAGGATCTACAGTAGGCTGGAAGGTCAAACTTCCAGATGCCATGACCGTGCTGGTGGAAGGGATTGCCATAGAAGTCATGGGCTACCCAGTTAAAATAGGGGGATTAACGGTAGGGACTGGAAGAGGGGTAGGTAAGTATAAAGGAGGGGTAGAAGCTACACAAATGGGTGTTGGGGGTTCCATCCCACATTTCTAACTGAGGCTTGCAGCCCAGATTTTCCCTTTGGTTTAGTTTGAAGGATCCAGGTATGTAAAGATTATATTCTAGATAAATCATGGGCTATCCTGAAAGAAATTTACCAGTGAATTATTCCATATGGATTAAAAGCCAGTTTCTCTGGCCTTCCTGGAGTATATCCAGTAAGGCATCTCTTTCATCTCTAGAAAGCAAATATATCATTTATTGCAACTTCATCGTGGAGCAGTGTATTAGCTTAAAGTACGATCAACACAGTTTGGTCATTGTGAGTATGCCAGCTGGGTCCACTCTTTACTACACATACGTAACTCTAGAGATTCTTATGCCCAAGAGAGGAGACCTACTCTTGGGTGTCTAGGACAAGGGAAATATATGTTGTTATTCAGGAGCTGGAAGCTTCAGCATGACAGGAAAGAATTGAAAAATCCTGGTCTACACATCACTTGACCTTGTTTGAATCTTATTTCTTTGGCTTGCTTCATTGGAGTGTTTTCTCTCTCCTGGGGCTGACATTGTGTGTTATGTATCAGGCATGTGACATGTAGAAGTTTCAGAACCCAGAATCATATAGAGCAGTAAAAATTTATTTATATATTTTAGTTTAAAATCTATTTAAAATAACACTGGGCATAATTCATATATTCCAAAATTAGTTTGACCCTCTGCTCATGAGATTCTTTTATGGTATGTCAAAGCAAATTTGACTTCCATCCCCAAGAAACTTTGAGGTTGGAGAACACAAAAGATTTTGCTCAGACCTAAATTCTGTCTGCAAAAAAAAAAGGGGGTAAATATTATAAGCCCTTTCTAACCTCTCCAGGAGCAGAAATGATTTACAGCTGTGGCATTTAACCATAATTCCTTGATCTCATTTGAGAAGAGTTCAGTAAGAAACAATCTCTTGATTTTTGTTTGTTTTGTTTGTTCCCTGTTTTCTTGTCTTGCTTACCAACAATCCATTGTAATTCATGAGTAAGTATGGCAGCAGGCTGAGTGTTCCCTAGAGCTCATTAAATGGACTTTTTTTCCTAAAATGACTTTTGTCTCCTTGTTTTCAGCCCCTCTTCTTTCCTCTGCCCTTTACTATAACCAGAGCTCAGCAAAAGCTGACTGGCTTAGGGTAGACCTAAGGGTAGACTGGCTTAGCAGACCCTACTTAGGGTAGTCTTTTCTTAATTATTTTATTCGTCACTTGGAGGATTTCATTGTTTGCCTTCTCAAAATGTGTTGAAATCTTTCTGTGGTTGATGGCTTCCACAGTCTCTTAGCTTTTATTGGTTTATTAATTTTGGTATTTCTACACTTTTATTTAAATATGGTTTCAGGAGGAAGAGAAAGTAATGTTTCCTAGTCTGCCATCTTAAGCTAAAAATCCCTGTTGATTTTAGCACCCAGTGTTCCCATGGAAAAAACCCAACCTTGGCATTAATAGATGTAACACTCAAGATTTCAGCTTTTCTTGAGCAATCACTAAGGATTTAATATGTGGTCATTTCTTTCTTTCTTTTTTTTTTTTTTTTGAATTCTTGAATTTTATTTTTTTGTACAGCAGGTTCTTATTAGTTAACCATTTTATACATATTAGTGTATATATGTCAATCCCAATTCATCACACCACCACCTAATTTTTCTATTTTTTAGTCAATAATTTTAACTTCATAAAACCATAAAAACTTGAAGCAGTGTTAACAAGCCAATTGCCAGGGACCTCTCCTTGGGTGTAAATTTTATTATCCCCAGATGGAAAGACCTGTTTTGTTCATTCTAAATCATTATTAGTCATTTATTAGTCATATTATTAGTCGATTCTTTTTTCTTTAGTTCAAAGTTTTATCTGTCTGAAAGAAAATATACCTATGAATGTGAAAATAATTTCTTTTTACGCAATGTAGGAAATTATTCATTTATAAAGACTTTGTGCTGCTTCTTGACTAGTGAAGGGAAACCAGCTTTGCTCTTCAATTCTTTAAAATGTTGGATAGTCATTAACTGAGGAAGAGGTGTGAAGTAACCCTGGACCACTAACTCATTGTATGACCCAAGGTCAAATAAGCTGAATCCCTCTGGGCTTCATTTTCACGTCTGAAAAATAAGAGATTTGCACTTAGACTTCGTCGAAGGGCTCTTCTAGCTATGTGTCTGACCATAGTGACGATGTGCCTAGTTGAGGTTCCCTGACACCTGGCTCTCCCCAGGTCACACAGTCCCTCCCAGAGTGTGTGATGGTGTCACCAGTTTGTCCCTGTATCTCTTAAGGGGCTCTTGAATGACCTAAGTTCATAAATTGCTACCCTGCTGACTCCCAGCTGTAACATCAAAACAACTTTTTAATTTTCATCTTCAAAAGCTTCCTTTGAGAGTATTTTCAGTAAAGTTCCGACACTGCTTCCTTGAAAGTTGGGATTGCAGGTGTATGTGTGAAATATGAGGAAATTTTCAAAATATAAAAATTGCAGGAACCACCCTGTACAGAAGCTGAATGCGGGAGAAATTTTTGTCGGAACGGTTTTGATGGATGCATCTCAGCCTTAGGCTTGTATGCATTTTATATGAGACTTTACATTTGCTGCTTATGGGACCAAATAACTTCTCCCAAACTGAAAAAAAACCATTATATATTTCCCTTTTAAAATATACATGTTGGGCTTCCCTGGTGGCGCAGTGGTTGAGAGTCCGCCTGCCGATGCAGGGCACACGGGTTCGTGTCCCGGTCCTGGAGGATTCCACATGCCGCGGAGCGGCTGGGCCCATGAGCCATGGCCGCTGAGCCTGTGCGTCCGGAGCCTGTGCTCCGCAACGGGAGCGGCCACAGCAGTGAGAGGCCCGCATACCGCAAAAAAAAAAAAAAAAAAAAAAAAAAAAATATGTATATATATATACACACACACACACACACGTTGACAAAACTGGGAAACATTTGCTTCCCTCTTTATGTGTCTTCTAAGTTATAAGCAAAGGAACTTGAAGTAAATCCATGCCATACCTTCTTTAAGGACAAAAGTTTCTTTTAACTCTTTTAGATTAGATATACATGAACAGCTCTGTTAACCCTCTTACGTATCATGAGATCTGGTCTTGGCCAAAGGCTTTAGAAAGGGTAAATTTCTGTTCTGTTCTTTGTCTTTGCTTCTCACCAGAAAATGCCAAACAACTATTCTTTCCTGGAGGGAACAGTCCCAGAAATATCCTTAAGGCTCCATCAATATGCCTATTTTGGTTGCTACACAGAAATAGAAAGAAAATGAGGTCAGAAATATATGTGTTGCAGCCTCCATTTTCCATAAAATCTCCCTCCCTCCACCAAAAAAGAAAATTTATATAGGAAAACAGGAGACAAAGCAAGAACACAGTTATGTAGTCAGAGGTGGACTCAAATCCTAATTCTACCACCAACGAGCTATGTAATTCTGGCAAAATATTTAACCTCTCTAGGCCTTCATGTGCTCAGTTTCACCGTAATACTTCCCTTTCTGTGTTGATGTGGAGTTTGAATGAAAACATGTATGGTCTCCCTTTGGGGAAATGTCTATAACTGAAGATATTTACCATTTCTCCTAACACTATTGAGTGCATGGCCTGAATGAGATTACAAAGGGGATGGAGTCATACAGAAATAGCCTGAGGATGACAGGATTTTTTTTTCCTTTAAGAGAGACTGTGGATTACACTGCAAATTTAATTCTACTTGTAGAGAAGACAGTGAACATCGTCTTGAGAAGTTGTGACACATGAACAGGGTGCTAAACAGGAGGGCCTGGTTGTATAAAAACTGAATATGAGGTGTATGTGGTAATAATACTCAGGAGTATAAAATTAGAGAGTGGAGGTGTACAATTCCATTTTATTCTCTTGGCCCTGGGCATTTGTATTCTCTGTCTCCCTCTGCTTTCTGCTGAATCCAGCTCCTTTTGTGAATGATCTTTCCTGGCAATATGTGCCTTCCTTGAACTGCTACTGATGTTCTATCAATAGGTGTAGTAAAGGTTAGCCCTTATTTTCCAAATAAGTATAGCACTTTTGAGGACTAACTCATCTATTTATCTTCTTATATTGATTTTTGCCAAAAATAGCCATGCTATTTGGCAGAAAATCTTCCTACAAGCAGAAATCAAAATGACTTCTACTTAAGCCTTTGTCTCCTTGAGTGTGTAAATCCTGACCCTTTTAGCATCTTTTTCAACCCTAAAAACTGTTTTATTTTGTTTAATGTATGTCTTAGTGTTAAGGCCTCACTCTGACAAGATAAGCATTTCCATCCATCCTTTGTTCAGCTCAAAGCAGGTTTCTAGGCTCCATTTCCTTTGTACATGAAATGATCAGGAGGAAAGGCTTTGGGTTGTTTCTAATGCCCTTAGGAGACTCTGCTTACCCTGTGTTATCAGGCGTTAACAGTTCCAATTATAGGCTATGTTGACAGAATATCTACAGTAATATGAAACATGAAATATTTGAAGATAAATTTAACAAAATACAGGCCAGACCTCTACCCAGATAACTGTAAAATATCACTGAGATAATTAAAGATAAATAACTGGAGATATACCAGGTTCATGGACTGGAAGGCTCAATACTGTTAAGATGTTAATTTCCTCAAATATATCTATTGATTCAATGCAATCTCAGTTAAAATCCCAGTAAGCTGTAATGTATAAATTAATAAATGGATTATAAAATTTACTTAAAAATACAAATAACTTAGAAAAAAGAAAAAAAATAAAAGCAAGAGGTGTACTATTTGTGCAAGAATAAAATATAGATCAGTAGAACAGAGTCTAGAAATAACCCACACGTATACTATTAATTGATTTTTAAGAATGATCAAATTCAATAAGGAAATGATAAACTTTTCAGTAAATGATGCTAAAACAGTTAGATATCCATATGGAAAAATTATGAGCCTTGACAATAAGTTTCATAGCATATCTAAAAATTAACTCAAAATAAGGCATAGATAGGATTATTGTAAAAACTAAAATTATAAAAAAGTCTAGAAGAAAACAGAAGTAAATTTTTACAACTTTGGAGTACACAATAATTTCTTAGGACACAGACCATAAAAAAATAATAAATTTGACCCTACCAAATTAGAAATTATGCTGTTTGAAAGACACCATTAATAAAATGAAAAGGCAAGGTATGGATGGGAAGAAGTATTTAAATACATGTGTCTGATATGTATTTCAGACTTGTATCCATAATATAAAAAGAACTCCTACAACTCATAAGACAAAAATCCACTTACAAAACTGGCAAAAATTTGAACAGACATTTCACAGTGAAAAACATACAAATAATTAAGAAGCATATGCAAGGATGACCATTATCATTTTTCATCGGAAAAATTAATACTAAAATGATAAACTGTTATAGACCCATTAGAATGGCTAAATGAAAAGGCTTATTAGCAATACCAAGTGTTGACAAGGATGTGGAGGGACTGGAATTCTCAGACACTGCTGGTGGGAATGTGAAATGATACAACTACTGTCCAAAAACAATTTGGCATTTTCCTATAAAGTTAATCAAACTCATTATTCAACCCAGAAAATCCAGACCCATGTATTTAACCAAGATCAAACCTTATTCCAAACAATACTTGTACACGAATGCTTCAGTAGTAATACCCGTGAACCCAAAACAACACAAATGTCCATTATTAGGTGAATGGCTAAGCAACCTGTGGTATATTCAAACAACAGAATGCTACTAGCCATAAAAAGGAACAAAATACTGTTACACTAAACAAAATGTGGGAATTTCAAAATCATTGTGAGAGCGAAAGAAATCAAAGACAAAAGAGTACATATTGCTTGACTCAATTATATGAAATTCTAGAATAGGAGAAATTAATCTACCGTAACAGAAAGCAGATCTGTGGTTGTCTGATCCTGGCTTTGGGAGAAGCTGTTGATTGCAAACGGCGTGAGGGAGGTGATGGGAAACTTCTGTGTCTTGATTCTGATGAGTACTCGGGTGTGAACTGTTGTCAGGACTCACTGAACTGATTACTCACCGTGCATTTTGTTGTTCACAAATTACATGACAATAAAGTTGATGAAACAGAGAAGATGAAGGAGGAGGAAAAGGAGAAGGAATGGGAAAAGGAGAAGAAGCTCATGCCAGGCCCTGCTCTGTCACAGAGGGAAGCTATTTGTCTCATGTACTCAGTATAGTATATAGTTTGTGGAGTATATTTAGTCAGATGAACCTGGGACAGTCACAGAGGTTCATGTGGCCCAGCATGGCTTGGAAGCCACACAATTGTCCCCTGCATGGAGGGTTATGGTGGATTAGAAGCCTTTCACCAACTGCACAGACAGTTATGTAACTCAGTGTGGTGCAGAAGGAGATAAATCCCTTGCTGAGTAGAGGACAAGGACCTCTCTGACAGGAATGAGAAGTGACACAGTGACAATCTCTGTGTGCTGACAGTTAGGGGTCAGGTGTGATGCCCGAGATGCAAGTGTATCTTGGTCCACAACAAGGTCCAAGTCCTCTAGGTGCCAAAGACTTGGATGATGAAAGCCTTTCAAACCTCAGACAAAACTCTTGGAAGGGGAGTGGGGACCCAGAATTGTCACCTCACACAATGGGCTGAGGCACATAATAGAAATTCAGATGAGTTAGAGAAAAATAAAGAAATTGTATCCTTCTCACCTCTGAGGTTTAAACTGAGATTTGTGCTTTGTATAGTTCTATGACCTTCAAAGGAATTTTTATTTTGTAGATCAGTTTTTTTTCCTTTTTCTTTTAATGAAGAGCATAATAGAAGTCACTAATATTCAAAAAGTCATCCCCTTAGCTTAGTACTCTCATTTAAAAAAAAACCTATACAATCAGTAGACGGTACTAGGACCTTTTAAATGTATTTTTATAGCAACAAGAAATCCTGTAGGCCCCACTCATTTTCAACCCCAAGGTGGGTGCATACCTGTCACAAAAAGATTGTGTAGCACAGTTGGCCTTATGCCAGCAAACGGGGTCCTCAGGCTGCCTTGGGAGACTTCATGCCAGTCAGGTACAGCTAGGACAGAACACCCACCGCCAGCCTGTTGCCACTGAAGCCCTTTGACCAACCAAAGGGGCAGCTTTTTGAGAAGAGGTGGCAGGAGCATGCAGGTTTTACAGGACTTTTGAGATGAATTAATCCTTTCACGTCTTGACTATCAGCCTCCAAAAGGAAAGCCAAAAATCTATGTTAATATATGTATTTCCTACCTCACAAAACAAGTCAGATCCTACAGGGAAAATGCACAGAGGAAGTGACATAACTTCCCCGGGATATTTCAAATGAAACGTATCAGAACTGTGCGTAAGCAGCTACGCACAGAGCAGGGAAGGCTCAGATAGGAGGCAGGATTAACCCTGGCATTTGATTAATTGTCCATCAGGGATCGTTTGCTTCCGCTCAACCTTGTTTCCAAGCTATTTCCATATATAAAATTATAGCAGCTCCACTGTGGCTACATGTGAAACCTATTTCTGTGCTCATATCAATTTCTGGTTTCTTATTCCTTATTCTGTAACTTATTGCCTAGTTAATAATGGATAAACAGTATTTTCTTCCTTTCTGCTCTATTTCTAGTGAGTTATTTCACATCTACCTGTAACTATGGTGTTTTGTAGGAAAGCAGTCCTTGAATTGACTGCAAGTATTTTATATAATTTATTTTTCTAATAATCATGCAATGCTAAACATGATTCCTTTTCCAAAAAACAGTAAGGTTGTCTTAACATTTGTGGCATAAAATAGGAGTCTTAGTCAATAGAGACCAATAGAATATGATTCTTGTGATTTTAAGATTTACTTTTTTTTTGCTGTACGCGGGCCTCTCACTGTTGTGGCCTCTCCCGTTGCGGAGTACAGGCTCCGGACGTGCAGGCTCAGCGGCCATGGCTCACGGGCCCAGCCGCTCCGTGGCATGTGGGATCTTCCCGGACCGGGGCACGAACCCGCGTCCCCTGCATTGGCAGGCGGACTGTCAACCACTGTGCCACCAGGGAAGCCCAAGATTTACTTTTAAATTTGATATACTTAAGAAATTTAAAGAGTGACAGATGTCCTAAGGTAGATGATGGATTAGTCCAGAATAACAACATCTTTGCTGTTTGAATTCTCTCATTTAAGATCCTGAGATCCATTTTTTTAGAGCAATGGTTCTCAACAAGGAGACGTGGTTATAGGGGACCATGAGTCAGGCATCACCAGAAAGACGACATGTTATTATCCTTTGGAGAGGTTTTGTAGATTTCATGCATTCTTTCCACCTCACTGAATTCTAATTCGCCTACAGGGAGAGGGTCTTTATACTGAAAAATCCTCTAAGTGAGTTTAATACATATTCTCTACTTCCACTCTGAATCTCCCCATCAACATAGTGCTTATTATTAGATAAGTCTGCTTACCCATTAGAGGGACTTCACTTAGCAATGGGCAGGGTAAAGGGGAAGGGAACTAGCCTTTATTGAGCCCTGTGTATGTGTCAGTCACTGGACAGTGGCCACTTTTCATACAGTGGGGTTCTGGAGGGTCTGCAGCAGTGATAACCTTGAAACCTCTTAAATTTTATGGCCTCAGGTAGGATTTAGGGAATTAGAATTCAGTGATTCTAACAAATTAATGATACATTGTCCCCAGGGTTACTGGAGGAGGGTATGATCATTCCCCAAACGGTCTCATTTTGCAATGTGTTGTATAATGGCATTAAGTCTGACTGGCAGACTTAGGGAGGATGGTTTGCTCAGAAATACATTTCACAGCAGAAGTGCCTCACAAGCTGTTTACTAACTTAAATTTGTTATTACTCAGAAGCACTATAAGACGTAAGATCTGGGAAAACATTCAACAAGACCAGCAGTTAAAGATAGAGTTTAATATTAAGCAGGTGAGAGGGTGGTGATACTGTATTTCTCTTTAAGGTTCGATTTATATATCTCATATTCTCCAAGTGAAAACGGTGGCCTATGTATCTCTATATCTCTTCCACATAATTAAAATATGCTAGTGTTTAATGATAATGAGAAATAAATTAAATTAGTTGCATATATTCTTACAGATCAGAAGTTGCACACTGCAGCATACAAGCCACACCCGGCTCACAGACGCATGGCATGTCTGCTGAGTATTTTGTTTTTTAAAATGTGAATGCATTTCTAAAATTCCATCTGTGAATATTTTTATAGGTATCTCTAAAGATTAGGATGATTTTCTAACATGGCTGCTTTAACCTTATAGTATTTTTAAAAATCAACAATAATTCCTTGATAGCAAACATCCTGTGAGCATCTCATAAATGTTACAATTTTTAAAAATCAGGATGTATACACATTGCAATTGGTTAGTGTGTCTTTTAAACCTCTTTTGGTCTATAAATTCCCCCTCCAGTTTTTGTTTTTTTTTTCCTTGCAATTATTTCTTGAAGAAACTGTGCTGTGGGTCCTGCAGTTCCCTACAGGCTGGGTTGTGCTGAGTGCATACCGATGGTGTAGTTTAACGAGCTCCTGAGTTCTCTGTATTCTTGTAAATTGGGAATGGGATCCAGAAGTTACGTTATGTTCATTGTGACTTATTTATTTATTTTTTATAGGATCACTTCATAAGCAGTGATATAGTTTTCCATCCTCTTTTTCTTTGTGATGTTACTAGTCATTGATGTTTGATGTCTAGATACTATAGCAGCTTTTTTATTTTTTTGCCACGCCGTGTGGCATGCGGGATTTTATGTGCCCCTGCAGTGGAAGCGTGGAGTCTTAATCACTAGAACACCAGGGAAGTCCCTAGCAGCATTTCTTTAAAATCAAAACTTAACAGAAATATCTGGATACATAACCTGCTTGGGAAAAAAATCAAATAATCCATTAAAAATTAGCAAGAGCTAAGTAGCAACTACCCACTTTAGATGTTGTACATCTTGTTTTGACCCAACAGTCCTCACAAATCCACTTTTCCCACTGGTCTATACTTGGCCTACTCTCTCATTTATATCACCTGCCAAGCTTCTGTAGGGATTTAAGTTTGTAACCTGTAATGTAGAACTTTCTGCTTTGATGAAAACAAAATAGAGACTTGAAGGTGTTTTTGTTTGTTTTTGCTTTTTTAATGAAAGCAAGTGCACAAAGAAGAACAATTAGTGTAGAGCAAGGAAGAAAGAAGTTATTGGGGAAAATATTTGTATTGGAAGAATGGAGATATTTTTTGGTGGTAGAAAATAAAAAGTAATAAATATGAACAACTAGTAACTCAAATATATCAAGCGTAGTTAAGGGTTTGTAGTTTGAATATTTACTATGTCCGAATGACAACTCAAGGAGAATTTAGCAATCTCTCAAACATTTCTCTAGCAAGGACTGAAATATTTTATGTACAGGCTAAAATCATGATAGGTTTAATTTACTCCAGTCTGGTAGTATCAAGGTATCATTTTCCAAATACAGTGTTACTCTGCTAAGGTTTAAATTATTTTGGTCTAACTAAATTGCTTCTCCATCTGTCTTCCCTTCATCCTTTAGTTATGAATCCCTTACAGTAAGATGCCTTTGGGTTTTATTTTGTTTTGTTTTGTTAAGATATTCGCCGTGTATTTCTTCTTTAGGTCTTTTTTAAAATTTTGTTTATTTATTTTTATATTTATTTTTGGCTGTGTTGGGTCTTCATTTCTGTGCGAGGCCTTTCTCTAGTTGCAGCAAGCAGGGACCACTCTTCATCGCAGTGCGCTCGCCTCTCACTATCGCGGCCTCTCGTTGCAGAGCACAGGCTCCAGACACGCAGGCTCAGTAGTTGTGGCTCACGGGCCTAGTTGCTCCACGGCATGTGGGATCTTCCCGGACCAGGGCTCGAACCCGTGTCCCTTGCATTGGCAGGCAGATTCTCAACCACTGCGCCACCAGGGAAGCCCTTAATGTTTTATTAGATAGAATGTGCTTGCTACTTTTTTTTTAATCAATGAAGGATTGTTTTTAGATGCCAAACTTGCTTAAACTGGATGTGGAGAAACATGAATTCCTCTAGGTAAAGATATTATTTAGAAAAAGAAAAGTGAAAGACATCTCTTGGTCAAATAAGTTTGGCAAACACAATGCTACAAAAAGTTAAGCAAGTCTTTTTAATGGACAGATCTGTACTGTTTATTAGAATACAACGAATTGTGATCCTCCAGAGATGAAATGTACTATGTAGCATTTCTCAAATATAGACGACCAAATTATTTTTATTTTAAAAAATATTCATGAACATCTTGCAGAATACTAGGTCTCAGAAAATGGCTTGTAGGAATAGCTAGCCTTATCTATTATAAAATTTTGGTATTTTCAAATCACTTTCCATTTAGAAAACACTTACACCAAAGGCAGTGCCCACGTTTTCATCTCCATTCACAGATGGAGGAACTAGACTAACAGGTTTAGAGACTTGACAAAATCCACACAAGCAAGTGTAGAAAATGGAATGATAGACTCCTCGTTCCTGAGATTCTTAAGAGATATTAGTAACATGTATTTTAAATGCTTGCCTTATATAATTTTCCTTATTATTTTATAATTATACAAGATAAACATATTAAAAAGCTCATTTGTATATCTTAGGATTCTATTTTAATTCCTATTTAAGAAATTCTAATATGACCAAGGTCATGTCTTTTATGACCAAAAGACTAAAGAGCTGTAAGACTGAAAAATATAACCTTGGACATGGTGGAACTTTTTAATACAGGAATTAAAACAGAATCTGAAAATATACAAATGGGCTTTTTGATATTTTAATATGTAATTAAAAAATTTAAAATAATAATAAAAACTACCTAAAGTTAGCATTTAAACCACAAACAGAGGAAAGTTGAGAAAAACACATGTATCTGAGGGACTATAAGTAATTAAATTGAAAAGAGTTCAAATAAAAAAGTACAGCTGTAAAAAACTAGAAAGGTTAGTTGTTACCTTTTATCTGCAAATGTCCATTAAAAGATAATTATTTACTGAATAAGTGTTTATGTAATGCTTTCCTTATCCACTATAACAGGTATTGAAGGGATATAGAGATGGATTGGATTCAGGCTCTCCTGTGTTCTTGAACCTTTTGGGTTTATAGTAGAGATGATGCATGCATGTAAATGATAAGAAAACATGAGAAACTTAGGTGTCAGAAAATCATAAGAAAAACCGTGCTCTGTGACTTTGGTAATGGTAGTGTCTCAGTTTAGTCATTGGAAGAGAGGGAAACTGAAATTAGGTAAGGCATCATCAGAGGTCAGACATGGAAAATGAAGAAGTATAGGTGGTGGCTTGATTCTCAAGGTGCTTGTCTACCATCTGGAAGACATATCTAAATCATGTAAACTAAGCTATCAAGTGAGGTTGGGTTGAAAATCTCTGAATTAAAGTGACACATAGAATGCCTTTATAGTTGAAAGAAATGTGATATTACTTCCAGGTGGAGGGACCAGAGAAAGTCTGACTGATCAGTGTAGCATTTGAATTAAGCTTCAAAGATCTCTTTGGCTTGTGGTAGGAGAAGAACAACTGGAAAAGCATTATAGGTAGGTGGAATAGCATTTATTCATTCAATAAGTACTTTTGAGTACCTACTATGTCCCTACAGTGTTTAGTCATTTAAATACTGAAATGGATAAGACATAGTCCCTGCCCTCAAAGAATTCATAGAATATTAGAAGAGACAGAATCACAAATAGAAGAAAATTGATAAATGCACATATATTTAAGGGAGTATAAATAATTAAACTGGCAAGAATTCAAATTAAAAAGTACAGCTGTAAAAGTCTGGAATTGTAAGTTGGTTCAGACTTCATATTCCTTGCTAGAAAGTTTAGAATATATGAGGAGCCACTAAAATTTTCTGAATAAAATACCTGTAAACCTAGAAACCTCTCTTTTCCTCCATTAATATATTGGGTTCAGTAGATATACCTCAAGCAATTATTCTGTTCTAAACACTTTAGAGATAAGTAAAGCATAGTCTCTGTTATCAAATTGCTTATCCTACAGCGTAGAATTCATTTCGTGTACACAAGAAAAGCATCAGAAAAGTTGCAAGGAAGTTGAATATTGGTGAGATTACACTGGATCTGAGATCAGGAAAGATTACAAGGAGAAAATCATCAGATTTCAAGTGAACAATGTAAAGAAAGTATCCCAAGCAGAATTTACCCATTAAGTAAGGTCATAAAGAAAGGAAAACTCAGAGTAGGTTCATGGAATAGGTTAGTAGAAGGTAAGACCAACAAAGGAAATTGAATCATTGTGGAGGGCTTTGATTTTCAGAATAACTTTCTATCTCATTGTGGAGCAGTGGAGAGCCAGCCATGGCAGCCACTGAAGTTTTGTGGTTACAAAATAATATATTGTTAGTGGGTTTAAGAAGATTAGTAACTTCCTAAAAGAGTTGCTGTGAGGATAAAGGACTGAACACATATGAAAAGCTCAGAACACTACTTGACATGTCAGATGTGGTATATAGTATTTAAAATTTTTTATTATTAGAAATATATTTCCAAGGTTCTTTTTTTTCTCTTTTTTTCTCCAAACTTTAATTTCATATGTATGTAGGAAACCTCCATTTCTGTATAGAAATACAGTATCTATCTCTACATAGACTTTACATGTTGTTTTTTTATAATTATTTACCTTTTAGAGCCTCTGGATTTCTTTTTTCGTATTAGTCATCCATTTTATACACATCAGTGTGTACATGTCAATCCCAATCGCCCAATTCATCACACCACCACCCCCAACCCCCACCACATTCCGCCCTTGGTGTCCATACGTTTGTTCTCTACATCTGTGTCTCAACTTCTGCTCTGCAAACTGGTTCATCTGTACCATTCTCTAGGTTCCACATTTATGCGTTAATATACGATGTTTCTTTTTCTATTTCTGACTAACTTCACTCTGTATGACAGACTTTAGATGCATCTACGTCTCTACAAATGACACATTTTCGTTCCTTTTTATGGCTGAGTAATATCCCACTGTATATATGTACCACATCTTCTTTATCCATTCATCTGTTGATGGGCATTTAGGTTGCTTGCATGACCTGGCTATTATAAATAGTGCTGCAATGAACATTGGGGTGCATGTGTCTTTTTTAACTATGGTTTTCTCTGAGTTTATGCCCAGTAGTGGGATTGCTGGGTCATATGGTAATTCTATTTTTAGTTCTTCAAGGAACCTCCATACTGTTCTCCATAGTGGCTGTATAAATTTATATTCCCACCAACAGTGCAGGAGGGTTCCCTTTTCTCCACACTCTCTCCAGCACTTGTTGTTTGTAGATTTTCTGATGATGCCCATTCTGACCGGTGTGAGGTGATACCTCATTGTAGTTTTGATTTGCATTTCTCTGATGATTAGTGATGTTGAGCAGCTCTTCATGTGCTTCTTGGCCATCTGTATGTCTTCTATGGAGAAAAATCTATTTAGGTCTTCTGCCCATTTTTGGATTGGGTTGTTTTTTTAATATTGAGCTGCATGAGCTGTTTATACATTTTGGAGATTAATCCTTTGTCCAGTGATTCATTGGCAAATATTTTCTCCCATTCTGAGGGTTGTCTTTTCTTCTTATTTATGGTTTCCTTTGCTGTGCAAAAACTTTTAAGTTTCATTAGGTCCCATTTGTTTATTTTTGGTTTTATTTCCATTACTCAAGGAGGTGGATCAAAAAGTATCTTGCTGTGATTTATGTCAAAGACTGTTCCTCCTATGTTTTCCTCTAAGAGTTTGACAGTGCCCGGTCTTACATTTAGGTTAGGTCTCTAATCCATTTTGAGTTTATTTTTGTGTATGGTTTTAGGGAGTGTTCTAATTTCATTCTTTTACAAGTAGCTGTCCAGTTTTCCCAGCACCACGTATTGAAGAGACTGTCTTTTCTCCATTGTATATCCTTGCCTCCTCTGTCATAGATTAGTTGACCGTAGGTGCGTGGGTTTATCTCTGGGCTTTCTATCGTGTTCCATTGATCTATATTTCTGTTTTTGCACCAGTACCATATTGTCTTGATTACTGTAGTTTTGTAGTATAGTCTGAAGTCAGGGAGCCTGATTACTCCAGCTCCATTTTTCTTTCTCAAGATTGCTTTGGCTATTCGGGGTCTTTTGTGTTTCCATACAAATTGTGAAATTTTTTGTTCTAGTTCTGTGAAAAATGCCAGGGATAGGGATTTTATTTATTTATTTATTTATTTATTTATTTTGTGGTACGTGGGCCTCTCAATGTTGTGGCCTCTCCCGTTGCGCAGCACAGGCTCCGGACACGCAGGCTCAGCGGCCATGGCTCACAGGCCCAGCCGCTCCGTGGCATGTGGGATCTTCCCGGACTGGGGCACGAACCTGTGTCCCCTGCATCGGCAGGTGGACTCTCAATGACTGTGCCACCAGGGAAGCCCTGGGATAGGGATTTTGATAGGGATTGCACGGAATCTGTAGATTGCTTTGAGTAATATAGTCATTTTCACAGTATTCATTCTTCCAGTCCAAGAACATGGTGTATCTCTCCACATGTTGGTATCATCTTTAATTTCTTTCATCAGTGTCTTATAGTTTTCTGAATACAGGTCTTTTACCTCCTTAGGTAGGTTTATTCCTAGGTATTTTATTCTTTTTGTTGCAATGGTGAATGGGATTGTTTCCTTTCTTTCTCTTTCTAATCTCTCGTTAGTGTATAGGAGTGCAAGAGATTTCTGTGCACTAATTTTATATCCTGCAACTTTACCAAATTCATTGATTAGCTCTAGTAGTTTTCTGGTGGCATTGTTAGGATTCTCTATGTATAGTATGTCATCTGCAAATGGTGACAGTTTTACTTCTTCTTTTCCAATTTGGATTCCTTTTGTTTCTTTTTCTGCTCTGATTGCCATGGCTAGGACTTCCAAAACTATGTTGAATAATAGTGGTGAGAGTGGACATCCTTGTCTTCTTCCTGATCTTAGAGGAAATACTTTCAGTTTTTCACCATTGAGAATGATGTTTGCTGTGGGTTTGTCATATATGACCTTTATTTTGTTGAAGTAGGTTCCCTCTGTGCCCACTTTCTGGAGAGCTTTTATCATAAATTGGTGTTGAATTTTGTTGAAAGCTTTTTCTGCATCCATTGAGATGATCATATGGTTTTTCTCCTTCAAGTTGTTAATAGGTGTATCACGTTGATTGATTTGCATATATTGAAGAATCCTTGCATTCCTGGATGCATCATGATCCCACTTGATCATGGTGTATGATCCTTTTAATGTGCTGTTGGATTCTGTTTGCTAGTATTTTTTGAGGATTTTTGCATCTATATTCATCAGTGATATTGGTCTGTAATTTTCTTTCTTTGTAGTATCCTTGTCTGGTTTTGGTATCAGGGTGATGGTGGCCTCATAGAATGAGTTTGGGAGTTTTCCTTCCTCTGCAGTTTTTTGGAAGAGTTTGAGAAGGATGGGTGTTAGTTCTTCTCTAAATATTTGATAGAATTCACCTGTGAAGCCATCTGGTCCTGGACTTCTGTTTGTTGGAAGATTTTTGATCACCATTTCAATTTCAGTGCTTGTGCTTGGTCTGATCATATTTTCTGTTTCTTCCTGGTTCAGTCTTGTAAGGTTATACCTTTCTAAGAACTTGTCCATTTCTTCCAGGTTGTCCATTTTATTGGCATAGAGTTGCTTGTAGTAGTCTCTTAGGATGCTTTGTATCTCTGTGGTTTCTGTTGTAACTTCTCCTTTTTCATTTCTAATTTTATTGATTTGAGTCCTCTCCCTCTTTTTCTTGATGAGTCTGGCTAAAGGTTTATAAATTTTGTTTATCTTCTCAAAGAACCAGCTTTTAGTTTTATTGATCTTTGCTATTGTTTTCTTTGTTTCTATTTCATTTATTTCTGCTCTGATCTTTACGATTTCCTTCCTTCTGCTAACTTTGGGTTTTGTTTGTTCTTCTTTCTCTAGTTCCTTTAGGTGTAACGTTAGATTGTTTATTTGAGATGTTTCTTGTTTCTTGAGGTAGGCTTGTATAGCTAGAGGCTTCCCTCTTAGAACTGCTTTTGCTGCATCCCATAGGTTTTGGATCATCGTGTTTTCATTGTCTTTTGTCTCTACGTATTTTTTGATTCCCTCTTTGATTTCTTTAGTGATCTCTTGTTTATTTAGTAACATATTGTTTAGCCTCCATGTGTTTGTGTTTTTTTACATTTTTTTCCCTGTAACTGATTTCTGATCTCATAACGTTGTGGTCAGAAAAGATGTTTGGTATGATTTCAATTTTCTGAAATTTGCTGAGGCTTGATTTGTGACCCAAGATGTGATCTATCCTAGAGAATGTTCTGTGCACGCTTGAGAAGAAAGTGTAATCTGCTGTTTTTGGATGGAATGTCCTATAAATATCAATTCAATTTATCTGGTCTATTGTGTCATTTAAAGCTTGTGTTTCCTTATTAATTTTCTGTTTGGATGATGTGTCCATTGGTGTAAGTGAGGTGTTAATGTCCCCCACTATTATTGTGTTATTGTCGATTTTCTCTTTTAGAGCTGTTAGCAGTTGCCTTATGTATTGTGGTGCTCCTATGTTGGGTTAATAGATATTTATAATTGTTATATCTTCTTCTTGGATTGACATCTTGATCATTATGTAGCGTCCTTCCTTGTCTCTTGTAACATTCTTTATTTTAAAGTCTATTTTACCTGATATGAGTATTGCTACTCCATCTTTCTTTTGATTTCCATTTGCATGGAATATCTGTTTTCCATCCCCTCACTTTCAGTCTTTATGTGTCCGTAAGTCTGAAGTGGGTCTCTTGTGGACAGCATGTATACGGGTCTTGTTTTTGTATCCATTCAGCAAGCCTGTGTCTTTTGTTTGGAGCATTTAATCCATTCACAACTAAGGTAATTGTTGACATGTATGTTCCTATGACCATTTTCTTAATTGTTTTGGGTCTGTTTTCACAGGTCCTTTTCTTCTCTTGTGTTTCCCACTTAGAGAATTTCCTTTAGCATTTGTTGTAGAGCTGGTTTGGGGTGCTGAATTCTCTTAGCCTTTGCTTGTCTGTAAAGCTTTTGATTTCTCCATCGAATCTGAATGAGATCCTTGCTGGGTAGAGTACTCTTGGTTGTAGGTTCTTCCGTTTCATCACTTTAAGTATATCGTGCCACTCCCTTCTGGCTTGTAGAGTTTCTGCTGAGAAATCAGCTGTTAACCTTATGGGAGTTCACTTGTATGTTGTTTGTCATTTTTCCCTTGCTGCTTTCAGTAATTTTTCTTTGTCTTTAATTTTTGCCAGTTTGATTATTGTGTGTCTTGGCATGTTTCTCCTTGGGTTTATCCTGTATGGGACTCTCTGTGCTTCCTAGACTTCGGTGGCTATTTCCTTTCCCATGTTAGGGAAGTTTTCGACTATAATCTCTTCAGATATTTTCTCGGGTCCTTTTTCTCTCTCTTCTCCTTCTGGGACCCCTATAATGTGAATGTTGTTGCGTTTAATGTTGTCCCAGAGGTCTCTTAGGCTGTCTTCATTTCTTTTCATTCTGTTTTGTTTGTTCTGCAGCAGTGAATTCCACCATTCTGTCTTTCAGGTCACTTATCCATCTTCTGCCTCAGTTATTCTGCTATTGATTCCTTCTAGTGTAGTTTTCATTTCAGTTATTGTATTGTTCATCTCTGTTTGTTCTTTAATTCTTCTAGATCTTTGTTAAACCTTTCTTGCGTCTTCTCGATCTTTGCCTCCATTTTTTTCCCAAGGTCCTGGATCATCTTCACTATCATTATTCTGAATTCTTTTTCTGGAAGATTGCCTATCTCCGTTTCATTTTAGTAGTTTTTCTGGGGTTTTATCTTGTTCCTTCATCTGGTACATACCCCTCTGACTTTTCACCTTGTCTATCTTACTGTGAATCAAGCCTCTGGATTTCTGACTTAGTTATGAAGAATCCTCCTTCCCAGGATTGTACAAGTAGAGTCTCAGTTTTTTTCCTAAAGTGTTTTGCTTTTGTTGTTTTATATTTTGCATTTAAATCTTTAAATGTAAGAGAGAGGTAGATTTATTTTCTTCCAAGTGGAGATAGAGTTGTGTCGTTATCATCATTACATAACCTGTTTAATTCTCTCTGAATCAATATGACATGATTTTTATATGTTGCCTTCACATATAGGGGAATAGGCTGAATTGTCTATTCTGTTAATCTAGTATCTATCCCTAGGCTAATAATATATTGATTTCATTATGGTAGATTCATAATTCTTTCAAATACCTAGTAATGAATGTCCTTTAAACTGTTCTTTTCTTTCATAATTCTCTTAACACTATGATTGAGCATTTATCTTTTCATATAAATTTTAAAATAGTGTCCAATTCCAAAAAGAATCATTTTGGGGGAATTCTAATTGAAATTGCATTAAACCTAGAGATTAATTTTGAAAGAAATAACATAAGATTAAATCTTCTGCTCTGAAAACAAATATATCTTTCCAGTTCTTTCAGAATTTGCTTATTTACTTCAGTATTATTATTTATGTATAGCTTTCTTCCTATGAATCCTGTTAACTATTGTGAATAAAATGGTGGTTTATTTTATTTTATTGCATGTCCATTTTCAGATACTTACCGTTAGTAGGGATAAAATGTATTGGTATTTGTATGTTGTATGTTATAACGTTGCATATTAATCAGCCTGGGCTTAGTTAAATGGAGCTCCTCCTGAGCCCAGCTGTGCTCCCACCATGATTGCAGCACCTGGGCAGCTCTGCTTCAGCATGTTGGCTAATCAAAATCTCTTATTAATTATAGGAGATTTGGGTGTTTTTTTGCCCTTTTATCTGTTTGTTTCTAACTAAATGTGTTCTGGATATGCAAACATATCATCAGCAAAACAAAACTTCTCTCTTCTGATTTTTTTGTTTCTGGCATGCTGAATTCACTGATAGAGTTAGAGACTAGTGCTTTCTGTGTCCTGATTTTAATGACATACTTTTACTGTTACATTATTTGCTATATCTGTGGGCCCCATTTGTCAACTCTGTGACAGTGCTGTCTATCAGCTAGATATCACTGTAAAAATCACACCCAAATTTAGAAACTTAAAACAGTACCATGTATTTCCTTCACAATTCTACAGATGGTTGATTTAGGCTGGGCTCCATTGGTTGGTTTTATCTACTGGATCAGCTGGGCTCACACACATGACCGTAGTCACCGAGAGCTCTCTGCTTCTAGGATGTGCCTGGGTGTGAGGTGAGGTGACAGGAGTTACTCGCCTACACACCTCTCATGATCCAGCAGACTAACTTGGGCTCATCCCTATGGTAGCTTTGGGCACCAAGGAAATCCACAGGCCAGCCTCTCTGTGTCACATTTGCTAATGCTCCTTTTCCAGAGCAGATCATTAAGGATAGTTTGGAGGGTATGTGTGAGCACTACCACGGGGCACCAACAGAAGGAAGAGAAAAGTTTGTGGCCATTTTTGCAGTCAACTACACGGTAAGCCCTTTAAAGACAAAGAGCAAATTGGAGGGCCTGCAAATTTTTATCTTGGGCCAGGAATGCTTAGAACAGACCCCCTGGATCTTTTAGGGTTTGGATGGAGAGTCTGCTCTCCTGTGAAAGGTGTGGGGAGGAGGGAATGGCTGTCTCCTTACTACAACAGGGGAGAAGCAACAGGTGAAGAACCAGCTTCCCTCATTATTCTCATATAGCACTTACTAATTATGAAGTTCTCAAACCTCTAGGAAAATTAGAAGACTGGAAACTACCTTCTCTTTTTGATTAACCTGGCTCTTGCCTGCGTTGTTTAAAAGGGCAGGAAAATTGGAAGGGGGAAAGCATCCTCCTTTAATTACCTCGCCTTTAGTCTGCTTTCATTAAAAGGGCAGGTGCTTTTTTGGTAGCCTCAGCTTATTGCAAACTGAGGCAAGGTTGAAAATTTGACATGCACGCATGTCAGGCCAATGCAAGGGCAGCATGGTTTATGGGATGGCAAATGAATAGGGAATAGGCTCTTTTAAGAATACCAAAAATGCCCTGGAAGTATGACCAGACTTGGGGCTCACATATTAGGATTTTTCTCAAGTCTTTCTCTAAATGTGTATCTCACTTCTTTTATAACCTGAAGAACAACCTCAACAAAAAACTCATTGTGTATCGCCTGAAAATTAGTCATTATGGTTTGCTTGAAAAACAGAAACCACAAGGATTTTTAAGTGGTTAATTTCTTTAGGGATACTGCTTTAAACAAATATTGTTCTACATTAAAAAGCACAAACTGTTTAAACTTTAAGGAATTTTAATATATGTATATGAATATTTTGATATGTATTGAACTTTAACTTCTTTTAAGTAACTCCTCCATGCTGACTTTGAACACGTGCTTCTGATACAGGTTTCCCATCATAGTAGTTTACCCTAGTGCCACAGGGATGAGACCCAAATGGCACCCATCTGTTACCCAGTCGCTTTGATTCAAAGAGAAATACATTCCAGGGAAAGAGAGTCCCCATCCATGTCTTCTTAAGCTATAACAATGATAGATTTCAAGATCACTTCCTTGTGAGGTCTTATAGAGAAGACAGTCTATGACAGTGAAGCCAACTGAACAGAAGCAGCCAGTGTGGGAGATGCTGAGAAAGCCTTTATGTTGTTGGAGTCTTTGGATCAGGGGTTCCTATATCCAGATCTGTCCCCACCTTTTTCTGTGATCTGCTTTCTGATAGATAAGACATTAAATTCCCCATTTTGCTTAACTAATTCAAGTCTCATTTCTTTCCTAGGCAATGGAATTACTGTGAATAACATAATGGACATGCCAGTGTGCTTTAAATGTGAAAAAAATTTTCTACATTTTTCCTTTCTGAGGGAGTGATTGGCTGTCCTTAAATCTATTTCCGTTTAATTGGTGTTTGTCCTTTCTAAATTGGGAAAGAGCTCCTGCACTGTACATTCCAAGGTCTTCAGGAGAGTTGTGTTGACACAGAGTCTCCTGGTACCGCTCAAAATCTACAGCTGTTGAGAACTTTCTGTGGAATACCTCGTTTCAAAGATGCTTGTTTACTGTTAATTTATCTGTCCTTGCATAATGCTGAGAAAAATGCAATACTGTCTCTGTGGCAATTTACCCCTTTGTGGAATTGGTTTTGTTTTGCAGGAATTTGTCTCTGGAAGACTTTTCCCCTCCTTATATATTAAGAGGATGAGGCAGTTAGTAAAGTCTGCCAAAAGTCCAGATTACAACTACTAAAGTTTCAGAGAGGCAGGCATGGCAGTTCCTCAGATACTCTGAACTAGCACTTTCCATTTGGTTTATTGTTTGTCAAACAAGTTTTTGTTTTGTTCTGTTTTTTAAATAAATGGCATATTCATAATAGGGAGTTTAATTCTTCACAATTTTGACATTTTCTTACATGATATTATTCACTGGATCATGTGTGCATTGTTATTTTGTAGCCTAAATCTAAGTGGCTACATGGTTTATTTCCTTAATGGTTGTGCAAATACATCAATTTGTTTCATAGGTGGATATTTTATTCCATTAAAAAATTAGTGCATTTTCACTAAAATTAATATGTCTGCAACTTTTTGGTTTTTGTTAGTGTATTTGTTTGAACAACTCTGGAGTTGTAAGAAAGATAGCTGGGAAATAATTTTAATAACATTGGGCACGTGATATGGCACTGTAATTAGGACGCTATAATCAGGAATATCCACCAGTGATCCACCGGTCTTTGGGCTACTGATTGATTCTTGGGGACCCAGATTTTATGTGAAGATTTCATGGGCCTCTTGTCATTGTCTCCCAGAAGTTTCTGAATATGAGAGATCCATTTGTAAATTTGGTAAATATTTTGGTATTAATTTTATTCTGTTTCATTACATTCTTGACTGGCTTTGGGGAAATAGAGAAAATATTAAATTGGGGTAATAGGTATTTCTACATACCCAAAGGCCTCTGAGAAATTGGAATTAGGTTAAAATGTTAATCGGGAAATACTCAGATACTAAAATCATCCATTTGTGACTGGTCTATTATTTCCAAAAGTAAGTCTTTTTTTTTTTTTTACCTTAATCCTTCTTTTGCATCCCCAGGGAACAAGCATTTTATTTTGGACCTCTTTTTCCTATGGGTGAAAGAAAGATCTTTAAACCATTTCTTACAAAAATTCCTAGAAGTTTAGATTGGCATAGATTTGGAGGCGGTAAAAAAGGAGGTTGTCTGCATCAATTTGACACGACAGTGTGCAGTTTGCCAACGGGATATTTGGTTAAGGTTAATAGATACTGCAGCATGCTATTAAATGGGGGAGAAAGAATTAGCATTAGCACTGCCTGTGACAACAAACTGAGCAATGACACAATGACAAAAGGAAATAGATTCAAAAAGTAGGGCTCAAACAGAGGCACCTAAAGACCCAGAAGTCATACAGAAGAAAGAAGGTGAGAGAAAACTTTGTTTTCCTCTAAGGCCAGTACTTGACTAGATATGGGTAAATCAATTTACTTGTGACGCTAGGAGATTTCTGCCTTTGAATTCTTAGGTGTTTCAATAAGGGAATGACTGAACATTCTTTATATTTTCAGGAAGTTTGTGCAGTTTCAGATGATATAGATTTGTACTTATTGGAGCCAGTTTGATCACCCTTTTTTTCTCAAGGTCCTGCTTGTCCAGCAGTTCCAGGATTCCAGGGCCAGTGTCTCCACTGTTCACTTGGCATTGCCTCATGTTCATGGAGTGGCTGCCACAGCTTCAGCCATCACTTCTGCCTTCAAAGCTGGAAGGAGGAGGATAGGCTTTCTAAGCAGTACATTTAGAAAGCTGAGATAAACTGGGCACTTTCCAAGGACAAAAAAACTTTCCCAGAA
This sequence comes from Delphinapterus leucas, assembly GCF_059928025.1. Taxonomy (NCBI): domain Eukaryota; kingdom Metazoa; phylum Chordata; class Mammalia; order Artiodactyla; family Monodontidae; genus Delphinapterus; species Delphinapterus leucas. The sequence continues at coordinate 18,691,624 of NC_143149.1, forward strand.
CTTGCACTCTCCAAGAGAGTTTCACTTATTTTTACTGGCAAAAATTAGGTCATATTGCCAGCCCCGGCTGCAAGGAAGGCTGCAAAAGTGGGAAAACTGAATGTCATGATTCCCACAGCCCAATCAGGAAAAAGCAGTGCCTAAAGTGGAAATCTACTAAGGAGTATGCAATACAATATGTCTATCATATAACATCATATACTCATATATATATATATATATATATATATATATATAATATGCATATATTTACCTTAAGGTAGGATGTCTTTAAATAAATTGACATCTACCTGATGAATAACCTTGGTCTGTTTCCTTCCCAGTATTCAAGTTAGAATGTCTCTGAAACAAACATGGCCCCAGACCCAGGTTTGGCAAACGTTTTCTTTAAGGCCTGTGTAGTAAATATTGCAGGCTTGGCAGCCACACTGCCTCTATCACAACTACTCAATCCTGTTGTAGTGCAAAGCAACTATGAGCAATATATAAATGAAGGAGTGTGCTATAAAAAAAAAAACCCCACTTCATTTATGGAATGAAATTTGAATTTCACATAATTTTCTTGTGTCCTGAACTATTATTCTTGATATCCTTTTCAACTATATAAAAATGTAAAAGCTATTCTTAGTTCTCAAGCTTTACAAAAGCATGCTATGAGTTATAGTTTGCTGAGCCTTGCCCTGAACTATACACTTAGTAATAGGTCCTCTAAACAAGAATATAAATGGAAAAGCGGGAAAATGTTTTCAACTGTCTATTATATAATATCTAGAATTCGATGTTTGGCATGAGGCAGCAAGGAATGTGGCTATGGCCCTGAAGGATCCAGAATATTCCACTGTGGCATAAGGATTATTTTGAGCTGAAGACATTTGAAAATCAACAGCTGCAGGAAAAAGTTGTTATGGTTGTTTTCTGAACGCCGCCTCCCATCTGCCTAAGAGCAGAACCTCCCTAAAGAATTCAACTGTGGTAAATCCCCTCCCCAGGAGTTTCTCAACCAAGGAAGATTGTCTCCTATCACTGAATAAGAAGTCCTCTAGGGACTTCCCTGGCAGCCCAGTGGTTAAGACTCTGCGCTTCCAATGCAGGGGGTGCAGGTTCGATCCCTGGCCGGGGAATTAAGATCCCACATGCCGCGTGGCGCCACGGCCAAAAAAAAAAAAAAAAAAGTCATCTAAACAGATATTCATTTCTCAAAACTATCATATCTCCCATCTATTCTCCCAAGGACCCATTTATCTTCCCTAGAAGTCACCTGTTTCCCCATAAATGCTCTTTCTTAGACTCCCCTTCCCCTATTAAGATGGTAGATACATAAGCTCTAAAATCTAACTGCCTCTTTGAGCTACATTTTCTGTGAGCTCCCACATCAATAGGTGAATAGACTATGTTTTTTCTCTTGTTAATCTGCCTTTGTCAGTTTAATTCACAGGCTCCCAATTCTGAACCTAGAGGGTGGAGGAAAAATTTTTCCTCCCTGACAGCTCACAGCAACAGCAAATCTAAGAAGGGATTACTGGAACAACATCTAGATCCAGTCTTTCTCCCTGCTGTTGAGTGAAAAAAATAATAATAATAATGCACAACCTAAAAGTTGAGAATTATGTTTTATTTAGCATGCATACTGAGGACTTAACCCCAGGAGACAGCCTCTCAGATAGCTCGAGGGACTGTTCCAAAGAGGTAAGGGAGAAGCCAGGATATATAGGAGTTCTTGCAACAAAAATCAAGTAGTCAGAACATCATAAGATTACTGTTAATTAAAGAAAAACAGAATATCTCAAGTTAGTGAATTTAGCACTTTATATACGGGAAGATGCAAGAGTCTGGGCCCATTGAAATCATTCCTTTGATACGTACCTCAGCTATCTGGGGCCAGTATCCTGCTTACCTCCATCCTGAATTCCCCTCAGGGTGCACAGCCAGGGTGGCTACAGTGACTGATGGCTTGATGCCAGGCAACATTCATTGTTTACTGGAATGGCAGGCAACGTTTTTTGTTCCCATATCCATTAGCTGTTATTTTATTAATTTTTCTTTTTTCATGAAGGGTGGTTGAACTATATGAAATTCCCTTTTAATATCAATGGAGGAGATCAGGTCATTTATTTCTCCTTAAATCCATACGTATGGTGTTCTATAGTAGATTTCCTACATTTCAAACACCCTTAGATTCCTGGAATATGTTCTACATGTTCGTGTTACATTTTTACGCACATTTGAATTCTGTTTGCTAACAATCTATTTAGGATTCTTTGCACCAATATTCACAAGTGACATGGATCTGTGTTCCTTTTATGTGCAATCTTTACCAGTTTTAGAAATGAGTTTTCCGTGACAAAAAGGGACTAATTCTGAGAGATGACTGTAAAATGTTACAAAGCATAAAGTTCTTTTTTTCCCTCTTCCTTGATAGTATGATATCCCCTTTGAGCTAAATGGGAGAAATACATGCCCTTCGCCCAAAGTTACCAACAAAGAATCATGCCAACAGTAACATCACCTAGTTTTATAAGGTGGAACAGGGCTTCCCTGGAGATGCAGAGGTTGAGAATCCGCCTGCCAATGCAGAGGACACGGGTTCGAGCCCTGGTCTGGGATGATCCCGCATGCCGCGGAGCAACTAAGCACGTGCGCCACAACCACTGAGCCTGTGCTCTAGAGCCCGAGAGCCACAACTACTGAGCCCATGTGCCACAACTACTGAGCCTGTGCTCTAGAGCCCGTGAGCCACAACTACTGAAGCCTGCGTGCTGCAACGATTGAAGCCTGCGTGCCCAGAGCCCGTACTCCGCAACAAGAGAAGCCCTCGCACCACAACGAAGGGTAGCCCCTTCTCGCCGCAATTAGAGAAAGCCCATGCGCAGCAACGAAGACCCAACACAGCCAAAAATAAATAAATAAAATAAATAAATTTATAAGGCGGAACAACCTGTCTGTCTTAAGTTCCCTCAGGTCCCACGTGGGCCCCCCAGAATATCTCTCACAAAAATAACGTAATGTGACGTCAAATGCTAAAATGGATTACACATTTCCATCCTAATGGAAGGAGGTATCCAGCGTCTCAGGCTCAGTCGGCAGTACTGAGGCTTTGGTGTTGGCCTTGCTCTTCAAATAAGCTGTGATCATTGGACCATGTTCCATTCGTGGGACATGGGAAAGAGAAAGGAATATTCCTAGGCGTTAACATGACAGAGGAAGATCAAGATTTTGGGGTGTGAGGAATTAGAGCTATTTTGCAAATGTACCTAAAGCAATTCCTTTTTCTTAAATTATGTCAGTTATTTCTTAAATTGTGATTGCTTTCTCATGGATAAATTATTTTGCATTTATGGATTCATTTAGGATAAGCACTAATGAAATATATAGCATGTTACAACCCCAGTATATTCTAATCATGCATATTTTTGTCTTACTTAAAGAACTTAAATATAAGTTCCATATATTTTACGAATGGTATTTCTTCCTTTTCCCATGATGAGCTGTTTTCATGAGAATTCCTAGTTTAAAAGCTAAGTTTACAGTAATTGACTCATTATATTTTTGTACCGCAGAGACACAGTGCAACTTTGTTGTTTATACACAGCTCTTTTTCAGCTGTGCCTGAAGATAATGTCATAATCACTGTCTGTAGGACCATCTTATAATAATCAACAATATTCAGTAAGTGTTCAGTCTCAAGTTGTTTACATGGTAATAAAATCAATGAGGTGATTTCAAGAAGCAAGGAGTTGCTATGACTACTGTTTCCATAGTTAGATGATATTAACCAAAAATTGATACCTTTTTTTCATCCTTTTAATCTTAGCCATATGGTGAATAAAAACGCAATGATTAAACAAATATTAGAACACAGATAGATACAGAAGAAGATAGATTTGGACAAATGCCTCCTGCCCTCCAGGACTGACTTGTGTAACTGGCCAAAATGTATGTATCAGGGATATCCAAGGACCTGTAAGTGTTCATCGAAGGAAACTTCTCAGAAGAGAGAGAAGGCAAAGTAGTATATCCAAGGATATAAAACCTCTGGCTCCTCACAGAAGCTCGACCCAGAGAAAGAAGATAGAACCAGCGGTGTAAGTTACTGATACAGACTATCAGTTAGTGTTACTTTTTGTATTAAAAGACAGATGAAAAGAAGTATCTGGTTAATGTAGGGGAACAAAATTTGCCACCCCAGAATGTCTCTCTGGCATGCCGATTATTTTGAGCAGAAAACAATCAAGGCCTGAAAGACTCAGGAAGAAACTTTGACCTTCCCCCTAACTGCCTAGAGAATGTGCATGGAGGACCTGTTCCAAGAAGGAAGCATCACCATAGACAGCTATAGTATGAACTAGGCGTGTAGACAGGGAGGAGCCCACCAAAGTCTGCTTGTTAAAATGCCTGTGTCCCACTGTCTCTGCAGGCCCAGCAAACATTTATGTACCAAACATTTGCTTTTCCATCTTCAAGTCAGTTGCTTCATCCCCTTTGAAGCCCCAAATCACTACTCCCAACATCCTCTTTTGTCTTTAGCTGAAGATGGTGTTCAAGGTGACGTCCTCAGCCATTTTGGCAAGTTACTCAGTTTTCCTGGGCCTCTCCTGTATATACATGCTATTAATCTTTTGTGTGATTTTCTCCTGTTAATCTGTCTCATGTCAATTTAATTCATAGACCAGCCAGAAGAACCTAGAAGGGTAGAGGAAAATGTCTTCCTCCCCGACAATGTCATGAAAAAGCAACTCCAGTTATTTATTTATTTATTTTTAAAGGAATTCCTTTATTTTTATTATCATTTTTTATTTATTTTATTTTATTTTTGGCTGTGTTGGGTCTTCGTTTCTGTGCAAGGGCTTTTTCTAGTTGCGGCAAGCGGGGGCCTCTCACTATCGTGCCCTCTCTTGTCGGAGCACAGGCTCCAGATACGGAGGCTCAGTAGTTGTGGCTCACGGGCCTAGTTGCTCCGCGGCATGTGGGATCCTCCCAGACCAGGGCTCGAACCCGTGTCCCCTGCATTAGCAGGTAGACTCTCAACCACTGCGCCACCAGGGATGCCCTCCAGTTATTTTAAAATAAGTTTTAGGTAGGTTTTCCAGGGAATATTTACTTCTAATATTAATGAAAGTTTTAAACTGAGCAGCGTTTGTTTAAAAGCATATTTAAAAAATAATATGCAGGCATACCTCATTGCGGTTTTCTTTACTGTGCTTTGCAGATACTGCGTTTTTCTTACGAAATGAAGGTTTGTGGCAACACTGTAGAGCGCGTCTACAACAAAATCGGCACCATTTTTCCAACAGCATTTGCTCACTTCATGTCTCTGTGTCACATTTTGGCAATCCTCACAATATTTCAAAACTTTCATTATTATTATATTTGTTATGGCGATCTGTGATGAGTGATCTTTTTGTATTGAAGTATAATTGATTTACAATATTGTGTTAGTTTCAAGTGTACAGCAGTGATTCAGCTTTTTTTTCGGATTATATTCCATTATAGGTTATTATAAGATATTGAATATAATTCCCTGTGCTATACAGTAAATCCTTGTTGCTTATCCATTTTATGTATAGTAGTTTGTATCTGTTAATCCCGTACTCCTAACACTACTGCTACAACTTGCTGAAGGCGCAGAGGATCGTTAGCATTTTTTAGTAGTAAAGTATTGTTAAATTAAGGTATGTACGTTATGTATTTAGACATAACGCTATTGCACATTAACAGATTATAGTGTAGTGTAAACGTAACTTTTATATGCACTGGGAAACCAGAAAATTCACGTGACTCACTTTTGCTGTCATACTCACTTTATTGCTGTGGTCTGGAACGGAACCCGAAGTATCTCCAAGGTGTGCCTCTATCAATGTTGTATTGTTCTCTAATTAAGATACAAGACATATTTTAAAGTAATGAAAATCATGTTTCTATAGGCTAATAGTTCCTTGACTCTCTCAGTTCTAAGAATACTTGACTCCATCCCAGAAGCCCAAATTAACAGGCACAACCTAAGCTTTGTTATCACCCGGAAAGGACTTGCTAACATGAATATCCCAACCTCCATCCTTCCAGATTTTTGCCTCCTTACCACTACAGCTATTCTTCTACTTTAATTAGACTCTTAATTTCTCAATTTCTCCATTTTCATCCTATCACTCCCCTTTTATCTTCACTTCCTTCCTAATCCATTTGGTCTATCACCTCTACTACACCCTTCCCAATGTCTTGATTTCCCTTGTTTTCTGAGCCCTTCATAAAACCTGGCCTAGAAAAACACTCCAATCACAGATCTGCCTTCTGTGCATTCCTCCTGGTCTCCAGGCACTGCTGAAAAACTGTACATTCACAAGATCTGGTGCCACTGAAGCCAACAAGTCTAACTGGGCTTTTTACACTTCCCATCAATCCTTCTATATTTTCCTACTCAACTTCCTCTCCAAAGTGGCTATTTTAAAACTTGTCTCCTCTTCTCAGGCCCTCTATCCTCATCAACACCTCCTTTCTCTTGCCCTTGTTCGGCATAGACCCTAATCCTTTTTTATCTGTAGTTCAAGAACTTCCTAGCTGGTCCCACGGCTTCCTGCCATGTCTCCTTTCAAACATATTGTTTCTAAATTTTCAGTGGGATCAGATTTAAAATTGTTCAGTGATTCTCCATTGCTATGGTGATAAAAATCCAAGTTTTCTAGGATGTGAAGAATTCTCTAAGTTACCTGCAGTTCCCAGATACGCCATCAATTTTTTTCTTTCTTCTTTTGCCTTCAAGACATTGAGCATACCTCTTCCTCCGCCTGTCAAAAATGAAAACAAGTTGCCCTAATCACCTGCCTCTTATTTACGATTTTATTCAGATGTTACTTGTTTTAGGAAACCTTTCCTGATCTTCCTAAAGCTGGGCTGGCTCTTCCTTCTATTTCACCACATGCTACCATGGAATTTTTAAAAGGGATATATTTCCTTTAATATACGATGTGCCATTTCTCCAAGTTTCCAAATGCAAAATAGCCTTTCTAATTTTAGAATTCTGTCCCCAAGTAACTTTTTTAAAATTGAAGTATAGTTGATTGACAACATTATATTAGTTTCAGGTATATAATATACTGACTCAACACCCAAGTGATTTTCAAGACTCTCCGTGGAAGGCTTACATGTCTGTAAGCAGTCCTGGTGACTGCTTGATACTTTTGCCAGAAATCCTTCCTCCAAACCAAAGAAACTCATGTTTTCTTCTAACCAACTTCTTCAAGATGCTCTAAGTGTAGGCAAAAGCCACTCATTTAACTCCTTTAAAATAGAGTCAAGAATAATTTATGTTTAACAAACTTTACAAAATATTTGGGAATTAAAGAAATGCTTTGTCAGAAAGATAATCAGATTGCTTGTACTTCCTTTGGGGATCACATGCCCAGATCCGAACTCAAAGGGCTCTCTGACTTTCATGCCTTTGATTTCAGGGCTCACTTCCCCACAGCTCCAGAGAAAAGACCTTCCTCTTTTTCCAAGCCAGGGTCAGCTCATGTCCACCCCATTGTGATTAAAATGTCCCTTTTGTGTGACACAGTCTCCGTGGTCCAAATAAGGCAATCAGACTGGCTGATGGTCATTTCCAGAAGTTTTTTTGTTTGTTAAACAGTCAGAAATAAATTAATGTATGTGTAATCAAATGCACTGAACCAATTTGTGTTCATAATCCTCCCTCTAGTCAGGGAAAAGGAGGTCATATCTGCACAGCTTTTAGGACATGGTTGCCGCCTCATCCTCTTCTGTCAGTAAATATTCGAATGAGAGATATGCTCACCGCCCCCCATCCCCCGAGAACAAGTAAAAATTTTCAGAAAAAAACACACGTAAATTCACACTTAGGGGAAGAGGAAGTCTCCAACTCTACAGGGCTTTAATCCTTTCACAGGAACTCCTAGTTACTATTACATAAGATTCACTTTTAACTTCTCAAGCGGTCTGAAGCATCTTCATTGTTTCATTGCTGGTTTCACAGTTTTCTAAAAATAATGAGTAAATCTTTGTATGTGTTTGTGTAACACTTTCTTATAATTTTCTCAAAATAATTTTGTTCCAATAATGTCTCCACTTCTAGAGAGGAAAAAAACCAGTAAGCAATTCTAATAACTCTCTAGCTTCAAAAACTTGTCCCATTAAGTGCTTCATTAATTATATATAACACAGTATTATGACTTATTTGTTACTCTTCCATCTCTTACATTTTCCTGAGAACAAGGACTGTCATCCTATCTCTTATCGTATCCCTCGCACTAGATATGGGGCTTGGCATACATATACTGTGTTAAATAAATGGAAGGACAAATGGATAAAACTTTCAACTGCCTGATGTCCTAATGATTTATTTTTTCCACCCACAAATATCTCTGCCTCAGCTTTTTCTCCTCTTCTAGTCAAAGAAGTTGAGTCATCTTTCCTTCCTCCAGTTTCGAGCTAATTCTTCACCGCATACTCTGGATTCTCTCCTCCCTTGCTTCTCAGCCACTCGGATCCATCACTGTTCCTTTATCTCACATATTTATACAGACTAAGCAATATACAGAATTTCAACTCTACTGACTCCTTCTCTTACATAACTTTGCTAGAGTCTCTGCCTTCCTTAGCCCCTTCCCTTTTACTTCGCTCGTGAATTACATCCAGCCTTTCTTTCCTGTCTTGCAAAAGTAGACACCGTTCTTTGCATCTGTCTCCTCACTTGATTTTTACTCCTCAAGCCACCCCTGGAATTTGTTTGTTTTCCATTATCACCAGAGACTTCCTAGCAGCCAAACACAGTGTGTATTTTCAGTCCATTTTTTGCTCAACCTGTCTGCCCTATTGGGCGCTGCCGATTATCCTTACATTTTTCATAGTCTTCCCTCCTTTGGAACCCATAACACCGTGATGTCTTGGATTTCTTACTACGTCTCTATCGTCTCCTCCACAGCTTCATTTCAGGCTTCTCTTCTTCTGACTGACATTTAAGTGTCAGTGTCCCCAAGTGTCCCCTTCTTGACCCTTTTCTCTTTCCATTCTCTCTCTAGTATAATTTCATCCTGTCACTCTCTGCCTGTGGCTTCCATAGGCAGCATCCTTCCTGAATTCCTGAACATATATCCAGTTCCCTTCTAGCAGTCTCATATGCTTTGATAAACCACAACATCTCCAACTCAACTTCTCTGCAGCTGAATTCATTATCATCCTTTGTAACCCCACAGCTGTATCCCTAAATTCTCTGTCTGTTAGTTTTACATGCTCAGACACTGAAAGAAAGGAAAAGAAATAAAACCCAGCATTAATTTGGGCTCTCACCTCTCTGTCATGATCTCTTTATTCCCTCTCAAATCGAATCCACTTTTCCAACATTCTAACTGTTCCTCCAATGTACCTGTGTGTTCTCATTGCTCCCCCTTTATCCACGCCCTCTTCATGGTCGACAAACATTGCAATATCTTGCTACCTTCTCTCCTTGCTTTCAGTTTCACTACCTCTAATCAATTCTTCACTCTTTTGTCATTGCGGCTTTTCTAGACCACCAATCTTATGAGGTCGTATTCTTTCAAGAGCGCTACAAAGTGTTGAGGATAGAAGCTGGCATACAAAGCTGTTTATGATCTGGTCTGACTACACACATCTCACACTTCACCCTCCTCCACGTTCCCCCATTTCTTGCTCTTCAACCAGTCCTCCTCTCCCCCTCAAAAAAATCCATTGTCAAGTCACACTAAACTTTTTTACCACCACCCATCCCCAGCCCCAGGAAGTCATGCTGTCCTTTGTTCACAGATTTTGCTCATGCCGATTCCTCTGGTTGTTCTGTCTTTCTACCTTTTTTATCTGACAAACTAGAGATTCAGCTCAATATTTACTTTTTCCAAGTAACCTCACTGACTCTTGGAGCTATATTAGGTGACATTCCACCTTCTTTTAGAGTACCCTATGCATGTTCTAACATAATATTTACCACAAGTTTTTACAATAAATTTTATTGTAATTTTCTACTTCCCAGTAGAGTAGGAGTTTTTTGAGCTCAGAGGCTTTGCTTTTCCACTCAATATTCATGATGTCAAATACAATGATGGGCACATAATAGGTACCCTGTAAATGCTTATTGAATGAAAACAGACTTGTCTGAACCAGCAAATCTACTTAACTAGCCATACTGTGTAGAATATTGGGAAGGAGCAAAGACGCTAATGTTTTATTTGAGCCTTTGTTCCATTTTCCATGGAGAAATCCAAGGCTAACATAAGAAAAGTGCCACTAGTATTTTTGTGATCCTTTATATTTGGAGTAATCTTGCACAGGCCATTTAGAGTTCGAAATGTAACCCACCTATCCTCAATAGGGGATGTCGAGGGAACAGGGCTGGAAAAAAACAGATGCATAAAGAATGTAGAATTCTCTCAATCCAAATTATTTCTCATTGTTTATGGATGTACTGATTCACTCCTTATTCATTATTGAGCACCTACTGTAAGCCAGATGTTGGTAAATGCCATGGTCCCTAGGATGAGTAAGACTGCCGTAGAGAAATTCATGATAGAGTAAAATATACTTACAAAGTAATTATTTAAAATATATATATATGAATTAATAGGGACATTATTCCTCATATTCTTGTGAAAGTACAGTGAAAAGAGCACTCAACTAGATGACAAGGCCAAGTGGAAATTAATTGTTTAGGAAGTTGTCACAAGGGAAGTAATATTTGAGCACCGGAGTGAGGTTGCCTGAAACATCACTCCACTAACCTTCCCCAAAACCACATCCCTCCATTTGCTCCGCTTACTGTTGCAGGCCCATGTAGCAAGCATCCCTTATCCACACCTTTATATCCACATCTTCAACTCACCTTTATAGTTATGTTTATATACTTGCAATTTTGTTAATTTTGTGTTCCCATAATTAGATTTTACAGCACCTTAAATACAGGATCATATTTTCATAATCCTAATGCTAAATTATGTCCCTATGGGTGCTTAATAAACACTTATTAAATACTTAATGTTCCTACCATCATTAAATTGGAAGAATCAGGTTCTACATTTGGTAATTTTCACTTTTTTATTAATTTATGAAATGGTAAATTATATTGTTTCTAATGTTCTCTAATTCATGTTTTGCTTTTTGATACATAATTATTCATTATAAATTATCTCTTCCTTCATAATTTCAATCGTTTAAGGTTACAGTATATAAATAGTATCAGCAAATAGCTTCTTAATTTGTTTCATATGTCAGGGGAGTAGGAAACTGCATTAAGATTTCTTAAATCCCAACAGAACGTCTACATAGAATAGACTGTTATCCTGTAAAGCCCTTAGTATCCTTCACAGTTTAGTAGGAATAATGAAGAAGCTGTAAGAGGACATAGCATAATAATATCAAAGAACTGGGTAATTAGATCAGCAAAAGCCAATCCAGATTCTATCAGTTGCTTTTACATGAGCTTGAGAAAGTTGTATAAATTCTCTGAGTCTCAGTTTTCTCATCTGTAAAGTAGGATGAATATGAAGATTAATAAACCAATGAGCAGAAAGCTCTTGGCAAAGTGCCTGGGCACACATGTATTAATGGCTGGTTATTGCTATTAGTGTTGTTATTTATAAGCTAAGATTTCAGTATGATATCGTAATTGTTGTGAAAGAAAATATAGGATTAAAGAGACTGCATACCTAATAGCACATATACTGCTTGTTTCATCATAAAATGCTACCTCTGCAATCATATCAAGATTATTTTCATTCTGCAAAAGAAAAAGAAAGCTTGGTTGCAAAATTGACTGCACACCTTTACAGAGAAAACCACTTTCACCTGAGGCAAGTGAATGGTTATGAAATGTTTTGTTCACTTTAACAATTTCTCTACTAATGAAAGTGGAGTCTGGTGTGTATATATATATATATATATATATATATATATAAACAGATTAAAGTCAGTAGAACTTCAGTGAACAGATATTTCAGATGGCCACATCATACTTTTAAAGGAATAACTATTTTGTAACTACAGTTACAAAATAGCAATTAGAGATATATGCTAGATTAGGGAAAAAAAAGGAGTTAAGAGAAAACTTTGCAAAGATACTTTTTCAATATGAGGTCAATCAACAACCTGTGAGTGAATCTTCCAACCTTTGATGGCACATTTGGTACAAGCCAGACTGAAAAAAATAGACACCTCAACAGATAAGCTCTATAATTTTAATATGTTTATAGTAATAATACCTTTATGGATTAGATCATTTTATTAGCAAGGGGGAAATATAGAAAATCAATTTTAATTTTTGTAGAAAATCACTTTCTATAGTGGAATAAATCCCAACTCCATGGCTATCTGTTTAGAGAGCTCATTACAAGTAAGATGAGGATTTGCAGCCTCGGACAAAGAGATCCTGGTTCCTATTAATCTTACTAAGGTTAACATAAGAATATCTAGACTTTCCCTTGTATGTTTTCTCTAGGGGAATTACCTTTTAAGTTCTTAAGGATCATAGTTTCTCTTCACACTTTTAAACTTCAAAAAAATGTTTTTATAATCTTACTTAAAGCTTTGGCCTACTAATTCACAAGTTCTTTAGAGCCTTTTCATATCTAAATTGTTCCATACCTGAACTGAAATGTATCTTCTTCTCAACTTTTATATAACAAAGTTTTATTTATCCATTAGATCACAAAGTTCAGAGAAGCTGACAAATCTTTCATATGCTTCCAGAGGAAAAAAAATCTAATTATGTAATTATGTCAATATCTTCTATTTTTTGTAAGCTATTTTAATGACATATTACCTAATATTTAAATTAGTTAATGTGGGAGAAAAGGCAAGCATTTAACTTCAATAAAGTTAATTTTTAATTCAAATAAATCTTTACTTTTCAGAGAGAGTACATTTAACTCCAAATGAGTATTTGAATTATTATGGTTAAGGGGATGATGACATTCTCCATCCTTAAGTCTTCACTAAAAAATTATCAAACACTTCACTCCCAAATGCCAAAATTATATTTATTAACAGTAATTAGTCATGATCAGGGTTATAGCCTTCATTTAATGAATATAAAAGTACAGTTCTTCTCCAGAACTAGTTTCTCTTCAAACCGTTATTTATTCAGTATTTCTTCAACATTTCTGTAAAAGAGAAGCTGAGGTCTCATGGAGGACTGGAGGGGGAGGGAGAGGAGGCGAGTTGGCGGTGGGAGGGGAGGGAGGACGCCTACTAAAGATAACTACACTCATCCTCTCTAGAATCCCAGCCACTCTGATTTGGTCCCCAAACTTGAATACAACAGCTTAGCAAAACAAGGAGAGTTAACCAATCCCACCCTTTAAAAAGGTTAGCAAACATCTCCTTTTATCTGAGCATTGCCCCAGACTCTGCTTTCTACTTCCCTACTCAAATAGCTTGTCAAGGAATGCCTTCCCACTGTATATACAGCACTGTAACTAAAGTCTCGGCAAACCCTTTTTCCTACCTCCAGAGTCCAATGATGTTGTATTCCATCAACAGTGCTTTAGTGACAATTATGGATGATACCATGAAAACTTACACAGCTAGCCCATCCCTTAATCCACTGCAGCTACACTACTCATTGACTTCCTAGAAACTTTCTCTACTTTGGCCACCATGATACCATAATCTCCTTATATGACAATCCATTTTAGGTTCCTTCACTATTTTCTATTCCCAATTTCTGAATGTATTATTATATTCACCAACATTCTACTTCTAAACAAAATCCCCCTAGATAGACAGTCCGCAAAGATCTGGGTTCTCCTCTCTTGGCTTTCTCTCCCCTTTAGTAAAGCTCGTCTACTTTTTTTTTCTTGGCTGTTATCAACCCTTCCTCTGAGTTCTTAAGCTACAGACTTAATATCCTTTTCTCTGCTGGATTTTTACACTTGCATTCTCCGAAATGCCTCAAGCTGAACATGACAAAATAAATTCATAAACTTCCTTCTAAAACCTGCTTCTTGCCTTATTCCGATTCTGTAAATGGCTTCGACATCCCCAGCAGACTCAGATCAGGGTGGCCTCATACCCCTCCCACTATCTAACCTCCTGCATCCTATCCACGCCCAATGTACTTCCTCCTTTTCATTTCCTCTACCTACCTGTGCTATAGCTTCAGTATTTCTTACCTATAGGCATTGTTGTCAGAATGCCTCCTTTTAACCTCTTCCTTCCTTTAATCCCTTCTAAACTGCTGTCCAAACAGTCTCTCTAAAGTACAGCTCGTTCAGGGATTCTCCACTGTCTACAGATTAAAGTCTAAATGCCATGTTGTTTCTAGCTGACACTTCCTTAGTGTGGATTTACCTGTATTCACCACCACTGCTCATTTCATAACCTAGGCTTGAGCTTTGAGAGAAATCCCTGCACTTTCCCTCCCACAAAGTTCCTCTTGCTCAGGCTAGATCCTGTAGCAGGAATGCTTTTCCCCAGCTCTGAAGGCACGTTGAGGCATTTTTTGATCATCCTTCCTAACTCACCCCACCATAACCATTCAGTTACTCGGTAGAACCTGACTATTATTTGTTCATTTATAGTTTTTTTACATTTTGCAATTCTTTCTGAGTGTTCATTTGTTTATTCTACTTCCAGAGTTAAAGGAACTAAAGGTTTTTTTTGTTTTTTGGCTTGCTTTTTGATTTTTTTAAAATCACCAATATATTTCCAGTATGAAGCAAGCTTGAAAAAGACGAAAATGTGTATTGTAGTTCTACTATGTGCTAGGCGTTGTATTCAGTGCAGTGAGATAATCTGGCTCCATGGTTTGGACTTTCAAACCATTTTTAATATGGTATTTTAATGATAATTATATTGACGTTGATAAACTTTCATCTAGAAGTCATTTTCTGGAAATAAGCTCCATTTGGCCAATTTAATTTTTTAGTAATTGATGCAAATTTCTCAGATTTTTCATTTTTATTATCTTACTAAAATTATTTGTATCAGTTTCAATTTTTTTCCCACTGAAGTTTTCTAACTAATGTTCGATTCTTATTCAATTTTCTGTCCATATCAAATTTTAAAGTATTACAGTTTTCTATTATACATTTGTTGGCCATTTTCTTCTGCTAAGTCCAACTCCTCTAGGTCATATGTAGCAATTTAAATGTTGTCTGGATTATTTGTTTCCTCTATTTTTCATCAATAACAAATATTAAAACTTGTAGTTTTAGCCATGTTTAGTTTAATTTTGTGTTGATTATTACTACTAATGATATTTATTATGGGTTGAAAATAACTGATAATTTTACTGATTCATTAGGTAGGACATGAGAAAATACTGATTAATTTGGTGAGAGAGAAAGAGGGGGGGAAAGGAGAGAACAATCTGGAGACATTAACAAACCGACTCACAGGGAAGGACTCATCTACACAGAGAGAGGAAGGTAGGCTGAGACATCTCTGGTCGCCTTGAACTCTCATCTCCGTCTCCTTATCTCAGCAAGTCCACTGTGTTGATTTGAGCTTCTGGCTTTGTGTATGTGTATGTGTGCACGTGCACACACTATGGTCCAGAAAATACCTCAGGCTGAAAGTCAGGGCAATTGTGGTACTTGCCTCATTTGTTTACTTTCTCTTAGGGATCACAATCCTGCATTGCCTATTGTCCAGTGTTTGAAACACTTATTTTATATATTTCATTCTTTGCAATTCTTTGCCATGGAGGACTAGTTTGAAACTGGTTTCTGTAACATGGTTGAAAGCAGAAGTCATTTCCTCTTTGTTTCCAGCATGTCTTTTGCGTTGGAGTCAGACTCTAGAATGAGTCTCAAAAGAGCTCATGGGAGCTTTGTGTGCACAGAAAGTTGAGTGGAATATGTGGTAGATTTCATGTCATTCAAATGGGTGAGGCTCAGCTAAGTGGAACAGTTCAGTCTATTTAGAGAAGATGGTTGACTCTTCTTAGGATGTGAAGATTGGCTGCCTGCCTTTCACTTTGGGGAAGACCATTGAGGGAAGATGGTGAGAGTCTCTCTCTACTCAGTACATCATTTTTCACTTACTCCCCTGTTTTCAGTCCATTGTTCCTGCTTCCCCTTGTGCCTGGTGTCCCTGAGTTAAGAGCCTTTCTGTTTTATCTTCTCTAGGGAATACTCCCCACAACTCCTACTGCTGAGGGGGAGCATAATCATCTGGCTCCTTTGGGGTAAAGGAGATGTCTGTTGGCTCTACCTTCCAAAAATACCTAGAAACTAATGACATTCCAACACTTCCACAGCTACCAGTCCAGTCCTAGCCACCTGTCATGGTTAATGTTATGTGACTACTTGGTTAGGCTATGGTACCCAGTTATTTGGACAACCACCAGCGTAGATATTGCTGTGGAAGTATTTTTTAGATGTGGTTAAGATTTAAATTAGTTGACTTTGAGTAAAGCAGATTACCCTCCATAATGTGAGTAAAGCAGATTACCCTCCATAAAGACCGTAATGTAGAAACCCTGCCTGGTTTTCTACTTGATCTGGCCTGCCCTTCAGAATTTGGACTCAAGAGTGTAACATCAACTCTTACCTGAATGTCCAGCCTGCCAGCTTATGGATTTTGGAATTGCCAGCCACTATACTCATGTCAGTCATTTCCTTAAAGTAAATCTCCCCCTTCCCCTCCCTTCCTCCCTCCTTCTCTCTATGTATATGTATGTATATGTATGTATCCTATTGGTTCTATGTCTCTGGAGGACCCTAAGAGCCACCATCATTCCTCACCTGAATTTTCTTAACCACCTCACAACTCGTCTTCCTTCTCCCTCGCTTGATCCCTTACTGTCTACTCACCACTTAGCAGCTAGAATCATCTTTTTCAAACACAAGTCTCTATCTAGACTAGATGGGATAAAATGTAAACTCCTGACATTGGACAGAAGGACTTGCTCTAGCCCCTGCAAGCTGTCCAACCTTACCTCTCATTATTCTAACTTCTGCTTAACCCACGCCAGCTATCCTGGCTTTCATCCATGTCTCTGCCACAGGAGATTTTCACTGGTTTCCATTGCTTAAAATGTTCTTCATCCAGTTCTTTACCCCCCCCCATCCACTCTCTGCTCTAATATTATCTCCTCAAAGAGGCTGCCCCTAATTTACCCACTCACTGACCAAGCCCCTTCTCCACTACCACTAACCATCACTCCTTATTCCTTTTTTATGCTTTATTTTGCTTCATGACACTTAATACAACCTGAAATTACATCACTTAGTTGTCGATCTACTTTCTGTGTTTATAACCAAAATGAAAGCCTCACAGGGGCAGAAAAGATGTCTATCTTAGTCCCCATTTATGCTCAATGCCTAGAAAATATTTGGTATATAGTGATGGCTCTAATAAATATTCATTTAAATGAGTAAATGAATAGTCTTTGTCTGAAATTTTGTAACATGATGCTTTAATAATATAGTTATAGGGTTATTTCACCATCATTAAGCTGAATAACAAATTAAAGATAGTCCCCACTTGAAGCATATGTACATTATACAGAATGTGAATAGTTTAACATAAAATTATGTAAGAGAATTATTAAAGGAAATGCACCAGCTCATCGAACTTATCCCACATTCTAGGAATCTGTGGGCTTCAATGATTTGACAAGTTCCCTGACATCACATAGTCACAAGCACTTTATCAACCCACCAGAGCCTTTTCCCTCATTACATTTTCATCTCTCAGCAAGGGATAGAGTCCCATGTCTAAGTAATATTGAACCCAATTCTCCTTAAGGCTTAACTCAAGCCTCTTGTTCAGCTGAATAATTATGCCAGTCTTATCTTGATTTGCTGTCTATATTATCCAAATTGTCAACCAGTCAAGCGATTCCTAAGGCAGAATGTTTAGTGGTGAGAGAATGGGACTCAGAATCAAAATACTGACTCTGGTCCACACATTACCCTGGTAAGCCATGCAAAACCAGGCCTCACGGAGCAGAACATGGTAAGTATAACCATTTGATCCATTCGAGTTGAGTGTGTGTACATGTATTAGCATGTGCGTGTGTGTGTGTTTATGTGTAAAAGAGGAATAAAGAGAAAATCAAATAAGATACAAGGCACAGAAATACTTTGACAACTGGTACTTATAATATCAGAGTGAATCATTCCTGTTGAAGAATGAAGGACTAACACTCATGGAGGAACTCGTATTCTAGGAACTTCTCTATGTGTTGACATCCATTATCCCGGATAATCCCACAGAAGCCACATGCGGTTGGCGTGACTGTCCTCATCATTGTGTATGTGAGCACACCGAGGCACACGGAGGGTGATGTGCCCAAGGGAACCCAGTCAGACTTCAGACTGAGCCACCCTGCCTCCAGAGTCTGCCAGTCTGCCACCATATTATACTTTGCACAGACACAGCCTTAGAAAACATTTTGGCTAATTTTTCCTT
This sequence comes from Delphinapterus leucas, assembly GCF_059928025.1. NCBI lineage: Eukaryota > Metazoa > Chordata > Mammalia > Artiodactyla > Monodontidae > Delphinapterus > Delphinapterus leucas. The sequence goes on from NC_143149.1 coordinate 18,709,999, forward strand.
TTCAGTTCTCTGTGAAATGAGATAAGGATGTGAGGTGCAGCATAGTGGCTGACTCATGGTAGGGTCCTTAAATATGAAAGTCTTTCCTTCCTTCCAGTTTACAAACCCGCCTCTTCTGAACTTGTTTCTCAGTAATCACGCAGGTTCTTCCCACAGGCACTGTTGGCCCCATTTGGTCACTCTACTGAGTTTAGGTTTGTCATATGATAGAGTTGGTGTACATACGTTTCACCTGAAAGAGTGGATAATCCTGAGAATAGATACTACTATTTTTGTTGTCATTTCTAATAACCAGGACCTGTGCTAAGTAATTGTTATACATAGTAACTCATTACAAAAAGGCTCAAAATTCCTGTGTTAAACATTTTTTCTTTATCTTTCTGGAATTGTTTTGATAAATGTTCCAACACTTTTTTTTTTTAAGTAAGAGTTTATTAATTAATTTATTTATTTTTGCTGTGTTGCGTCTTCATTTCTGTGCGAGGGCTTTCTGTAGTTGTGGCAAGCGGGGGCCACTCTTCATCGCGGGGCGCGGGCCTCTCACTATTGCGGCCGCTCTTGTTGCGGAGCACAGGCTCCAGACGCGCAGGCTCAGTAGTTGTGGCTCACGGGCCTAGTGGCTCCGCGGCATGTGGGATCTTCCCGGACCAGGGCTCGAACCCGTGTCCCATGCATTAGCAGGTGGATTCTCAACCACTGCGCCACCAGGGAAGCCCTCCAACACTTTTGTCCACCTTCTGGACTTGCTGATTGTCATGGGATGAGGGTTTGACAAGCAGAAAAGGAAATCTCTGCCGTCATCCTGCCAGCCCTCACTCCCCTCCCCAAACAGCCTTCAAAGTAAGCCAAAGGTAGGTTTATCCTCAATTCTTATTCAAAATGCAAGTTTTTACTTTTTTCTCGTGAACAAAACTAAGCATTTATTTCTCCCTGCCTACACCCGAGGAAATGACTCACCGGGGGTTAGATCATATGTGGCCCCAAATCCCTTTGATCCCTTTGGTCATAGCTATTCCCAGGGAAAGAAAATCAGAGTATAAGTGAGTAATCTTTTCTTGGAGTGGGGTCTGGGGGGAGGGGTGGGGGGAGCAGGGTTTGATCTTCTTGGATATAGGTAACCTTCTTCAGATTCATTCTTTTTGCAAAAAAAAATTGCAATAATGATTTTATGTTTCCCATTTTCCCCTTTTTTTCTGTGAAGTTTATTATTTCCACATTAGAAGATTTTTTTGAGGGGACTTTTTTTTTGCATTAACCACACTGTGATCCTGCAAAGCTGCCCAAAGAAGGACACCATCAAAAGTCATAAATGTGCCCTATGAGTCCTGATTAAACAAAAGCTACGAAGCCCTAGTTATATACAAATATCTTAGGCAATAATGTTTATAAAGCTGTGTGCAATAAAACAAATGTAAACCGTAACTGCAGCATGAGAGTGATCAAAGGCTGCACAGGGACAACCACGTATGGTCCATTTGCCCCCAGAAGCCAACACCAGCCCGTCCCTGGAATCAGGCCACTTTTTTATGCTCAGAAAAGAAAAAAGCTGAGGGAGAATAAAGCATCATCTTGCACAAAGCACATGACAGTCTACTATCTGTACAGTAATTTTGTTCCTACCTACATCTGGAAGGGATTTGGGACTCTGATTGTAGAATTAGATATTAAGCTCTCTGAGCCAAGATCTGGTCCCTACCTAAGTTGCAAAGGCCAGGCATGCCCAGCACAGTGAATCTTAACCCAGGCGGCTCCACCAGCAGTCACTGGTGACAGCTTACCACAAAATCATAAGCAGCATTTTCTTTAAACCATGGATTTTAAAAGGACATCCAGAATCCTAGCAGCTTGCTCACCACTTACAAGAAGTCCAGAGAAAATGGAGGCGTTTTGAAGCAAATCCCTACCTAGGAAGCCCTTTAGGGATACGCAGGTGCGTATGAGCCCTTCGAACCACTGAAATCTCCAATTGGTCACAAACACCAAATTAGCCTCCATCTTTGACATAGTGACCAAACAAAAGTTGTATAAAGTAACATCTTGATGTGAAATGACACTGCTGGCCATGGCGATGCCCCTATAATATATCCAGTTACATAAAAAATAGGAAATAGCAGGTTCTTATTGTTTTTCTCTAGGCTGAATGATTATCTTCTTTTATAAAAAAAAACAATATTCTGCATTTCTCCTTTGAATTGTCTATTATTTTAATTAGAGAACTGGGGAAATTTCTCTCCTGCTAAATCTTCCCATCCCTGTTGAACTCTAATGATTAGCTTTAAGCTGTCAGTACAGAAGTGATATTTGCCGCTGCCCCTGTCACGTGGGTGGTTTTTTTCTCCACATCAAATCCAACTCCTTTTTTATTTTTGCTCTCAAGTGAGCAAATTAAGAAGAAGGTAAAATGCATAAATCTTCATTACATTCCAGAAAAGGAAATTGTAAACTTATTATTTAAGCTCTACCAGGCCAATTAAATGGAAGGGAAGTCCTTATTACACCAGAAGGTTGAATAACTTTAACAATTGGGAAGAGTCCCTGAGAGTGTAAATACTCTAATTTCATACCTGACCCAAATATGTCAGGAGTGATATACCTTTTACATTTGAAGCATCACTCTGTCTTATTGTAGAATGGAGTAGGCTGTATTTGAAGGCAAGTTTTTAAATAAAACTTTCTGGACTCCTTAAAATTCTGCTTTCTCATGATACATATGAGCTTGCTGTCTTTTCTTTAAACTTTTTTCTTCACCCACATTTCTCTCTTCTGTATATATTAAGTAGAATAGGCTCATTTTCCTAAGGGTATTTTTATTCCAAGTTTTAAACTTATAAATATTAGGTTTGACATTTTTTTTTGCCACAGTTGGTGGTCTGAAAGCAATTATATGACAGAAAAAATTGTCAGTAAAGTGTCAATGGCAATATTGTATCACCTTCCCCCAAATAAGTTCAACACACCTCCTATCATCTGTAGCTATGAGTATTGCGATAAGGGCACGTATGCAGGCCACCATTACACAAGTTATTTTTCAAGCTCTCTCAAGATTGGTGCAAAATTTTATTCAGCAAAATTCACGTTGCCAACCCTTCTTTAGAAAACCTGCATCATATAAGATCAGTGTGTGCCAGTGACGTTCACCCACATTCTCCATCTGTGCATCTAAGTACTCTTAGTTAAGAGGAGAATTCTACTGAATTCAAATGTAATATGGTATATTTTATTACGTGGACTTTTTTTCACATATGAGTTTATGTAGATTTAAAAGAAATACACTGAATTATATGGTTCTTTAAAACATAAATTTGCCTGTGTTTTGTACGGATTTTTTTTTAACGTTTTCCCTGGTGGGCATCACCATAGGCCATTTTAACTCATGTGTTATATTTGTGACAACATGTATTCAGAGGGTAATGCTAGCTCAACTTCCAGCAGCACGTTAAATTTTAGAAATGTTAAGGAATTTAGTGATAACCCCCATTATCAAAAGAACTACTTAGGAATTATTTTTACTTCGTATATGAATTATTAGAGACGGAATCTGGCTCTCCAAATTGTTAACTGTTGACATAGTAATGGTAGAAGAAATAAAACCATTTCATGCCATTTCATTTTACATTACTGTCTCTCAAGATCCACAAATATTTATATATGCCAATACTATTCACCCGAAGATATATGGAGTGAAAAAGTAACTCAACAAGTTTGTGATGTTTTATCAATATTTGGGAAGGTCTGATATGGAAATATCTAGAATAACCTTCAAACTGAAAACTCTTTTATATTCAGTTCCCATAGAGCCAAATCAAACTTACCTTCATGGCTCCTACTCTCCTGTCTTTTTTTCTTTTTTCTAAACTCCAAGATTGCAGTAAGGGGAACAGGGGAACCTGCATAGAACACAGAGACCAGGCTCCTCCCTGCTGTTGGCAGGAGTGTTCAGGCCTCACTATGTTCTCCAGACACTTCCTGGACTCTCACTTCACAACCCTTTACCTTGTTGTAAACACTTTCTCTTGCAAGTCTTGGTGCCGAGGCTCCAGTTCCAACTAGCCCTTCTGGAGAAGGTATTGGTCAAAACCAAAAATTTTTTTTTGTTGGTTTGTTGTTTGGTCATTTTGTTTTGTTTCAATTGGGTGAAATTTATTTTAGTCATCTGTCTTATTCAACTCACAAACATAATATTTGCTACATCCATACATTTTAGCAAGAGAAATAACAAACAAGAAATATGATTAAGCAAATTATATAACATTTTGTAGGGTAAAAAGTGCTATGAAAAAAAGGTAAAAGAAAAGCTAGTTAAAAGGGATCCAGACTTCAGGGTGAGGAGGTTACAATTTTTAATAGGGTGGTGGGGGAAGGCCTCAATAAAAAGTGACAGTTGAGCAAAGACTTCTTTTTAGTTATGATTCATCAAAGAAGGTGAATTCTGAGGTATGATAAATACCTGCAAGAAAACAGAATTAGTCAATTAGCTGGGTACAGCTAAATTACTGAATGTTTGGTATTCTGTGAGTGTAGACCTGGTTTTTTAATATGCTATGACAGGATACAATGAAACCATGCCCAACACATGCTCAGTACTAACTCCAAACAGACAGCGCCAGGTGACCAGAGCTAGTCACAGCACTTATTTTTAGGGAAGATTGCTCACCGAGAGAAAAGTTAACCTGTTGGCTCTAACTTGTAAATTTGACAACTAACTCCTTCTTTTGGTAAATACACACTTACTTTGGAAGGACCCAAGCAGATTTTTCTTCTCTTTTTTGGTACATTGTCTATCACTGAGAACTCCTTTCCTGTGTATTTAAAGATATAAAATTAGTACCTTCATCTCAAACCCACCAGATTCAATAATGGGAGCTACCACCTTGCAGAAGTTTTCCTCCGAAGTCCTGTGGTTCTTCACGTTTTCTCCCAATTAAAAATTCATATATCTGTTTGCAATTTTTTTAGCAAGTATACTCCGTTGAAAAGAAAATATAATCAGCACTAAAGTTACTGGAAATGGACAGGTCAAGTGAACCTATTAGCTAATACATTTCTAGAAATGCATGCTGTTTTGGATGAGTTATTGATTTCAGCTGTAAACAGTCTATGGCTAACTTGCTTGTTTCATTTCTTAATGCTAACAGACTCATTTGTTAGAACCAGTATGCCACTTTAAAAAATACATTTGGAGGTGACTTTTAAGCACTTATCTGCCAGGTCTGTAAGTGTTTGGAGCATTAATTACAGAACTCATGAACAGCTATTAATGGATTTTCTCTCTCATAAAAGGAAGAGTCTATAGTCATACGACAAAACAATTACAGTTATTGTTATACTGACATCTCTAAAAGTATAGGGATGAGATGAAATGATGCTTCCTACTCATCAAAACAGACTTAAGCTGTGCTACTTTCTCTTCAGTTGTCCTTTACTATTCTTTTTATCTACTGACATGCCCTGGCATGAAATCTACTAAAATGACTTTGAATTGCATTTATTTATTACCCTGGGTTAGGAAGTACTGCCAATCAGTAATAAGATCAAGATTAGAGAGAGACTTTGTTTTAACCTTTTGAAGTTTTTACCACCTGAAGTTTGGGGAAGCATGTTTCTGCTGTATTGTTCTGGTGACTTACCAATCTCCTCTATGACTAAGATGTGTTGCTTCTGGCTGTGGAATATAGTGTAATGCGTTTTCAGCTTGTATGAAAGGTAAAGTCTATTTCTTGAGGACTCTTCCCATTACACCAGGTAGTGAAAATTTCAGCCTTCTATCATGTGTGCATATGTATGTATATGCATATCTACACTTAAAAGTATTCTGGGTTTTGTGGACGGGATCGTTTAATTCTTCTGAAATAGTCTGTTTTGTCTTTTAAAACTATCGGTATTCCCCACAACCAATGTTTGCTTTCATTGCAGTGTCTAAAGAAACTCAGAAGATTCCTGGTAACATCCCAGACATATGAATTGATGCCATTTTAGCAAGTTGGTAAATTTAACTAGAGTTTAGCGTGTCTGTTCAAGTAAAATACATACACTGTACATTAAACATACTTGAGGTCTAGAAAATAAAAGCCAAGAAAAGTACCTCAAGCCAGGCAGTAGTTTTCTTTTTACAAACGTTTTGCTTCTTCTGCTCTTTTCTAGAATGGAGTCTGCAACTGGCTCAAGAAAAGGTATTTAAATTCACAATCTCAGTGAGCAGTATTGCTCTAAAATTGAAAGGAATGTCTCTGAGGGGGCAAACTAAATATTGTGTGAAGAATTTATCTCTTGGGCAAATATTTCCCATTTTCAGTTTCTTACAGCTCAGTCCTCTCCAAGAAAGTTTCCTAATACTTCCATTTACAATTCGAGTGCTATTTCTGGCAGCATATCTGCCTCCTCGGACCGCACACTTGTTCCTACCTTCCCGTCCATGGGGTCATAGATAGCAGCATGAGTGGACAAAAAGTTTTCCCTGAATTTTGGACATATTATTTTTAACTTGAGTGCAATGCTGAACAAGTAGAAAAAGAACTACTTCCCACTTACGTATTTAGTGTTCTCATATCTCGTTAATTTTTGACCCTTCCTTTGGGTGCTTAGCATTGCTGCATCATGAATTTTATTGCTACGGTTTTTGTGTGTGATCATATTTCCAGGACAATGTGTATTTCAAGAGGTTACACCTAATAAGACCGTACATTTGTAAAGTTGCATCAGAGTTTACCAAAGCAGTGTCATGTGTTCTTCACATGCATTCAACACAGGGAATCAGGAAAGGAAGATATTTTTACTTCCATGTTACAATTGACAGTGGTGAGTCTAGGAATTCAAAGCTAATCCTTTTACTCCAAGTCTAAAATGCTTTCTACTACTTAATACTCTGTTCTGATAATATATACTTTGCTTGATACAAACCAAAAAGCATTCAGTTATAGACTGAAATGCAGTTAATTTTCATGGCCAAAAGATCTCAATCTGTAAACTCAATTCCTGTTGAGATTACTTTCCTGAGATTCTTACTCTGGGAAAAAGCCAGCAGTATGCCTAAGGCAATATTTATTTCCAGTACCTCTTCAGAAGTGTCTTGCCCATCACTGTAACGAGTTACAGTCCCTAAAAGCCAAACCTAGCAAAATTCACACAAGACCAGATGATAAGGAATACAGGCAGACCTCAGAGATATTGAGGGTTTTGTTTCAGACCACCACAATGAAGTGAACATTGTAATAAAACCGAGTCACATTAATTTTTTGATTTCCCAGTGCATATAAAAGTTGTTTACACTATACTGTAGTCTAGTAAGTGAGCAATAGCATTATGCCTAAAAAAAAAATGTATCTACCTTAATTTTAAGGTATGTTATTGTTAAAATTCTAACCATCATCTGAGCCTTCAGCAAGTCTTAATCTTTTTGCTGGCCGAAGATTTGAAAAATTGCGACAATTACCAAAATGTGACACAGAGGCATGAAGTGAGGAAGTGTTGTTGGAAAAATGGCACAGATAGACTTGCTTGATGCAAGGTTGCCACAAACCTTCAATTTGTAAAAACAATTTGCAATATCTACAAAGTGCAGTAGAGAGAGGCACAACAGAATGAGGTCGGCCTGTACCTTCATGCCGATATATTAAAAATCTGTATTCATATACCTATAAATATTAAATCTGTATTGAGAAGTTAGAATACATATTCATTAAATTTCACTAATGTACTCAATAAGCCTTTATCTGGTACCTTCCATGTTCCCACGTGGAAGTTTCTGGAATACTATCAAATATAAATATACTGTCGGGGTAAAACACTTGCTCCTTCCTGATGTCAGAGCAGAGACACAATATTACCTCTGGTTATAAGTAAACAACAAACTCTGGCATAGAAAAGACAGAAATATTGAATTTGTATTCAGTGGTGGTTACTTTCAAAGGTTATATGTAATTATATAGGTTTAAGTTTATGATTTTAAAATTTACCTGAGCTTTTATTTTGAAGCTCATTCTTTTTCTGAATATAGGAAGTATCATTTGCCTTTCCTGTGAATTGATGAAACCAAATGAAGTTAAACTTACTTCTAAGACTCCCAAAGAGCCACAGTATGGCACGTTGTGTACTATCCCAATGACTGATTTCATAAGTGAAAGAAGAAATATGTGAGAGAGTTTCTTCTAGTTTACATTGCCAGAACTGAAGCAAAACAGTGTATAGTATTATCAGTAGACCAGGCAAAAAATAAATCCACTTTTCTTCATACTCTGCCTCAAATTTCCAAGAAAGCAACATTTATTTTTCAAGCCAGAAGTATGTTGACTAAAAATTCTCAGGCAAGAAGCAAAACATGAATCACAAAGCCAGTAGCCCGTTCTGAAGGAAATACAGAAGATGAAAATCACAAAGGAATTACATCCTTATAATGATTATGGAATTTTGAGAGATTTTTCAAATGAGAATACGGATTTGTTTATTTTGTTACACCTTACATTATTAAACTACAAAGCAACAAGATAACACATATAAAAATAAACATCAATGAAATTTTAAAATATCAAATATAGGAAAAAATCTATTTGAGAGTTTTTTATGAAACAACAACAAAATAACTTCTTTTTTAAAATTTATTTATTTAATTTAGTTTTGGCTGCACTGGGTTTCCTTTGCTGCACGTGGGTTTTCTCTAGTTGCGGCGAGCAAGGGCTACTCTTCGTTGCGTGCGCGGGCTTCTCATTGAAGTGGCTTCTCTTGTTGCAGAGCATGGGCTCTAGGCACGCAGCCTTCAGAAGTTGTAGCACGCGGGCTCGGTAGTTGTGGCTTGTGGGCTCTACAGCACAGGCTCAGTAGTTGTGGCACGTGGGCTTCAGTAGTTGTGGTTCGCAGGCTCAGTAGTTGTGGCTTAGTTGCTAGCATCGTGTGGGCTCTTCCCGGACCAGGGCCCGAACCCGTGTCCCCTGCATTGGCAGGCAGATTCTTAACCACTGTGCCACCAGGGAAGCCCCCAAATAACTTCTAAGCTTAAGAAATTTAACAGTAAAGAACACCAGTCTATCAAGCAACAATATCTATAAAAGCTCTTTTAAACCTCATCAGGGTGGATAGTAATAAAGAGACAGAATATTTAATATGCCCTGAAGATCCTGAATAGGAGAAGCCTTGGCTGGAATATGTCAGATGGAATGTCACTGCCGAGGAAGAGTGTGTGGGGTCCCAGCACGTGGAAGTGGCTGATAGACTCCCATGCACCACACCTCCTGCTGTTCACCCCTTGTGTCATCCCCTCCCCTTGAGTGTGGGCAGAATCTGTGACTTGTTTCTAACCCATAGAAGATGGTAAAGGAGATGTGATGCCATTCCCGGGATTACCTTGCATCCTCTTGCTAGCAGGCTCTCCCTAGTCTCTGCTCTTGTTGACTTTGAAGACGTAAGCCACCACGAGTAACCCTACAGCTGCAAGGAACTGGATGCTGCCAACAACCATGCAAGAAGGGAAGCAGCTGTCTCCCTAGATGAGCCTCAGATGAGAACCCAGCCCTCTATGATAACCTTGATTACAGCCTTGGAAGATCCAAAGCAGAAGACCCAGCTAAGCTGTGCCGGGACTCCTGACCCACATAAACCGTGAGATAATAAATCTGTGTTGCATTAAGCCGCTTTATTTGTGGCAATTCATTGCACAGTGATAGATAACTAATATAATGGTATCTAGTCACTATAGGCATTAAAACATCTGTGAGAAAGAATCTACCTAAAATGTGCTATTCCAAATAATATTCAAATGCCTCCAGGTCTTACAGGCTTTGGGAGAGACAGAAGTGACATAAGTGCTAGTTCAATGTTTTTTTTCATTTAGACTTTAGTGAGGTTTGGGCTATACGAAATTCTATCCCATTTCCAGGAGACAGAGGAGGACAGACTTGGGCTGCAAAACAGCCACATCTTGTCCTTCACGTTGCCCTTCCTCCCTCTCCCCACCAGCTTGCCCTGTGTCCTCCGGGTGATGGGGCACTAAGCTGTCCATCTTTTTCCTAGCTTTTGCCTAGCGCCCTGGGCTCTGGCTCGCATGTTAAGCTCAGCTCCTCCAAACTTCATTGCTCATCAGCAGCTCTTTGGACAGAACAGGTGAGCGTATGGTGAGGTGTTAGAGAAGAGCAACCAAAACATTTCAACAGTACTGCCAACCTGCTGACCTCCGGAAGACTTCAGGTGTTTTTTTTTATCTTTAAGCCTGCACATCCTGAATCACACATTTACGGAACCCTAGCAGTAGCTGGAATGTCTATGGAATTGAATGAAAGATGTCACAGAGATTGATGGTAGCATCTTTTCCCTTGTATGGCTTCACTGATTTAAATCAAGTTGAGTACCGACCAGACTGTGATGCGTGTGTCTGAGTTTAGAGGAAGCAGGATGGATGAGTGGATCAAGAAGACAAATGGAGAGAGAATGAATAGAATGAGGTGCTGAGGTGAAATGATGGACAAAGCAGGGTTGATCAGTGTATCAGTGAACTAATCTCTGCTTCTTCCATGACCACTCAGTCCACCATTCATACCTTCTCCTGTCTGTGTGATTCACTCAGAACCCCTTTGATCTTCACTGAGGCTCGTGACCCAAAGTTTGAAAACCTACTCGGTAATAAAGGCTGGCATATCCTGAGTGATTACCAGATGCCAATTACTGTACCACACTCTTTAAATATATGGTTTAATCCATTTAAACCTTGAAAAATGGTTTAATCCATTTAATCCTCACTACAGATTTTTAGCCTAACTTGACATGAGGGAATTGAGACAGAAAGAGGATTAAGAATAGCCTGAGCACCAGAGCTCCTAAAATGAGGAGCAGAGAAAGAAACCCAGGCAGTTGGACTCCAGGGACCAAGCTCTTGACCACATTCTATGAAAATCTTCAGGTTTCTCTGAAATGAGGGTTCCATTACCCTCAAAGCTGTACATGCTTCCATTGGTTATTCTGTTTTACAAGACTTTCCTAAGACTATTAGGTTTATAATTTTCTTAAGGCATTAGCCTTGAAAATATTTCTGCCAGCGAAATTGTTTCATGCTTCTTGCACTAAAAACAATGTACGTTTCCATTTATTTTCATTATAAGACATAGCTTAGGATACACTAAATGTAAGTGTCTTTATACTAAAATGAAATTACATCAAAATACCACAGTTACAGAAGTTGTTCTCATTTCATTTTCAAGAAGCAAAAATTCCCATTATTCTAAAGGACATGGTCCTGAGATTGGGCACAAAAGTAAAGGAGTCCTAAGGCATGTTACCTTTTCCTAGATGGAGCTACAGGTAAAGTGCCTTTTACTCATACTTACAGCACCATTATTTACCAAAGATTTAATGGCCAGGTAAAAGATCCTGAACAGTGGTGACATGCTTTGCTCATTTACTTAAGGGCTATCTGCTAATGCCAACAAAGAGATCGGAATCAGTGGAGAGAAAAGTGGTTGGTAAGATGAACAGGTCACACCATTGGAAAAGAAGATGTTGGAAGGAGCTGAGTCTATTTTTAACAGCTTCTGTCTCTAAAACACTGCTTCTCTCATCACTGCTGGACACAGATTTGCCAAAGAAGCCACAATCAGAATTGGTCAAAACTAATGAGTTTTAGTGGATTCATTTGGATTAGAAGAAAAATGGTTTTGGAGACATAAATCTGGGAGAGCATCGCTGATTTCCAGATATTACTGAGCTGTGCCATGGATTTAATGCAGTCAAAAGTTTTCACCCCAGATTGTCTGTCTAGAGGTGGATACATTATCTGATTGATTCAACTGTCCCAAAAGTCTGGTATTGTGAGACATTTCTTCAACAGACATTATTACCATTAATCACTGACAAATTTCTGTGAAATTCCTAGCATTTTAAAATATGTATATAGCATTACAATATACAAACATTTCCAATAGTGCTGTGGACTTTCTCATGACATATATATTTATTTATATACATATAATTCTGTCCAAGGTTGAAATATAACTGCAATTATAATAAAATCAGAGAGCTCTTTAAGAAAATTTTCTAATTTTGTAAGTTTCCTTTTAAATCTAATTTGCATTATTATTATGGAAATTAAAATTTTACCAGTGTTTTCCTTTATTTATGTCATAGTGCACGGTGTACATTTCCCCATAAAAATCTATATTCTATTTTCCTCCTTTCAAAGACAAATATATTTTAATAAAAAACTAGACTTTAAATAATAATAGTTTTATGCAAGAGAGCTACCATATAAATATACTAGAAAGAATATTGATCAAAAACTAATGAATACAATTCCCGTGGCAATAAAATGTCAAGAAACTGGTACTGTTGATAAATGCTTATGAGAGGAGCTCTCATTTTTTTCCTGCAGCCAATAAAAAGATGCAGTTTCTTTAGAGAGAAATACAGTTTTCCCCAAGAACTCAAAGATTGTCCTATTTTGTTTCTTATTTGTCAAACAAGAACTGAAGGTTTCAGAGTAGGCACAAAACGAGTGAAAGTTTAAAACTGACAAAAATCACAGGAAAAAGCCTTGAGACAATAGGACTTAATCAAGTAACCAGGGACCTGGTAATACTCTGGGCCTAATTGTGGTCAACAGGGAGAGACTGGTTATTGAAGAGCTTCCATAGGAACTATGAGGAGAAGCCATAAGGCTGTGCCTCAGTTTGTGAAAGCAAAGAATGGGACCCGGTCATCTGTGAGACCTACAATTTGGAAATGTTGATCTCAAAAATTTGCAAAGAAAAGGACCATAAATCCTTGGCAAAAAACCCTTTAATGAAAACCCAGTAAGATTCAAAGGCTCTCAGGCATTTTAAACATTAAAATTAATGTTTAATTTTAACCAAAATTGAAAATACTCCTGATGAAGGATGATACAAATATATCTAAAGTAAGATGCGCTGGCATCAGAGTCTTTGATGACTTGGATTTTTAATGAACATGGGGAAATTTAAAGGAAAGGAGAACAATAACAAATGACTAGAAAAATGTAAAACATATTGGTGCTTATCTCTGTATGGCGGGGGTAATCTTGTGTGTGGTTTTTAATCCAATGGTCTTTTCTATCTAAAAAATTTTCTACAGGGACTTACACCGCTTTTAAACTTGGAAATTAACAATAAATGTTATTTTTAAATGGAAATATAAGATCATCACCAAATACAGAGGGTGACACAAACATACAAGAATTGTACAAGGAAAGCTGAGATCCAATATGAACCTCTTTAGAGAAGGACGGAAGAGAGGGAGGGAAGGAGGGAGGAAGATGTTAATCATAGAAATAGCAGGAAATAATAAGAAAAAAAATTAAAGCCAACTATCCACAGGATTGAGAGACAGATATTTGTTGGTGGGGAAAGAAATAGAAGTCCTCAATACTTACTGTGTCTCTCTTTTTCAGTAAAGGAGATTGATCTTTGTATTAGAACAGGAAGAATAAATATTGAAATGAAGGCCTGGTCTGAGAGAAGAGACTCTTTCAAATGAGGTCAAGTCTTCCATCCCAAGGAAGGTTAATACTGATCAGAAGACAGTCTACTGTATTTGAGCAGAAAAATGAATCAGATTTAATTATAGAAATAGAATATAAACATGTAAATGTAGGGGTACTATTGAAGGAAACAGGTAAGTAGATTGGACTATATTTACAAGAATGAGATTCAATTGGCAGAGTTAATCTGATTGAGTTTATGTTTCTAAGACCCTCTCACATTTGCCTTGGCAATGAGGCTCTTACGCAGAGAGGAGAAAAGCAATGAACAATAATGTGGGCTTCAGCAGTGCACGTTCTAGTTAATTCTATTATCTCAGAATGTCAGAAAAAATATTTGGGAGAGGTTTGTGCTGTGGACACATGATGAGTTCAGGAATAAATTATAATGGATTCTAAATAAAAGAGAGTTTAGGGACTTCCATGGTGGCGCAGTGGTTAAGAATCTGCCTGCCAATGCAGGGGACACGGGTTCGAGCCCTGGTCCGGGAAGATCCCACATGTCGCGGAGCAGCTAAGCCCATGCGCCACAACTACTGAAGCCCGCGGGCCTAGAGCCTGTGCTCTGCAACAAGAGAAGACACCGCAATGAGAAGCCCGTGCACCACAACAAAGAGTAGCCCCCCACTCGCCGCAACTAGAGAAAGCCCACACAGCAACGAAGACCAAATGCAGTCAAAAATAAAAAATTAATTAATTAATTAAAATTAAGAAAGAAAGAGTTTACTGAAAAATCTGCCATCTGAAAAATCTCAAGTGCTCTAAATCTGTTCTGTCAACTGCAAGCGTGGTCATGGCACTAGTAAACTAGGTCTTCACTTGTCTCTCTTGCCTCTGCGAGCCCTCCTTGCTGTGCAGTGTTGTATGGGAAGGAACCTCAAATCTGGAAAGGGGTAGAGCTCGTTGTTGTTTTTTTTTTTAATTTTTATTAGAGTACAGTTGATACAATGTGTTTCTGCTGTACAGCAAAGTGAATCAGTTATACATATACATATATCCACTCTTTTTTAGATTCTTTTCCCATATAGGTCGTTAGAGTATTGAGTTCCCTGTGCTATACAGTAGGTCCTTATTAGCTATCCTTTTTATATATAGTAGTGTGTATATGTCAATCCCAATCTCCCAATTTATCCCTCCCCCCTCATTTCCCCCCTTGGTAACCATAAGTTTGTTTTCTACATCTGTGACTCTATTACTGTTTTGTAAATAAGTTCATTTGTACCATTTTCTTAGATTAAAAAAAAAAATGGGGGGCGGGGGTAGAGCTCGTTTTACTGACAGCTTTGGATAACAAGCTTGAGTTACTTGCCAACGTAGCAACTAGTTACCTTCATTTCTTTTCCTGTCCTCACTGCCACAAAGGAAGTTCAAAACCACCTAGAAAGATTTGGAAAAGGAGTAATCACAGAGCACTTATAAGTGAGATCTCACTGTCAGTTATTTTTGAGAGATCTTGGCAAATAAGAGAGGCACTTGGAGGCTGCACATTAGCAAATTTTAGTCCAATTTTACAAAATGGGGAGAAAAAATGGATTTCACAACCTGAGACTTCACCAATGACAGCTGTTCAAAATCTGTAATGGAATATCAAAAGAAAAGTGGATTGGAATAATCTGAAAGAGAAAGTATAGTGATGAGAGAACAGTTTGTGTCATACTCAACTCATTTCTTTGTTTTGCTATCTAGCAGATAAAGAAAGTACTTTCTGTACTTCAGCAAAATTTTGATAAGGTTTCTCATTATTGTACACAAAGCAGATTAATATAGCTTTGTCCGGGACTATTTAGAAACATTAAATAACTACATTCATGGAGTTTTGATCTTCGGAGTGATGTCAAATTGTATAGAGATTTCTAGATGAGAATCCCATCTCCCTGTTCTCAGCCTCATATCCTTACATTTGTATTAAGAGAGATAGAGTAGGTTCATCAATACAAGAGGGGCATAAAGCTAGGAAGGATAGTTAATATATTAGAAGATCAGAATCTGAAAATACCATTAAAATTTGCACTGATAGGTTAAATCCCATAAGATGAACTTTACACATGAGAACAAAAAGCACTTGAATCCAAAAAAACAATCATTACATTAAATAGATGAACAAGACACCATTTAGCATTAGCACATGTGAGGAATAACAGAATAATTTTAGTTAAGAGTAAGAATCATATGCATTAACAGGACTATTTTAACCAGGTATAACTTGAGAGACGTGAGAGAACTATAGTATTTAAGATATACCTCTTTTCACCTGCCTAGAGAAATATGCCTTTTATTTTTTTAATTGAACTATAGTTTCTGTACAATATTATATGTTCCTGGTGTACAGTATAATAGTGATTCACAATTTTTAAAGGTTATGCTACATTGTAGCTTATTTTATACCTAATAGTTTGTATCTCTTCACCCCCTACCCCTGTATTGCCTCTCTCCAGTGGTAACCACTAGTTTGTTTAGACGAACATTCCTGAAAACAGGCAGAGAGATGGGACAGTGTCTAGAGGGAAACCACCAAGTGGGATGAAGTTTAAAAAAGCCATGAGAAAGAAAAATTTGCTTGAATTTGGATTGTTTATTTTGGAGGAGACTAAGGAATACATCCAAGTCATCTCCAAATATGCAAAGAATGATCATACAGAATAAGAGTTAGACTTTTTTTTTTGACTGCTGCACAGCAAGTGGGATCTTAGTTCCCAGACCAGGGATCGAACCTGTGCCTCCTGCATTGGAAGGCAGAGTCTTAACCACTGGACCCCCAGGGATGTCCCCTAGACGTTTTTCTTTTTCTTTTTTGCCATAAATGATAACTGAGATCTGTAA
The DNA here is from genome assembly GCF_059928025.1 of Delphinapterus leucas. NCBI lineage: Eukaryota > Metazoa > Chordata > Mammalia > Artiodactyla > Monodontidae > Delphinapterus > Delphinapterus leucas. The sequence continues at coordinate 18,726,290 of NC_143149.1, forward strand.
GTAGAATCAACAATGTAGTAGATTTCATCCAATAGAAGGAAAATCATTGCAACAGAGAGGTCAAAACAGAAAATCATTGCTTGGAGACAGAAAGTTCTATTCAATCACAGACCAAATAATTTGGCAAAGATGTTACAGAGAGGATTTAATTCTTCAATGGATAATTGTCAAATCTGGCTCATTTATGGAATCATCATGGGGTATATTTTAAATGACAGATTCTAGATTTCTGTCCTCACCTACAGTATCAGAGTTTCCAGGGGTGGGGAAGTTCGTATTTTTTAAAAGCATCCTAGGTGACTCAGATGATCATCGCAGTTTGACAAGCACTAGATCTCACTAAGGTCTTTCCCAGTCAGATTTCATGATCAAAGCAATCAAGTTAGTTGGCTGCCATCTAAGTCTGTGGTTAAAAAAAACAAAGTAACCATTAATGAGAATGAAAATGAAGGGCATGAATATTATCTTACATCCTAGTTTTCTTATATAAAGTTTGACAGTACACAATAACATTTTAAGAAACATTTTTCAAATCTGTTTAGTGATAAAGTTTGTCATGTTTATGTTTCTTCCTAGATGTACATGTACAGGTAAGTAGGCATATGTATTTGTGACAATGATGTGGGTATTTTTTTTTAACCATAAAGACTTGAATAAATTGTCCAAAGCTTCGATTGACATCTTAAAATAAACCGCTTTTATAATAGCCCATTTTAAAATGCGGGCTGTGGTCCATATATATTAATGCATTTAAACAAATGTTCAGGAAATTTAATGTTCTTCCAAAGGAGTAAAATTAATTGGCAGCTGAAATTCTCAGTAAGAATTCTATGCAAATTATGATTCAGAATTTTGAAATGGCAATTTCATGTGAAGCTTGTAATTTCTATAAGGAGTTTCACAGAACCATATTTTTAAAGAAAGAATTAAAGTACAAAATAAAAGCTTAGCCAAGGAGACCTCTTAAACTTACTTTAGAATATGACAGTTCTCTAAAATATTTTAAAGCACATGATAACATGCATTATTTTCTTTACTTTAAAAATGTTGCAGAATTCCAAAAGCAGCCTAAGTGCTTCCTCTTAATTTGCATCTCCATAAACAAGGCAGATGGGTCAAGAGATGGAACATGTTTATGGAAGAAAATTGTGATAATTAGAAGAACAATTCAAGGGAAAGAACATTTTCAAGACTTCAGCAGCAGAAAAGGCACATTTTTGGCCATGCAGCACTGTGGGTAAGGAAGGGCACACCCTGGTTTATTGAGGGACAAGATACTTCTGATTCACTGGCCAAGCAATAGAATCAGGTTTCCCTTGAGAAAATGAAGTGCACTTAGAATACACCGAGGGCAAAATAAGGATTTCAGGGTGCAGAGACAAAGATGTGAAATTCAGTTTTTAAGGTCTTGTGTTTGCTGCTATCAGATATGTTATGGTGAACATTTTTACGGCAGAACAATTATATTACCAAATCACTGACGGTCAAATAAAGGGGAGGAGAAAAACATTGGTAATAGCTGTTACCTACTCTATGGTGAGAACTTTATAAACTATCAATTTAATATCCACAACAGCTCTTAACAATAGGAAATGTTAACCTCATTTTACAAATGGGAAAACTGAGGCCCTGGCAGACCCCAGGATTTAGTTTTCAGTTCAATCATAGAATTATGGGTTGCCAATCAATTACCCTTTCTCTATCACTGTGGGATCCCACACAGCTGGTGGCACGTTCTAGACCATTCTAGATACTTGATTAATTCAACTCATACATAAATGTGCTGTTAATTTTAATGTTATAAACTGTGGACTTGGACAGCAATTAAACTCTTGTATGTGAGTTTCCTTATGCTAAAATATGGATGATGATAAACATATTCATTTATATAAGCCTAACTGATTGTTGCAACCTTACAAAGTGTGCATACTTATTATTCTTATTTTAGGATAAGGAAACTCACATACAGAAGGGGTAACAGCTGCCCAAGTTCACTTGGCTAAGGCGTGGAGCAAGATTCTGATTGTGAAAACCTGACTTGAGAACCTGCACAAGGAGCTACTTTAATGTGTTGCCTCCTTAACACGGGTGTCTGCACAGGTGATATAAATAAAAGAAGCTGAAACAGCAGTTTTTTAAAAAGCATCTCTGAAGAGATGAGTAAGTGTAATTCAATATTTTATATCCTATGATGTCACCTACATATATATTGCATACATATATGTATATAAGATTTTAGTGATAAACCAATAATACAATAGTTATCAAAAATGCTAGTTTCTTCATGTTTACGTCACCTCATTCTCCCAGCCCCTAGCTTTGCATACTTCCCTTTTATTCTCATTCTCCTGCTCTGTGACATCTTTATACTAAGTAACTAGAAATGACAACCAAAAGGCCCTGTTGGATATGAGGCTTCAGAAGGGATTTTGAAAGGTTATTGGCCCATAGAATTGGAGAATTTGCACCTTATCAGCGCTGACGATCCGAAGGTGCTGCAAAGCCTGAATGGACTGGATGGCCAGCAAGTATAAACTTATTCAAGATTTAAGACCATTGGGTCAAATAAATTATTCTGAGGCTTTATCAATAACAGAAACCACTGTAAATAGGTAGCTATATAATCTCCCTTCTTTCTCCTCTGCTAATCTTACCAGGCTAGAAGTTTGTAGTCTCATCTAAATGCCAGTCAGCTAGAAAAGCGTTGCCAACTGTGCCATGCTACGGTATATATAGCTCAAAGGCATAAACAAGTTAAACAAAGCATCCTTACCTGTCAAAATTTAGAATCACAGATTTACCTGAAGTATGTTTCGTTTCATGTTTTTCTATTCAATGCACTGGGGACCCTAATGAGCAAATTAAAAATTTTCACAGCTGAAATCGCTTTACTGGTTCTTTCCTCTGAGACTAAAGAAGAAAGCATTTTACTGGTATACCACTGCCATCTTAAAGCGTGCCCCTGTCTGTGAGTGGTCTCCAAGGCCAGAAGCAGGACCACGCCCTGACTGGGCTATTCACAGGGAGGCTGACTCCACCCTGGTACCCAGGTTGCCGCAGAAGCCCTACCTGCAGGGAAGCAGTAGCCTCCGGGTGGCACATCCTGAATCACTCCTGCCCGACCTTCAACAGAATTTCACCCTTGCTGAACTTCATCAGACATCTTTTTAGTACAGACTCTGTGAGCTCAAGGAGACCTGTTTACTCAGCAGAAGGTATGGCTTGTGAGGATGACTGATCATTTCTCTTTCAAAATGTAATGGAAAATTTAAAAGGGAGCTGTAATCTCAAAAGAAAATCTGAACAGGAACCAACACAGTGAAAAAGCCACAAGTTTATTTGATCAAATCAATCAAACACCAATTCAGTGGGGGAGAAAAAACAACAACCCAAATCTAAAAAGCATCTGGCATATAAATTTTTAAAAACAAATGTAAACACCCACAAACTAAAGTTGATTGACTCAAATAGGTAACTTTTCATTTATTTTTGCTAGAGACATATAAAGGCAAGCTAATAAGAAAGAAACACAAATTACTCTCCTAGGAAAATAATTAAGAGTCACAATGAAGCACGCAACACTACTTAGAGCCTTACCTTCAAAAAACTGAAATTGAATCTGGTCAGGAATCTAGATCCAACTGCCAGTTTATAGGCGATGCAGAGGACAGAGGACCGCATTAAATATATCTACCTATAGAGATGAATTAGCAAAATCCAGATTGTGGGACTCAACCTAGTTTCTTCGTCTTGTAAATTGCAAGGGGAAAACATGAAGGAGAAACAAAGATTCTTAAAAGCTAAACCAAGCAATTTCAATGTATGAAACTTATTTGAACAACCTGTGGGAAAAATATGTAAGATGTTGGAATATGGAAATGTTGACTGGGTATTTGATGCTTCTAAGGAATTATTGTTTTAGCATGATAATTGTTTTCTTGGCTATGTTTATTTTTTTTCTGACACTGCATTTTCTTCTTTGTAGCATTTCCATTTGGCTTTAAATATAACTGTATATATATAGTTTCTTTCTTTATCTTTGCTGAAACTGCCCAACTGTTCACACATGTTGTCCATCCTCTCCATTTACCTTATTTATTAGTCAATAAAGATTTATATATTTATCATTTTTAACCCTCTCTGATAATTTCAACATCTGGGCAGCCCATCCTAGGCTGGGCTGTAGCTCCATAGACCCTCTCTTGAGAATGGGTCTCTTTTTATTGCTTCTTCATGGTGTCTCATAATATTTTATTGTATATAAAATAGCAGTAAAAACTGAATTAAAGGCATCCCCTGTCTTGGGTTAAGCTTGCCCGTGTGGGTGGAGGGGATGTAGTCGCAGCTGAGTTGATCTCACCTGTGGTTGAAGTGGGTCTGGGCGTTCCTGTTGTCCTGGTTAGATTCAGTTCCTCATTGGCTTCAGACGTTTGGTGGGGAGTGTCAGAACCTCCTCTTAGGCAGGACTTGAAATCTGATTGACCAGGGAGTTTTTCTCCGTCCCTTTGCCCGGCCGTCAGCCTTCAGCAGAGCCAGGATGTAGAGGGAGGGTCCCAGTCAGCTCTCCCTTCCCTCTCCCAGGCACTCTGAAGGGATTCTCTTAGCTCTGCCCCCAGCTTTCCACAGGCCCAGTGTGGCTTAGAGGGCTCCCTCTCAGCACCACTCTTCCCCTCCCCCATTCTCCCCCCCACCTCAGTCCCGCGCCCCGCTGTCATGGCAACTCTAGCTCCTGCTTTGGAAGCTCTCGCTCAGTTCACCTGCTCTGCCTCCAGTCTCCTGAATGAGCCCTTGATGAAGAACCATGGGAAAGAGTTGACAGGTGAGTCCTTTTTTAAAAATTTTTATTTTCTATTGGAGTATAGTTGATTTACGATGTTGTGTTTCAGGTGTACCTCTAAGTCATTCAGTTATACATATATCCGTTCTTTTTCAAATTCTTTTTAGGTTATTATAGAATATTGGGTAGAGTTCCCTGTGCTATACAGTAGGTCCTTGTTGATTATCTATTTTATATATAGTAGTGTGTGTATGTTCATCCCAATCTCCTAATTTATCCCTCCCCCCAACCCACGTTTCCCCTTTGGTAACTGTAAGGTTTTTTCCCCCGAAGCCTGTGAGTCTGTTTCTGTTTTGTAAATAAGTTCATTTTGTATTATTATTATTTTTAGATTCCACATATAAGTGATATATGATATTTGTCTTTCTCTGTCTGACTTATTTCACTTAGTATGATAATCTCTAGGTCTATCCATGTTGCTGCAAATGGCATTATTTCATTCTTTTTATGGCTGAGTAATATTCCATTGTATATATGTACCACATCTTTATCCATTCCTCTGTTCATGGACATTTAGGTTGCTTCTATGACTTGGCTATGGTGCTGCTATGAATATTGGGGTGCATGTATCTTTTCAAATTATGGTTTTCTCTGGATATATGCCCAGGAGTGGGATTGCTGGATCATATGGTAGTTCTATTTTTAGTTTTTTAAGGAACCTCTATACTGTTCCCTATAGTGGCTGCACCAATTTACATTCCCACCAGCAGTGCAGGAGGGTTCCCTTTTCTCCACACCCTCTCCAGCATTTACTGTTTGTAGACTTACTGACGATAGACATTCTGACCGGTGTGAGAATCAGTGTAGTTTTGATTTGCATTTCTGTAATAATTAGTGGTGTTTGGGCTTCTAGGGATTGTAAACCATCAAGCAAGATTACATTCCGCCTTTAATAATTTAGTTGAGTCGTCAGCTGATGTCTTTTTAGCCTGTCTATGGCAGGTTTTGTTTTGTTTTGTTTTTTCCCTCCTCCCACTGCTCTGCCAAAAATCAAAGTAACCTTGGATCTCTAGGCTTCTAAAGGGACCATTTTAGATTTTAATACCATTTATCCATTTTATAGATTTTATTTTATTTAGATTTATTTAGATTACTTTGCAACCTTAGATATAACTTTTAAAATAGTTTTACAGAGTATGTAGTTTGCTCTTCATTTTAGAATAAGAGCCACATTGTCTGACAACTTTCTGTGTCTCCAGTACAAGTGGAAGTTCCCTGGTTGAATCTTTATTCTTTAGAGATACAGACTGAAACAAATGTGGAAGAAGTGTCATAATGTCTGGGAATTGCTTTAAAATAGTCTAGTGAGGGGACTTCCCTGGCGGTCCAGTGGTTAAGACTTCACCTTCCAATGCAGGGGGCACGGGTTCAATCCCTGGTTGGGGAGCTAAGATACCACGTGCCTCGCAGCCAAAAAACCAAAACTTAAAACAGAAGCAATATTGTAAAAATTCAATTAAAATGGTCCACATCAAAAAAATCTTAAAAAAAAAAAATTAGCCCAGTGAGGTAGGAGGTGAGTGGGATGCAAGTGAAATGAGCCAGTGTTGGTATCGCGTTGAGGACCTGGGTGTTAGGTAAATGGATGTTGATGAAACTATTCCCCCTACTTTTGTTTATGTTTGAATATATTGATAGTTTCCATAATAAAAAGCTTTTTAAAATGGATGCTATAAAATGTTAATGCCTTGCCAGTGATGGGTCACAAAATTATCTCTAAGTTTTCCAGTGGCAAACACATAAAAGAAAATCTAGTCAGTTACAGAATTCAAAGTGTCAATAAAGAAATGGGGGGGAGAGAAAATTTTCAAATGTTATCCTTTGTTTTAAGGCTACACAGAAATCTTTACTGAGGGTTCTCATAAAGAGAAAACTGGGAAAGGTAATAACAAAAAGATGTTCATAACAACGTCCTCTCAACACAAACAGTAATGAATTTCTTAGATCTTTTATTATAGCATCTTTCAATAAGGGTAGATGACATCACACAAAAGTATAAGTCAGCAAAGATAATTTAACAGATGGCTCATAAACTTGCTGCACTTGCCCAGATTATCTGGGAAAACACACCAAGTTTCTTTCCTTCAAGTGGTCCTCCCTAAATATTGTTTTTTTCCCTAGACTGAGCTCCCAACTAAAGGTGCTTAAGTATTCTTCTAACCCTCTCTTCCATCTCACCCCAGGACAGCCTCTGGGTTCATAGGGGAAATTTATGTAACATCATTAGGAAGGAAACAGAACATGTGGGCCTCCTGCTATCCTCTGGCTGCCATGGTGATATCTCATTCCTCTGTCTTCCACTCCTAATGTAACCCTTTATCCTTTCTCTGGCAGCTAGGATGATTGCTTTCAAACAACTCAGCCCTTTTATCTCTTGCTGGTTCTGTGACCTTATACCTGTATCCTGTAGACTTAGGCATTCAGTGGTCTACTCCTTTGACTGTGTTCCAGGTCCTCTAGCTCCAGGCTGCCATCATCATCATCTGGGGAAAAAACGTTGACTCAATTCTCAACCGCTGTCTCACCCCCATTCAGAGAGCATCTCTTACTGCATCTCTTTCCCCCTGAACCTAGCAAGTCCCCAGTTGGAAAAGAGAGATTTATCCCACGGCTTCTCTCTGTGGGAGCTCTCCAGATACCACTCTTGCTCATTTGAAGTGATGCCATGGATTTAGAGTACCATGGAAATGACCAGAGAAGCGAGACAAAATTCTTTTTATCCCCTTATCTGCAAACATTGTACTTCTATCACCTTTGCCTCCTCCATCTTCTAATTCAACTCTGCTAGGAGGCAGGAACAAAATCCTTTCAGAGTCATTCTCTGCATGTATCTCCTCTCCCTTAAAGCCTTTCCCATCCCCAGGCAGGATTTTCATTTCAACCATAGACTTAATTCTTATTCTGAAATCTTTTCTACTCTATGATTAATTTTTTAAGTGCTGTGCTCTAGTTCTCTAAGCCAAAGCCCAGTCATTCTGGACCAAGTTTAAATTTCCTGAATTTGATACATTTGACAAACATTAAATGGTGGAATTCTAAAATATTTCCTTTTAGATTGGGAGTGAAACAAGAATGGTCATTATAATCAGTTTTTTCAACATTATACTGGCAGCCCTAATCAGTAAGGTAAGGAAAGAAAAGATAATAAAAAACATAAAGATTAGAAAGAAACGAATGAAACTGTATTTGGAGATGATATGACTGTGTATATAGAGAATCTATTTTTTAGAGAAACTATAAGAGTTTATTATAAAGTTTAATATGATTGTTGGATGTGTGGTTGATATACAAAACTTAATTGCATTTTAAGCACTAGAAACTAATAGAAAATAAAAATGTTTTAAAGTAGTATCAAATTTATAAAATAACTATCAATAAATCTAAAGAAATATGTGCCAGACCTCTTTGCAAAACACTATAAAACATTGAAAGGCATTGAACAAGAAGAAAATAAATGGAGAGATAGTCCATGCTCAGGCATTAGAAGTCATATTGAAAGATATCAGTTCTCCTCCAAATATATTTATTGCAATCCCAAATTCCCAACAGGAATTTTGCAAAAAACTGACAAACTAATTTCTAAAAATTGTATGAAAAAGTGTGTGGGTCAAAAAAGCTGAGATACTCTTTAAATAGGATAGCAGTGTGTGAAGGTTTGTTCCACTGGATATTAAAATACAGTAAAGTTACAGGAATGAATATTGCATTGCACTGATGGAAGGATAGACAATTAGACCAATTTAGTAGTGATCAGAAACAAACTCAAATGTGTATTAACAACTTATTTATGATAAAGGTGGTGGCACTGCAGAGTAGTAGGATAGGGAGGACTTTTAAATAAATGATCCTGGAATAATTGGACATTCATAAGTGGGAAATGTTGAAAATCAATGCCTATCACATACCAAACACTAAAATCAATTCCAGGTGGATTTTTTAACCTCATAAGAAAGACAAATCATAAAGAATATCTTCATAAAATAAGCATGCTCCTTAAAAGAAACATTAAAAAATCAATAAACAGAATGGAAAAAATTGTTAGCTTTGCCATATTAAAACTAAGACTTTGTATTCATCAAAAGACAAAGTAAGAGATTTAAAGGGCAAGCCACATATAACTGACAAATGACCTCTGTCCAGAAGAAGACAAACAACCAAATAGAATGAACAAGAGACTCAGTCACTTAACAACAGTGGGTATCCAAACAGTCAATAAACATATGAATAGGTGCTCAATTTCACTAGTCACCCCAGAAATGCATATTAAAATTCCATGGGATACCATTACACACCCAGAATTAGTAAAAATGAAAAGAATGACAGCAAAAAATGTTGACAAGGATCTGGAACAAAAGGAATTTCCTACACTGTTGGTAAGATTATATAAATTGGTACGACTATCTTGCAAAGTTGTTTGGCAGTATTTACAAAAGCAGAACATATGTGTAGTTTATAATCCAGCAACTCTATTCCTAGGTATGTATCCAGCAAATTGCTTGTGCCTGAGGGAGAATGATAATAATTTTCATAATGGTATTTTTTGTAAGCTAAAACCAGGAAACATCCAAGATGTCCCTGAGCAGTAGAATGGATTAATATATGGTGTTATTTTTATCAGTAGAATATTATAGAAGAAAATTACATATGAATGAACTACCATTACACTCAACAAAATGAATGGCTCTCACAATCATAATGCTGAGAGCAAAATAAGCCTGCTACAAAAGATCAAGATCACATACTACATGACTCCATTTAACTATAGTATTTAGGGATACATGTTTGGGAGATAAAACTGTAAAGAAAAGCAAACGTTGTGGTTGCTTTTGTTGGAGAAGAAGGTAGGTAGTGATTGCAAAGGGGCATGAAGGGAGGTTGTCTGATGCTGGTAATATTCTCTTTTTTCATCTATCGTTGTAACCCAAGTGTTTGCTTTATGGTCACCTATTGAGTTATGTGTTTTTGTTTTGTAAACTATTCCATGTGTGAGCTATATTAAACACACACACAGACTAGTGATTAACAGGAAAACTACATACTTGAATGAGTCTTTATATTTTGATGAAGAATTTAGCAGTGGGAAATTGAGTGAGAATAATGAAGTACATATAATACAACCATTTGTAGTAAAGTGTATAATCAATTAGCCAAAAGTTCAATGAAAACAAACAAACTTTACCATAGTCAGTTATGATTGAGACTTGTTCAAGTATGAGTAAAGCAAATATTACAGTTTATCCTGATGTTTTATAAATATATAAATATATGTTGTATATTCAATAAATTAATGTTATAATGAAAGTGGGCATTCACAAAAAGGAACAGTTAGCATTTTAACTTGGAGAATAGATTCCATGAAGGCTTCTTGCAATGAAGGCAAATCCTTTAAGTAAATGCCAACTGAGTTAAAAAAAAAAAAGTTCCTGAATGCAAATGAAAATAACCATGAAAATGTTAAGTATAACCTGGTTTCATTTGGGAGAAAGGAAAGGAAGGAGAATATCACAGTCATTGAACATTCAAAAGAAATAGAAATATTAAAAGTGATGGAGTCTGAAGACATTTTCGGGCACATCCAGATGGAGAGCATAACTTGTGTGTGCAATGAAAGGAAGATAGGAGAACACAGCAATAAGATATTACGTTGAAAAGAAATTTATAAGGCAAATCCAGAAAAACTTGTCAAGAACATGTATCAATCAAGAAATTAAATACTTATTAAGTACCTGCTCTCTACAAAGCACTATGCTAAATGCTAATGGATACAGAGATACATGTGTGTATGAGAGAGAGAGAGAGAGAGAATGTGTGAACCACCACAGAAGCCAGGATATAGTTATTCTGTTGTGAATATAAAGGAAATATGCTTTACTAGGACTTATCTGAGGTAAGCAGAGAGAATTAGTGGAGAAAGTGAGATTTTTACTGGGCCTTTAAGAGAAACAGTAGAAGAGGGGCAAAAGCATGAAGGCAGAAAAGAATAAAAAAAGAACAAAATAGAGAGAGATAAGATTGGAATGGTAAATTAGGAACATATATAAAAGGAATTTGTCAGACAAGCAATGTAACTTCTTTCTATGGGAAGCCATTGAAGTTTTTGAATGAAAGTGTTATAAAATTCTTTTGGTTTTTATCTAATTATTTTTATATCACTAGATCTATTCCAAGACTAAATTATTTAGCAATGTTTCTTTATTTATATATTTTGATGCTAAAAAACAGTTTTGGGTGCATAAATATTTGTGACTGTTTTTATTGTGGATAGCACATTTTACCAACATCATCATAGCTCTTTTATAATGCTTGGCCACAAATTCTATTTTATCTCATACTATTATTGTCAACCCAGCTTAGTTTACTGTATATTTTTCTATTTTATATTTGTAGATACCTTTATCTTTAGCCTTTGTTTCAGGAGTATTTCTTTAAACGATACAGTTTCACTTGTTCAAGTACATTTGAGTCCTTGTGGTTTAATATTTAATAAACATGCCTAGTCATGTGAATAGTTCAGTCCAGTTTCTTAGCTGTATTTCAACATTTCTGGCTTTTTGTAAATGACTCTGCCAATTCCTTTCCCCCCCACTGTTTTTCACTAGACTGATCAAGTTGGTTTTCTTTTAGGGATTTCCTATAGGGATTTAAACTTTTTACAGTGACTAAACAGAAATTTGGATGGATGGATGGATGGATGGAAATATTTAATATCATAAATATTTTTGACACTCCTCATGTTAATTTAAAATACAATCTTAGTATAAATCTCTATGAGATAATTTTTGGTGGGATGGACCTTGATATTTTTAGAAAGAAATTCCCCCTGAAAAAAAGTAAATGTACTAGTATAGAAAAGAAAATGTTGAAACAGAAGAAAGGTGCTTTACTATTTATAATATTAAATGTATTATGCCTAAGCAATTGGAACAAAAAAAATTATCTATTTTTAAATATAATTCCCAGGCAACCACTAATCTACTTTCTGTCTCTATGGATTTATCTATTTTTGACATTTCATACAAATGGAATCATACATTATGTGGCTTTCTGTGTTTGCCTTCTTTCCGTTAGCAAAATGTTTTCAAGGTTTGTTCTCATTGTAGCAAGTATCAGCACTTCATTCCTTTTCATTGCTGAATAATATTGCGTTGTATTGATTACTACATTTATTTACCCATTTACCAGTTGATGGACATTTGAGTCATTTCCAATTTTGGCTCTTATGAATACTGCTATAAACATTCATGTACTACATTCGTGTGCTATAAACATTCCTGGGGGTTTTTTTGTTGTTGTTATTGTTGTTTTGCGGTACATGGGCCTCTCACTGTTGTGGCCTCTCCCATTGCGGAGCACAGGCTCCGGATGCGCAGGCTCAGCGGCCATGGCTCACGGGCCCAGCCGCTCCGCGGCATGTGGGATCTTCCCAGACCGGGGCACAAACCCGTGTACCCCATCAGCAGGCGGACTCTCAACCACTGCGCCACCAGGGAAGCCCCATTCATGTATTTTATGTAGACAAATATGTTCAGTTTCCAAGTAAATTGGGATATACCTAGAAGTAGAATTACTGGGTCATATAGCAACACTATGTTTAACATTTTGAGAAACTTCCAAACTGTTTTCCAAAATAGGTACGTCATTTTGGAATCCCAACAGCAATATAAGAGGGTTACAATTTCTCCAAATCCTCACCAACACTTGTTATTGTCTATCTTTTTTATTCTGATCATCAGAGTAGATACGAGGTGATATCTCATTGTGGTTTTGGTATGCATTTCCCTAATAACTATTGACGTTGATCATCTTTCTATGTGCTTTTATCTATTTGCATATCTTATTTAGAGGAATATGTATTCAAATATTTTGCCTGTTTTTAGATTGGGTTATTTGTGTTTTTATTGTTGAGTTGTAGGAGATCTTTATATATTCTGAATATAGATTCCTTATCAAATACATGATTTATAATTATTTTCATTTCATGGGTTATCTTTTCACTTACTTGGTAATATCATTGAAACACAATTTTTTTTTAATTTTGATGAAGTTCATTTATCTGTTTTCTTTTGTTACTTATGTGTTTGACATCATATCTAAAAAAAAAAAGTGCCTATTCCAAGGTCATTGTCCTTTTCTTTAGGCTTAAGTACCCCCTTTATATTTCTTATAGGGCATTTAATATGGGTAACAGATTATTTAAGTCTTTGTTCACCTGGGAATCTTAATTTCTCCCTTCATTTTTAAAGGATAATTTTGCTGAATATAGGATACTTAGTTGACAGTCTTTTTCTTTCAGCATTTTGATTATGTCATCTCATTGTTTCTGGCCTCCACAGTTTCTGATGAAAAGTCAGTTATTAAGGATGCCTTTTACATGCTGAGTCTTTTTTTTTAATAATTTTATGATTATCTGTGTCTTTTGACACTTTAACTTTTTGCCTAGTTGTTATCTTTGAGTTTATCCTACTTAGAATTTATTGATCTTCTTGGATGTGTAAATTAAGGTTTTTCATCCAATTTGGAAAGTTTTGGGCCATTATTTCTCCAAATATTCTCTCTGTCCCTTTCTAGTCTCTCTTTCTTGGATTTCATTATGTGTATGTTGGTATGCTTGATGGTAACCCACAGGTCTCTAAGTCTCTGCTCATTTTTCTTGGATAATTTCAATTAATTAAAGTTCAGGTTTGCCAATTCTTTCTTCTGCCTGCTCAAATCTGCCATTGTTTCCTGTATTAGTTTGCTAGGGTTGCTATTACAAAGCACCATAAACTGAATGACTTAGACCACAGAAATGTATTGTCCACAAATCTGGGGACTAGAGATCTGAGATCAAGATGTTAGCAGGATTGGTTCCTTCTGAGGTGTGTTAGAAGAATCTTTCCCATGCTTCTCTTCCCATCTGGTAGTTTGCCAGAAAGCTTTGATCTTCCTTGACTTGTAGACACCTCACCCCATCTCTACCTTGATGTTCACACAGGTTCTATAATTATGTCTGTCTGTCTCCAAATTTCCCCTTTCTATGAGGAAACCAATCATATTGGATAAGGGCTCACCCTAAGTCTCTTATTTTAATTTGATTACCTCTGTAAAGAACTTATTTCCCATTAAGGTTTCATTCTCAGGTACTAAGAGTGAGAACTACAACATATGAATTTGGGGTGGGAGCATGAGGGGATATAATTTAACCCATACCAAGACCTTCTAGTGATTTTTTTTTTCATTTCATTATTGTTCTTTTCAACTACAGAATTTTCTTTGGGTTTTTTTTTTTTATAATTTTTACCTTTTTATAGAAAATTTTCTTAGACGTTATTCTTATTTTTTTACATCTTTAGATATGGTTTAGTTTAGCTCTTTGAACTTATTTATAGTAACTGATTTAAAGCTTTTGTCTAGTAAATGATTACTCAGTTTCTATTGACTGTTTTTGTTTTTTTCCTCACTGTGTATGGGCCATAATTTCCTGTTCCTGTGTGCTTCATAATTCTTTTGTTTGAGAACTAGACATTTAAAATAACACAATGTGTGGACTCTGTAGCAGACTCCTCGGCTGCCCCCACCAGATGTTGTTGCTGTTGGGTCTGTTTGTTTAGTGACTTTCCTGGATTAATTCTGTAAAATCTGCATTCTTTATCATGAGCATCCATCAAAGTCTCTGCTCAATTAGCTTATGGTTATCTGATGATTGGACAGAGATTTATGTAAATGCCTTGAACCCGTAAGCCTCCCAGGCTTTGCCAAGGGGCTCTGCATCTGTGTGTGTGCATGTGTTGGGGCATGCCTTCCATGCTTCTGCAGGCAGTTTACAACTCTGTCTTAGCCTTCATATCCAACCCGTGCAGAGCCTCATGGTCAAAAAGAGCTGAGATTTTAATGCCTTATGAAGTCTTCCCTTGGCATTCACATAGCCCTACATATGTGCGTGGCCTTCAATGTTTCCAGGAATATGACGGAGTTTTGCAAATCCCCCTATCAACATTTCATTCCCCAGTCTTTCTTCTTAGGATTTTTTGGGTCAGCCTTCTGCTAATCCCAGTTGGTATTGCTCCCTCAGGCAGCTGTGATATTAAGCAGTTGCCATTGATATTTTTCAACAAATGCTCTAAGGATAGGGCTGTTCTCACAGAGTGAGTCCTGAGTCAGATCAAATAAAGACTCCAGGCTTTTCCAGAGAGCCACCAGACAGGGAACATAGTAACAAATTTGTGGATATGGGCTTTTTGGAAAACTCCAGACCTATTCTGTTCCATCCTGTGGCTGCTAGACTGCTGATTTTCATACCTACCATGGTTGTAGGACTATTAATTTTCTCTTTTTATTTTTTAAGCTTAATTATACTTTATTCTCCATTTACTTAAAAAAATTTTTTTATTGAAGTATATGTAATGTACAATGTTATGTTAATTTCTGCTGTACAGCAAAGCAATTCAGTTATATATATGTACATTCTTTTTTAAAGTATTCTTTTCCATTATAGTTTATCATAGGATATTGAATATAGTTCTCTGTGCTATACAGTAGGACCTTGTTGTTTCTCCATTCTATATATAAAAGCTTACATCTGCTAACCTCAACCTCTCACTCCATCGCTTCCCCAACCCCCTTCCCCTTGGCAACCACCAATCTGTTCTCTATGTCTGTGATTCTATTTCTGTTTCATAGATAGGTTCATTTGTGTCATATTTTGGATTCCACATATAAGTGATATCCCATGGTATCTGTCTTTCTCTTTCTGACTTACTTCACATCATATGATAATCTCTAGTTATGTCCATGTTGCTGCAAATGGCATTATTTCATTCTTTTTAATGGCTGAGTAATATTCCATTGTATATATGTACCACATCTTCTTTATCTATCCACCTGTCGATGGACATTTAGGTTGTTTCCATGTCTTAGCTATTGTAAATAGTACTGCTGTAAATATAGGGGTGCATGTATCTTTTTGAATTATAGTTTTGTCTGGTTATATGGCCAGGAGTGGGATTGCTGGATCATATGGTAATTCTATTTTTTAGTTTTCTGAGGAACCTCCATACTGTTTTCCATAGTGGCTGTACAAATTTACATTCCCACCAACAGTGTAGGAGGGTTCCCTTTCCTCCACATACTCTCCATCATTGGTCATTTGTAGACTTTTTAATGATGGTCATTCTGACTGCTCTGAGGTGCTACCTCATTGCAGTTTTGATTTTGCATTTCTCTAATAATCAGTGATGTTGAGCATCTTTTCATGTGCCTATTGGCCATCCATATGTCTTATTTGGAGAAATGTCTATTTAGGTCTCCTGCACATTTTTGTATAGGGTTTTTTGTTGTTGGGTTGTATGAGCTGTTTGTATATTTTGGAAATTAAGCCCTTGTCAGTTGCATCATTTGCAAATATTTTCTCCCATTCTGTATGTTTTCTTTACATTTTGTTTATGGTTTCCTTTGCTGTGCAAAAGCCTGTGAGTTTTATTAGGTCCCATTTGTTTATTTTTTTTATTTCTGTTGCCTTGGGAGACTGACCTAAGAGAACATTTGTACAATTTATGTCAGAGAATGTTTTGCCTATGTTCTCTTCTAGGAGTTTTATCATGTCATGTCTTATGTTTAAGTCTTTAAGCCATTTTGAGTTTATTTTTGTGGGAGGGGGTGTTCTAACTTCATTGATTTACATGCAGCTGTCCAACTTTCCCAGCACCACTTGCTGAAGAGACTGTATTTTTCCTATTGTATAAAGTTGCCTCCTTTGTCAAAGATTGACTGTAGTTGTGTGCTTTATTTCTGGGCTCTCTATTCTGTTCCATTGATCTATATGTCTGTTTTTCTGCCAATACCATGCTATTTTGACTACTGTAGCTTTGTAGTATTGTCTGAAGTCTGGGAGGGTTATGCCTCCTGCTTTGTTCTTTTTCTTCAGGATTGCTTTGGTGATTCTGGGTCTTTTATGTTTCCATATGAATTTTAGGATTATTTGTTCTAGTTCTGTGAAAAATGTCATGGGTAATTTGATAGGTATTGCATTAAATCTGTAGATTGCTTTGGGTAGTATGGCCATTTTAACAATATTAATTCTAACAATCCAAGAGCATGGGATATCTTTCCATTTCTTTGAATCATCTTCAATTTCCTTTATTAATGTTTTATAGCTCTCAGCATATAGTTTACCTTTGCTTCCAGTCAGTTCTAGGACTCCCTAATCTTAGCTAGCTTCTCAAACAGGGACACCAAAACAAAGATAAAAATGTCAAGATGCCATTATCATATCAAAGCACCAATTATCCTATTTGGAATTTAGAGGTGGCTGTTTGCATATGCATTCTACATCCAGTAAATCCATGTTTATTTCCCTGCTCCCATATTCTATCCCTTGTGCATGTCTCTTTGCTTCTATATCCTAAACGTCTTTGATAGTAAGTAATATATACCTAATACCTAGTTTAAACTCGGTCATCTAAGAACTTCCCCTAAATACAGATATGTGCACACACTTAATTCTTTTGAGTGTGAAGGAGTGGAAAGCTATATTAGCTGGAGTTCTCAGTAGAGGTTTGATAGTGTCATTGAGGCAGTAACATACAGCTGGGTCTTGAACAATTAGATCAAAATATCAATGATCAATTTTAAAAGAGGGAATTCTAGTACAATGAAAAAAATTCAGTGTCAGAAAAATGGTTAAGAAAACAATACTCAGGAAGTAAAAAGAAGAAAGAATTTTCACTTGTCCAGAGTCTGATTTTGCTATTCAGAATCCTCTTAAAAGTAATTTTCACTTTTTCATTTTCTATTCATGGCTCTAAGATATTTGGTCAATCATAGGTTGTCATCAGAAATGATTTATTTACATATAAGTAAGACTTATCCATGAAAATTTTCAGGCCTACTTGTATAGAATCTCTAGATACTTGGAGTTACTTAAAAATAGATTGATAGGGACTTCCCTGGTGACGCAGTGGTTAAGAATCTGCCTGCCAGTGAAGCGGACACAGTTTCGAGCCCTGGTCCGGGAAGATCCCACATGCCGCGGAGCAACTAAGCTCATGAGCCACAACTACTGCAGCTCACACGCCTAGAGCCCGTACTCTGCTACTAGAGAAGCCACTGCAATGAGAAGTCCGCGCACCACAACGAAGAGTAGCCCCCTCTCGCCGCAACTAGAGAAAGCCCATGCACAGCAACAAAGACCCAACACAGCCAAAAATTAAAAAATAAATTTATTTTAAAAAATACATTGATAAACAAGTGTTAGAGATGATTAATAGGTAAATAAGCTTTGACTTTTTGTCAAGCTTGGTTTTCTATGCATTCCATACATAGTAAGGAAATGAAACTTAAACACTGGAGTCAGTAAGAGCTGGAATCATATCTCAAATCCACCATGACTTACCAGCAGTATGACTTTGAAAGAATTAGTAACATTTTCCTCAGTTTTATAATTTGTAGAAGCTAATATCTCGGTTGTTTTTAGCATTAATAAAATAATGTATGCATATAATACATAATTCATATCTAATTAATGCTAGTTTTTCCCAAATGGTATTTAATGCCCAGTATTATCTCTCATAAGGCAAATTTGCTTTATTTTTGTCTCTAACTATACAAAAATATTAACTTTAAAATGTATTATGGCTATTATAATCTTCAAGTTTGAAATATGTTTTTTAGATAGTTACATAACTTTGTGCAATTGACTACTCCTCTTCAAGTCTCAGTTCATTAATCTGAAAAAAATGGAAGGATTACTTAAGAGTATTTCAAACTGCTTGCAAGCTGAGAATCTTTATCACGGTTCTCTTGGTTGCCTGAAACAGAAAACCACATAAATCTAGCTTAAACAAAAATATATTTTATTGAAAGTATACTCTGGTGTATCACAAAACAAATGGAATGTTGAAAAACAGGACTAAGGAAGGGTGGGAACCAGGGAGTTCTAGAATCTCAGGAGAAGAAACCTGTAAATCTTTATTATTCTGCAGTTAACATGACTCCTTGTTGTAAATCTCTGTAGCTCTCAATTCAGACTTTCTTGAGAAAGAGTCTGATTTTTCTCATCTTGTGTCTACCTCAGTTTCAAAGAGTATTGGCTGAGAGATTAGTATTAAGATAGCACAAATATAACTATTGATATCTACTCCTATGGGAGGTGGGGGATGATTTTCAGAGAAGAGTAGTGAGCTGAATAGATAGTCCTAATAAATTATCGTCCTAATAAATTATCTTCTACAATTCACTTCTTGGATATCCAAAACAGGTAGGCTCTTCTTTCTACACATGTGATTCTAAAAATGCACTCACTTATCATGATTCACCTCTCCAATGTACAAACAGAAATGCACGTGTCTCCTCCCCAAGAAAATACAATGAAAGGCCATTAATATTTTGCATCCAGAAGAGATGTCATTGAACAATTATTATTGGAGTCTATGATTTCCAGGTGATGTTCATTATCCCTTAGTTCCATTGTCGGCTGCTTTATTATTTTGTAATCTATGGACTCAATAGTAAATTTAGTCAAAAACAAGGGGAAAAAAATACATGTGTGGTTTATTTGTGAAGAGAGTTACTTTGTTCTTCTATAATCAATTTAATTCTCTCAAGTAATAAAAAATAAATACAATGTTATCCATAAGAATGTTTATGAAGTTTGAATTTCCAGTTTCAAAATATTCTGAAAAATATATCTATTCATTTATATTTTAATATACTATGCTAAAAAACTTTTAAAAATAGATCATATTGTATAGTCATAGGAAATACCAATATTAGCACACTTGAAAATAAAACGCTACTTTAAAATAAACCATTTGATCATCTCTCCATCCCCCCAATATTATATTTAAAGGATAAAATGAATTAAAATAGGTGGAGAAAAAAATTGATTGCTCAGAAACCAAGCAGTAACAATTGAAAGACTCTTATCTGAAGAAAATCAATTATTAATTTTTCAAAAAAATAAACCTCCCTACTATCCATTTCTCATAGAGTCCTTGAGTTCTCATAAATTAAATTCAGATTTTTCCCTTTATAAAAACTATTGTCAACATTATCATCATGATCAATATAAACTCATAATAGCAAACACATATTGTGCTAATATATACAACATATATTGGGCTGGTCAAAAATTTGTTCGGGTTTTTCCGTAACATCTTAAAGAAAACCCCGAAGGAAATTTTTGGCCAACTCAATATATGAATAAATGCATTTTGAGGCTGAATGATAACCAACCAATCAATATTCTTTCCCAGTCATCATCAATCTTCCTCACTTTTCTAAACTGTCACCTATCCAGGATTCTTTGACCCTTGGCAGAATGGATTTCTCAGAGGGCCTAAACTCTTTGCCAGTAGAGCAGTTCTTAACATTGGCTGGACACTGGACTTGCTCTGAGAGGTTTAAAAATTACTCATGCTTGAGCCCTGTCTGTGGAGATTCTAACTTAATTGATCTAGAGTGTAGCCTGAACACTGGAAGTTTTAAAAGACCTTCAGCTGATTCTAATACAAAGATAAGAATGAGAACCATTGTGCCAGGAGACAGTAAATTTGAAAGGTTAGCTTTCAGTTCACCCATTCTTACAATGAAGAAATTGCTGGGGTTTTCCCCTGTGAGTTGCACCTGGTGGGCTAGCAGCAATGTAGCCAGAATCTTCAGAGGAAAAGGGAGGGACAAGTAGGGTATTAGAAAACAAAAACAAAAACCTTATCAGGGTGGGTCTGAGTGTCACACAGATCAGGTATTATCATTGGCACCTTGGTACTTCCTGGGGCCATGATAGCCACAGAAATTTGTGCCCCTCGTTGTCATTGCTGCCATGCCTCTTACTCTCATCTGTGTATGGTAGGTACGTTCTTGTCCTACATTGAAGGAGGCTGTCCCCTTTGCCTGTATCTGCTCGTATGTTTCAGTCATCATCACCAGTGTGACAGTTACCCACTCATTCAACCTCAGACTTTTTTTGGCTATATTTTCTACCAGTCTTTCTACTGCTTGGCCATGTGTATGAGAGTAGCCATAGGTGACCGAAACACGAGTTGTTTGATTCAGTCACGTCTGCTTTCCTTCCTCTCAGAGATTGGCTCAAGTATGAGCATATGACACATTTCTAGCCAAAAAAAAGACCTGAGAGAAATTTGCTGAGGGGCGCAGAGGTTTCTTGGAAAGGTATTCTCCGTGAATAAACGAGATATATGGAAAGTCACTATTTTCTTTCACTGGACATTTTCACACCAGCCTGTGATTTACAGCATGTGGTAGCCGTCACACACCCAGAAAGAAGGTTCAGTCCTTAATGATATTCTTAAGCTGCTAACTTCACCTATTCTGAATACTCTGTACCTTAGGAACTTTTATAATATGGAACAGTAATTCTTCTTTAATGCTTAAGCCATTTTAAATATGAGTTTTCTATAATATAGAAACAGAAGCATCCTAAAGGATAAAATCACTTTACAAATGGCATTACTAAAAAAGTGTGAAAAGTAGCAATAAATTAGCTCCATGATCTGGCTCACTAAATGATTCCAATTTTCTGTTCTGTTACATATTTACATTTTTTACTTTATATTAAAAGCACAAAGACAGGAATTCTAAGTAAAACCTGGCCCATCACCTCATAATTCATTGTATTACACTTCATTTGTTCCAAGTGTTTCCCTAATCTTTAAAGTTCTTCACAAGAGAATTCTAACAGTTCCTCTGACAGCACAGTGCAACCTCATTACTGTTCTAATGTTGACATTCAGGAACTATTTCCAAATCACGAAACAAAACAAAGAAGCAAACACAAATATACAAACAAGACAAAAATAAAGAAATCCATCTTGCGTGGTTTCTACTTCCCAAAAGGGCAATATCTTGACCATCTCAATGAGTAAATATCTTATTTGAGAGAGTCCTAACAAAGATCATTTTATGATATCCTATAGTCACTACGTGATAGGAAGTCAGTCTTTTATCTTCCTACATTTTAACTGACTTCATTATAGAATGGAAATACTTTTGCCTATATGGGTCTTGAAAAGGAATATAAAGTGTTTTCCTTGGCTGTGCTATTAGATATGAAGCTGTCTGAAGCCTGTCAATCTCTTGGGAGAATGTGACATGAAAAGCTTATGGGATGTATATGATGTGATAATAGGTCTCCTGCACCTGTGTAGTCCTCTCAATTCCACAGAAAGCTCAGAAAGACTCTACTTCCTTCAAACTTTCTGAAAAGTGTAGACTAGATTTTAAGAAAAAAATATTTGTGATTCCAGATCTTTTTGAAAATTCTTAAACAGGGGTAATGGATAGGACTTTGATAAGTTTATCTTGAAAACAATACAGAATAAGGTCATAGAGACCTAATGTCTCTAAAATCTTACGTACACATATTACTAAGTAAAATTCTTTAGGCTTAAGGTGAATGATCCCAGATGAAGTTCATATCTTCAGGAAGGTGTGAAGAGCAGCATAAACAGCAAATATGTTCATAAATGTAACAAAAAACAGTTATTTTTAAAGTTTCTTTAAAATACTGTTATTGTTTGAAGCAAAAATAACAATAAATGGCAGGGTTTATAATATAGAGAGAAAATACATATTAAATAGGTAAATGACAAAAGGAAATAAATGAAGTTATACTGTTGTACAGTTTTTACTGTGGACTGTGATAAGTTGAGGCATATTTTAATCCCTAAAGAAACCACCAAGATTGTTAAAAAAAAGGAATAACTAAAAATCCAATAGAAAAGAAAAAAATTGAATATTAGAATTAAAAACACTTGTTTAAAAGAAGTCAGGAAAGAAAGAATAAAGGGAAAAAGAGCGGATGAGACAAATAGGGAACAAATAGCAAGATGGTAGACTTTAAACCCAGTCATGGAACTCTGAAATAGGAAATTGGTACCCAGTTCGCATTTATATCAATACAGTGGTGGTCTGCTATGAGTATTAGATCAGTGATAAGCAGTTAGTGCTTTTCTACCCACATTGTAGCAGCAATATTTTATTCTATGCACACCTTTGTAATTGTGTATTTCTTCTGGCAGCAACCCTTCCCCTCACTGTTACCATCTGAGTAGAAAAGCTGTCACTAATACACTGTTATGAAAAACCCACCGGCTACACTACCCAGCTTTCCAGAGAAGTCATGTTCTGATCCTTAAAATTTGAGAAGGTAGAAATGGAAGATTCTGATCTACTGTAGCCCTAAGTACAAGGAAATTTTAATTTGACCATTGATACGTTTCTACAAATCAGATCTGCACAGACCAGATGTTCAGCTTCAAAGTAAAGTTATCTCCCTAAGAAAGAAACATGAAAAATGGATGCTACATACATCTGTAAAACGAACACTAGTTACCAGTTCTCTTCCGAGAATAAAGTAGAGGATAGAATAAATTTCAGTAAGGAAACACATAACTTTAATCTTGTTATACTAATATTTATTACACATTAATAAATTATTAAATTTATTCAAGTTGAACCTGGTTATTCTACTATAGCAAAAAACAAATAAAAAGGTATGTAAGTGATTATTAATCAAATGTCAAATATAAGAAAATCAAGCTTGCTTTCCTGGTTATATGTATTGTAGTCTAAAAACATATTTACTTTTTCTAGCTTTTAGATCTTGCTTGATCATATTGGACTTTATGTAAACTAGAAATAATACTTTGTTGTTTTTAACCCATTGATTTTGGCGGGCCTGTTTGTTGGAACAGTTAGTTCACTCTGATACTGCCTAAATAATGTTTACTGATGGTAGACAATTTCACATTTTACAGTATGATACTAATATATCAACTTGATTAAATATGAATTGATCATTTTCATAAATATGAAGTAGCTTTTCAAAAAAAGTGTCATCAATATTTTTATAAAACCAGCATGAATGAGAGTAACAAAGGAGATATGTCAGCTTTTGATGGGCAGTTCCTAATTCTCAACAAAGTAGCTATTGAAATAATCAGAATATGGGAGCCCATGAGTGGGAAAGGAGTAAAAAAGTTCTAATTTAATAAGAGAACTATTTTCTATGATTAACAAAAGTAAAAGCAACAAGGTTTATTATGATAGTTTTTAAAGTAATGGGTGATGGTAATTTGTAAAAAGCTCAAATCTCATTGCTTGAAAAAGCCTATTATTATGGCGGCCAGGTGATTGCTCCTCAGATATCATAGACTATGTATTGAAAAAGGAAATAAAATTCAGCAATACTCAAGTCTGTGATTTTAGTTCCTCTAAGAAAAACTTTCTTCTTCTAAGAAGTGCTGTTTGAAACATTCTTCTTCCTCTTTTCTTGGCTTGTAATACATGACTATCAATGTGCTAAATGACAATAATAATGAGTTAAATAATGCCTCACTTTTGCAGGGTTCTTGACCATCCATCCATTCATTTTGTTTTAGAAACTTTTTTATATGCTAGGCCTTGGGAATTTAGAAGCCAAAGAGACGCTGACATCAGGTGGCTAACAGTCTACTGGCAGGTAGTAGTTATGAAAAAAATCAGTATAAGGCATAATACTGGTAGTATATACTGAACAGAATATGCTTTCTCTATATATGGGAATGTACAAGATGGAGGGATTACTACTTCCTGGGTAGGAGTGAGAACATTGGAGAGAATTTTACCTTCACAAAATTGTGCTTTCCCCTTCTGCCTTTGGCATCTAATTCTAGCCCTCTTATGCTCTGAGTTCTTTCTGAAAGCCAAATTACTAGACAGATATTTTAAATACATTAAATTATTAAATATTCTGCAGACAATGTTTAAATCTCTGGTGAATTGGGAGATAATTTATGTAATTTTTCCCAAAATGCTTATACCTACAAATGTTACTACTGGCCAGTTCCTCAAACCCTGGGGATCTTATTAGGTGTCCTAATCGTAAGTGAGCAGAGAAGCTTTGCTCAAAGCCACTCAGTTCTGAGGGCTCAGAACATCCGATGAGGGTGGCGCTCAGAATCACACCCAAAGATGCTGATGGAGCCGGGAGTGAGATTCTTATGCATTGATTTTCATCTCAGTTACAGCTTTTTCCTGGTCATCAAAAAATAAACAAACAAAAAAACTGGAAAGGAGAGAGAGAAGTGGGGGAGAAACAGACAGTGCACACACATCATCGCTTTTAAACTCTACAATGTCCATGTAGGTTTGATATCATTATTGCAATGCTACAGAAAGGAAAGCATCATTTAAACAATAAAATAATTTGGGAGTGACACAGATTAAACAAGTGGCAAGGACAAAGCTAAAATTGAAAGCAGGGGAGTCTGCCCAAAAGCCTCTTTCCAGGACCTTGGCACCATATTGCCTCCAAAGTGGCAGTAAATCTGCCAGAAGTCTGTGAAATCTGATGACAAATAAACCATCTTTGTCAATGCCATTGCCAGCCTTCTAGATTTCCATGCACTTGTCAATAGAAACGCTGCCGGATTGACTTTATTCCAATGGCATACGTTTTTCATAGTAAAGCCAACTGACCATCCATGAATATCTAAAAATCAGTGTCATCTTGAGTGTCTGATGCCAATGCACCTTTGTAGTCTTATGAAGAATAATGTATTGCTTAACTCTTTTAGGTGATTTAGATAAGGTTTGGAAAGATTAAGCACTTTGTTCAAGATTACAGAGCCACTGACTGACAGATCCCACACACTGTTAAATTCCAAAGTCTATATTCTTTCCACTGTATTACATTCCCTCATTCACTACAGTAAAAATTCTACAGATCAATATTTAAGCCAGTTATCACAAATAGCACAACTGCTAACAGCAAATAAATTTGTATGCAGTTTTGAGTAATCCTTTCAGTTTCCTTCTTTAATAATGATTTGTAGTTTATACATGAGGGGAAAGTTTGTTTTATTTTGTTTTAATTGCCAGTCTGGGTAGGGGCCACAGTTGCAAAGCTCATAGAGCACGTTTGAAAGATCAAAATCTGGGGCTCAGAGAGGTAGATGAAAGGAAACTTGTGAACCATGACTCAGCTAATTCACATCCAAGGACATTCGGTAGGAATGGTTGTTTCTTATGTTTACTGATGAAGTAGTCTGTCAAGAAAAAGAATGTGAGCTTCCCTAGCATCTGGCTGTTCTCTGAAGTTGAGCCTGCTTGGAAGCCCTCTTCAGATTGGAGGAGGGAAATAAATCTTGCGCAGAAATCTATTTGTGGACCCTGCCAAATAATTTTTGCCTTTCGGTTCTCCTATAGCATTAAAAAACCTGAAGCAGTTCAAGAACTTTATTCCTTTTCATATAATTTATATTTTAAGAGCATTCAGAGGATTTCCTTGAGCCAGTTTAATTCAGCGGGGTCCAAGAACCAAAGATGAGAGTGTCAGGGACATCTTTTCTCATGGAGCAAAGCAGATGGGGCAGGTAGGGATTTCTGAATCCCAAATTCACCCTGCCACCCCATGAAGGCAGTCAATATGAAGTTGAGGTAAATTTCAAATTAATTTTTCTTCTGATCTACCTAAAAATGCCACAGAAATTTGCATTAGACTGTGTAAAACAAAGAAGTAGGGTAGTGCTCAAGCTGTTCCTATATTTCAGTTTAAAGCTATCTCATTTGTTTTAAGGTGATGTTTTCTGCAATCCCTTTCTTATTAATGATTAGGTAATTAATGATTAGGTAATTAATGATAAGGTAATTAATGATAAGGTAATTAATGATTACCTTAAATGAAGACGATGTACAGCAATAAATGGAAAAAATGAATACATATACTATTATTTTGTCCTTTTTGTTCATTGGGGAAATTTGTACTAAATTTGTGTCCATTTCTCTTTATAAAGGTAACATTTACATGATCAATTGCTATATTAGCAAGTGACATTTTGTTTGAGAAGAGAACTACATTATATATCTTTTCTTTTGGTTATGCAAATTCCAACAAAAGTAATTTGATGTTTTCTAATTCTCACCATTATATTTTTAAAAAAATAATAATTTTGTTCAGCAGTGAATATGTATGAATAAAATTATTTTTCCCTATCTGAAAAATAGAGGTGGCTGCATGACTGTTTCAAGGTTCTTTACTGGATTTATTTTTATTTTCTTACTAAAACATCTATTGTTAGATGACAATTCAGTTGCTTGTTAACTACTTGAGAAAAAGGCTATGAAAATATTTTAAATGGATTTATAGTTTTATATCCTAAAATGAAGAGGTGAACAATTATAACTGTGCTGAGGAGAAGGCTGTGTCTCGCTGGCTCCTCTTTCCTTCTCCTGCCAACTCTGGCATCTTGGACTTGGTGGTGATGCCGGACACTCGGCTTCTGTGCACCAGTGTCAAATCGAACCTCGGCGACAGAGGTTTACGTAAAGTAGAATAGAATAGCTTTATTGCTTTGCCAGGGAAAGGGGGACACAGGGGGCTCCTACCTCTGAAAAACTGTGTGTCCCAACCCAGGGGAGTTTGGTGAGGAGTTCTATGGCAATGGTTGAAGGGTGGGGTTGCTGATAAATTTAGGGTATGTGCAGGGCCTGCACTCCTTTAATCTGGTTTCAGGTTGTCTTCTCCGAAATGAGGAAGCTGACATCTTCCATTTGTTGGGTTTTAGATCTGTAAAGAGCTCAAAGATATTGTTATGTGTATCCCTTGAGGCAGAACCAGGACCCTGTCCCAAGGCTGCACCATTGTTTCTTGGCTGCCCCTCCCTTGTCTCTGCATCCCCTCCTTCCCCTGATTAGCAAATGTTCCAATCTGCCCTTTGGAACTCAAGGAAGGTAGTGGAGACTGGAATCTGTTCCCTACAAACAAGGAACAGGGGACACAGAAAGGCTTCTGGCCCAGGAGCCCCACAGGGTCCTGCTCGATTTCACTGGCACTAAATGAAAGGGGGCTGCACTGCATTGACAGGAGTGTTTCCTGTGCATCAGCTTGAGAGCAAATTCAGAATCTCACACACGTGTCCATCTATCTTCTGTGAGTGTGAGGACAGGCTCTGACTTGACCCCTAATAACCTACAGCATCTGTTTGTCAAATGATGGCCAGGTGAGAGGGCAGAGGGAAGTCAGCTAAAGCATGGGGGAGACATCTCTCCATCAAATCTAATAAACACCAGCATGGGTTACTGAAGGTCTGTGGTGTTTAAAGTTGTTTAATGGGAGAGAAGAAATGTTTGCTGACTTTATTTTTCATAAACTTGTTTGGACCCCAAAGGGCATTTTCTGTAGATGTCTTGTGACATAACAAAAATATTTGGCCCATGAATTGCCTGAAATAAGTTTCTAGACAAAAAGTACTAGAAACTCAACCTATCACAGGTAAAACATGGAGTGAGGTTTTTTGTTTGTTTGTTTTTAACAGAAGTGGAACTCTGTCCCCCCAGGCATAATGGTGACTCCCATGGCCTGAGGTGAGGACTCTGATGGGGGGAGGGTATGGGATGGACCCCTCAGAGGATCAAAGAGTGAGAAGTTGTAGAAACACCTAGGAACATTGCTTGTCCTAGACAGTCCTTTTCTCATAATGTTCCAGGGATGGACTTGTCTTCCTCCCTTTTTTCTGGTGGTTGTAGCATGGAGAGCCATAGCACAGGGGACCAGGGTCCTGGCTTTGGGCCAGATTGTCTGAGGTTTTATCCTGTTGCTTAATATGTATGTAATATGAGGCAAGTCTCTTAATCCCTCTATGCCTCAGTTTCTGCATCTATAAAAAAGGAATAATAATAACACCTACTTCAGCAGGTTATGGTGATGATTGAGTTAATACCTATAAACGCTTAGAACATTGTCATATTGTTAGCACTCAGTAAGTGTTATCACCTTCCCCTCTTGCCACCTCAATCAATACCGGAAACAAATGTTTACTTCTCTTTGCTTTTTAAAACGGTAGATAAAATCAAGGTCATACGTGGATTTTTAAAAACAATTTCACTGTCCTCTTAGCTATGTCTGTATGCCCTTCTCCCACAAGGCAAGAAAATGAGACTTGGGCTAGAGTACTGGCAGGTTTGGTGCAGTGAATCAGATTTGAGTCAAGCCCGGGATCAGGGGAAGGAGGGAGAGTAGATAGGATGGGGCTGGGGATCACGGCAGGAAGTAGAGAAGCAGTGACAGAGTTGCAGGGCAAGGAAGAAACTCATGAGGGCTTCAAGTTTTCCTCCCCTTGTTCCTCATCGCCACCTGAACCACCCAGCACAGCTTCCTCGGACCAGCGCTAGGGTGAGATGAGAAGTAGGAAAATCAGGTGGTGGGATCCAAAACAAAGTAAGGCAGGGAGCAAGGGGAGGCATAAAATGTAACATATTTTTTTAAAAAATGAAAGTATAGCAATAAGAAGGGAGTAACTATTCAGAGGCCAAGAAATTTGAAGAGTGTAGTAAAGGGCAAAGAGGACGATTCTATAGCTATCCACTATTCAGGTTGGCCTTTTATTCAGGAGCATCATACCTAAGTCTGGCTTATAAAATTTTGGAACTTATTGCTCCTAAAATGATATCTTGCACGTAAGTCACAATGTAAACTGAGTTATGTAATAAGCTGAGAGAGACTGTAAAAGTCAAAGTGAACCAAGATGGTTAAAGTGTTTATGGAGCAATGGTGCTTAAACTAGGTTTTAAACAAAAGAATTCTATATGTGTGAACCAGACTCAAGAGCTAGGATTTTCGTGTTGTATTTGGGAGAACTGAGAATGGTAAATATTGAGTGGAAATTCTGAATATGGTGAAGATAAGATAGGAAAACTAGACGCAGGTGACACTGAAAAGAACTTTGAACTGCAAGATGAAAGTTTCAAAAGACAATCTGTACACATGGAAAGCTGCTGAAATCTGAAGAAATCATAATCATTAATTAGCAACTGTTTGAATTAGCACTGCCGTAGGATATTACTTTCAATGCAATGGGGAGGTTAGATCAGAGGCAGAAGATGCTAGAAATATGTGTATTGAGGGAGCAATCAGAAAGCTTATACTGAAATGCTAACTGTAGAAATGGAGAGCAAGGGTCAATCCAAGGTGTCAGAGAAACATAGAAATGAAGAAGTCAGTTAACCTTGAACTGAGAGGTGGTGAAGAACTATATCTATAGCTCCAGGATTTGAGGTTAGAGTGGTCAAGGTTCAATCCTTGGTCAGGCTGCTCACCTGTTCTTTGTCAGTAGAAAATTACTTGAACTTCTCTGAGCGCAGTTTCTTTATCTGTAAAATGAGTCTAACAACATGCACCTCACAGTTGTTTGTGTGTGTGTGTTTGTGTATAAAAGTAATATGTAGAATTCATTCACTATGATCCCTGATTACAGTAAATTGCTCAACAAATATTTATCATCACGTCACTGTAATGTCCATAAAATAATGACCTGTTGTATATTGTCTTTTTTCTCTAGAATGTAAGATCCACAAGTGCAGGGATTTTTGTCATCAATGCACAAAGCACCCAGCACCTAGAATAGTGTCAAGCACAAAGCAGATACTAAATAAATAATGAGTTGAACGAATTACCTTTATGATTTGACGTTGGGAATTGGAAAAATAACAGGACTTTGGTCAAAATAGAGAAGTCGAAAGAGGAAACTATTTTGGAGGTCAGATGATGAAACATATTTTTATAGATAATTAATTTTGAGCTGTCGTGAAAGCATTACCTTCCAGTAAGCACCATCCATTGCCTTATACCTGTTACATCTGTTTACCGGGAACAATCAGTGAACCTTCCGGTGTCACCAGGATGTGGGAAGGAATGTGCTTGCCAGCTCTCATTACTCAGAAAGGACAGAGCTTCCTCAGTGTACGCAGGATTTGATAACAGTGAGGACACAGAGAACAGGAATTCGAGGGTTTCAGCTCCCAGAAGCTAGTTTCATAGAAATGAAGCTGACCTCCTTCTGAAGAGTATCTGCCCCTTTCTGTCGCTTACAGTTTTTTTTTTGTCTCAATGTTATCTCAAGATTTTTGTTTAAAATTTTTTTTACCGTAACCTTTTCAAATTAGTTGGTTATCACTCTCTCATTTCTTCCTGAATTGCTTCATTCCATTCTTTTAATTAAGGTTGGTTGACAATTCAGGTCAGACAAATAGAATTTTTTAAAAGCCAATAATAATTCATGGCTATTTAATTGAAATAGTGGGAAAGATTTGATAAGCCTGAACTTTTTCATATAGTGATAAGGCTGAAAACAATATATGAGAAATGAGCAAATCAAAATAATACTTAAGCGATGAGTATGCTAATAGAAAAATATCACCAGTGAGTAAAATAAGTAGGAAATAATTACATAAATATCAACAAGTAACATGTGTTATACATTGAATAATATAACTAAACTGAAACAGCCATTTATATAACCAGCTGCGGGAGAACAAACCCAAAATGGAGAGATTTACTGAGAACAAATATTCACTTTGAGGTTAAAGGCACTGCCTCAACATTTCTGAGTGAAATAATACATTTTGTATGGCTACTAACATTGCATAAAATAATTGATTTACTATTTAATTTCATAGTTTCAGAGCACCATAAACCTTATTGAAAGAGGCAGGTTAATTTGGACATTTCAGGGATGTAATGTTTGAAAAACAAGCTATGGCCAAGGATAAACAAGTTCTAACAGCTTGATAAATCACTGTCACCGCTCCAGTAGGACAAAGATAGCAGATGTAGAAATAGAGGCCCCAAGGAGACAGAGGACATTGAAGATGAATGGTATCAAATGTTACCTTTAATGGAAAACAACTTGGACAGAATGCTTTAAGCACTCTGGTTGCTTTATTGCAACTTCCTTGAAACCCTTGTCTTGCTTTCCTTCACCACTTTCAGACTGATGCACCAGTCTGTACTCCACCGCTCTGGAGCTCAACACGGAGGTGAGCCACACAAAGTCTATTTTCCAAGATGTTTTGCTTTCTGTTTGAAGGCTTCGACCAAGAGAAGGCTATGGAATCAGAACAGTTCATTGTTTCAAGGCAGAGGGCAGAGTCACTCAGCTGATGGACACCAGGCTGGGCTCTGCAAAGCCCCGTTCATTACAACCCTCTTCATCCTCATCCTCCGGGCTCTCCAGCAGCGTTTGCAAGTGTGAGAAGGAGACTCGAAGATGCAGAAGACCCTAGTCAAGGATGCCCAGTTGTAATCACACTTTGTTGCAGGGAAGATTGTACCTCCTCATGGATTTCTGAGGCGTTATATTTTTTATTTTATTGTACTTTGTCTCCTACAACCTTAACACAGTTCCTTTTCCCAGAGCCAAGCACATTGAATTGTCAGGTTCACCATGCAGAAACTTTCTTGTTTGGAAGCTAACAGACCTTTCAAAGAAAGGTGTATGTCTTCCATAAAATGAATTCCAAGGTGATAAAGTTTATGCTTGTACAAGTCTCCTCTGCGAAATAAATGTTATTCTCAATGTATGATTTTAGAGATAAAATGATATATGCAATATAATCAACCCCAAGTATTTTGCTAGAAGTAGAATAAGTTATATTACAGTTTCTAGAATGTCCCAGACTGAATGTTTGATTCTTGACCAAATGGAATATCTTTGAGTTTTAAGCCCTGGAGGCTGTTACACAAATCTGAAATATTCTGTATTCCTATTGCTAACTAAAGAATAAAGATTTGACCTGTCACTGCATTAAAGAGTGTTCTGGGCATGGGAGGGATATAGAAATACCTGTCATCATCTCTGCTTATAAAAAGCTTTCCATTTAGGTAAAGAAGTAAGACTTGATATAAAAGAAAATACTGTGTGGTACTCTGTGAGGTTAAGTGCTAGGTAAGTTCTAGGATTTAAAACAGGAAGTACCTTAGAGATCAAATAATTCAACCTCCTTGTTTTATGGAATATACATTTCGCCCCAGAGAAATCATCTCCGCATGGACATGGAAACCTACTCAAACCGATTTGTCCTAACCCCAGGTTGAGAGCTCCTGACCCCAGCTTTGCTCGTTATGCTGGCATCCTCTGGTTCACCAGAGACAGAGAACTTGCACTTACTTCACTTGTAGAGTAGCTGAGGATGACCTTACAACAGGCCAGGGTCGACAAGGAAAGTAAGAGGTGTGCTCCCAGCACCCACCTGCATTGAGTCCTAGAAGGGGAAAGGAAGGAAAAAGCAAGTTTACAAGTATTATCTGTCCCCTGTGTCCCACCGTACTCATCCATGCTTTATACTGCAGCCATTAATATTTGCTGAATGAAAGAATCAGTGATCTCATTTATTTCTCACAACAATCCTGCCAAGTGTGTTCATTCCTAGCTTCAGTAAGGACGTTGAGGCTATTTGCTCAGTCAGCAGCGTTTGCTCGTAGTCTCCGGAGTACCAGAGCTTGTGTGAAACACAGTGGTACAGGGAGACCGAACCACCACCTCAATCCCTACTCGATGAGAAAGCAGACATGTTGGAGAGTGAACTTCAAGAGTTGTGTGTACGCTCTGCCTCGGAGCTTTATTCTGACAAACTCAGAGAAGTTATGTAACATTTTCAAGGTCACAAAGCTTAAAAGTGGAAGTTAGCTTTCCAAATCAGAGCTTTTACAAAATACTTTAAAATCCCTGCTCTTTCTGTTACTACTCAGAGCGTGCCCCGTGAAAGGGCAGCAGATAGAATCAGTTTGTGTTAGAAAATGCAGTTGAGAAGAACAGAAGTCAGTGGGGACAGGAGCACAGAGGACAGAGGAAGAAATAGCCTGTATACATACTGTGTCCAGGACAAGGACATAGGGACAGCTGCTTAAAAGGACTCAGACCTGGGCTTCCCTGGTGGCGCAGTGGTTGAGAGGCCGCCTGCCGATGCAGGGGACACGGGTTCGTGCCCCGGTCCAGGAGGATCCCACATGCCGCGGAGCGGCTGGGCCCATGAGCCGTGGCCACTGAGCCTGCGCGTCCGGAGCCTGTGCTCCGCAACGGGAGAGGCCACAGCAGTGAGAGGCCCGCGTACCGCAAAAAAAAAAAAAAAAAATGGACTCAGACCTGAACACCTTGAGTGAGACATCTGTACCCAAAGAGAGAAGGTTGGAAAATGAGAAGCGGCTGGGAGAGCAATGGATACTATTTCTAGCAGCCCCAAAATAAGAGAAGTGAATCAAGCATACCCAAGGCAACTTTTTCTTTGCTGCAAAATTGATATAAAAACACACTCTCTTCTCTCCTGTCTCATACATACCTCACATACATGCCAGAACCCAGCGATTAAAAATTCTTCCTGTTTCTCCGTCCTACCTTCAATCCCTGGCAATCCAGGCAAACCTGTCTAGAAATCTCTTTGAAATGCATGGGATAGAATGAGGTATGAGGATATACTGACTTTCAAAAATCATGGGCCTTATTCTGCGCTTGGTCTACACTGGGGCTTACGCTGGGGTACCCCAGCAGTTCCTCTTAGGGGTCAGGGCCTTCTCCTGTGAGTCTGAGAATTAAGCAGGTCTATGGACTGTGGAGGAAAAAGCACATATTACATCATTTCCACCCCCCCAGCTTAAATTTGTGAGCGCACAGGCTGTCTGCTGATGTTTCCTATGCTTAGGTGAGGCACTCTTTAAAAAAACTGAGGCTTGTGAACTTGTGTCGGATGTCAATGCAAGGGTTTCAATTGTTGTGTCCATAAGAACCACCGTGAAAAAGGAGTCTTGTCCTGAAGGCAGTTGTGTAACTCTCTCAGATGGGAACTGAAACACTGGCCTATAATGTTCAAATATATACATTCGTGTAGAGAAAGAAGGAAAATGGGAAAGAGTAGAGGGCTCGTGGGTATTGTGTCCACTTTTCCAGACTCCTAGAGCAGAACAAAATACTGCTTCCCACTAAACAATGACAAGTCAAGACTTCAAATGGATCAGTTATTTCAAGGGATCCAATTTGCTCCAAACACATCCTGTGCCCTGAGAAAATGTGACTGAAATATGAAACTGGAAAAATCACAGAAGCTTCAAGTAATTTAGACAGAAAGGCTGATTTAGAGATCATCTGCTGGTTATTAACCTTTCAGAGGAAGAAGAGAACCTGATAAAATTTGGGGACTCACTCCCTGGGGGAAAAAAAACCCACAAATGCACATTAATTCAGTTTACATGCAATTTCAGGGAGCTCAGGGATTTCTTTAGCCCTTGTTACCAGAGGCAGAATTCTTGAGCTAGTGGAACCCTCAGTTAAATTAGAACCCCTCACTTTTCAGAGCTCAAGTGCCTCTCCCAGGGTTACCAGGTAACTGGTGCTGGAGCAGGACAGGGGCAGGGTAACCTAATACTTAGTGCACATCTAATTAGAGCTACCACGCAGATGACAGGAAGGCAGTATCTGAGGGACGTAAAATTGTCTCATAAATTAACCATCAGACTTTTTCTTCTTGTAATTCAAGACTATGCCCTACTGACACCATTTTAACCTTCTAGATGAGTTCAAATTACAAGAGAGTTTTAATTAGTTGCCCTAATTTCCATTTCCTAAGTTAGATATTCTGATCTGCTGTTTCCCTTGTATTTTTTATTTTATTTTTGGTTATTTTGAAATGTCAAGATAATATATCTCTTTAAGGTAATATATCTCTTTAAGACCACTCATGATCACTCCAGGGACAGTTCTCAGGGTTTTAGGTATTCATACTGCTCTGTTATTGCTTTAAAGTAAAATGAGATTCTAGAATAAATAGGCTTTAAAATATCTGAGCTGATATCACTTCTATTGAAATTCATAGGATGCTAATCTAAAGTTGGGGCAGGAGAATGCCTAGTATGTAGAGAAACCACATAATGATGTGCTTGAAATAGTGAAAGGAAAGGAAAGGAAAGAAGGAAAATATCACGAGGATAAACGCCATCATTTTGCAGAGGATGGGTCACTTCTCCTAAGCCCTCTCTCCTGGGACGTATACCAACGTCCCTAGGCTGCAGTGACTGCTAATAATGTTAACAACAACAACCATTAGAGCTTATGAACAGTGTCAAAAAACAGTATGAATCTTTTCTTGTTTCTGCTTGGTCAGGGCCCTCTGATCACACGTTGCTGGCAACCTGGCTGAAGGGACAAGTAAATGACAAAAGCCCTGAAAATTCATGACAGTTAAGTCCCCTAGGGAGAGATACAGGTTTATCTCTCTTGGAGCCATTTGTTTACATCCCAAAGGGTTGTAATCTCTTAAGGACTTTCCCTCTTTTCTTCCTAGAGAGGATCTGTTTACTTTCTAGAGCAAAGGTTTTCTCCGTCTCTTAGGAGGGCATCTAGTTCCTACATAAATTCTGAGATTGATCATTTCGGGGCTTCTCTCCTGTGCGCAAATCCTGCTTTTGCACGCACAGTATCTGCCCTCATCATGTTGACCTATGAAGACTGGAGCACAGGAAACCAATGCTAGGATCACCAATAAGTAAAAATCAGCCTGCCTCTGATCCAGAAAGCTTGTGGTTACTGTCAAGATAAAATAAGTAAATATAGATAATAAAAGGCATCAAGCCTTTATTATGGCAGAGTACTGGGCTAAGTGATCTATGTAAAATA
Source organism: Delphinapterus leucas (assembly GCF_059928025.1). Classification (NCBI taxonomy): domain Eukaryota; kingdom Metazoa; phylum Chordata; class Mammalia; order Artiodactyla; family Monodontidae; genus Delphinapterus; species Delphinapterus leucas. The sequence continues at coordinate 18,762,542 of NC_143149.1, forward strand.
TTGTATTTAATCTTCACAGTAATTAGTAATGATTTACAGATGAAAAGATTGAGGATCAGAACTAACATGTAATCAGCCTAAGGCCACTCTGCTCTTAATTAATTGGGATGAACTTAAGTCACACCGACGCTTAATCACTCTGTTAGGATGTAGCTTCTTGAGAGCAGGGATTTTATCTGTTTTGTTCATACATGTATTGCCAATGCCTAGAAGAGTGCTAGGCACTCAGTGCATACTCGAGAAACATTTGTTGAATGATTGCTCCATTGCTGTCAGGAGTTAGGAACGTGGGTAACATTCTTGAAAAGCGAAATTTCAGGTGGCAATTCGCTTACAGCCATCCTACGAGATAATGATTTAATTTAACTATGCACACTCTTTTACAGTTTTCTCAGAAAAGATTAGGAAAATGTTTAAGACCTTAAAATAAGCCACAGGTAGAAAACACTTAGATTTGGTGTACATGGCTTACGTGTAAACTGAATTCATTCCAAATGGAGTAAAGAAAAAACATTTGCATTACGCACCAAAGAACAATGTCTCATAACAAAGATTAATTTCTTTTCATCATAATCAGTATAACAGTTTTCTAAAAGTAATAAAATTTAGTTCAGTTTGGCTGATTATATTAGAATAAAACTTACATGAACAAAATTTACATACAAATAGAATTAAAGGGAGAATTTGGACCTTGGGTAGTAAATTTATTTACTGCACATTTCCATGTAAATCCATTAATTACTACAATGAATTGCGTTAAAATGTGTAATCCAATCCCCGGTCTGGTCAACCTATAGAATCCTGAGTTTGGAACCATATCTCTGGACATATAGAAACTGAGACAAATGGATTTTAAAACGTTTTGAATAGTAAGGTATAGCTCCGCGCAATTTTAAGATTTCGAGCAGATGAACAATAAATTGGGACACTGGCTACGTGGCTGTGATAATTAAACTAAGGAACAACAACTGCAGCTAATAAAGATATAAACAGAGGTTTTAATTGTACTAAAGGGACTCCTAGCACTGTTAGTAATGGATCTTGAAACACACAAAATGAATGTCTTCTAGCAACCACTTTCAATAAAACAGTAGACCAAAAAGAATTTTTTGCTTCAACCTAATCCATATATGCCCACTGTATTTGCATTAAATCAGTAAATTTACTTCTTGTTAATTACATCCTTAACCAAGCTCAGGGACCTACACACATTTTTAGTGATCACTTTAGCATTGGCATCCAGTTGGATGTATGATTAATTTAGAAAGACAGAGCCATTATTGGTTCTTTCAAATAGTGAAAATCATGGGCATGATGGAATTTTCTCTGGATAAATATTCTAAAATTATTATCACATCTATTCTGATTCTATTTGAGCTGGATCTATTTCTTAATTCCAGACTGTAATTCAATCCAGATGGTAAAGCTATTGAGTGTTAACTAAAAATAACCTTACGAGACTTTAAAAATTAGAAACCTTTTCTACCTTTCTCTTCTTCTGTGCCTTGTTACAATCTTCTGCTTTCTGTAATTACATTGTAATTACAGTGTAATTACATTTTTAAATAATTTTGTCTATCAAATTTCTATGCTCTTTACTCCTGAACTTAGAGCTTATCTCTTACCAAATCTCTAACATTTTTCATTCTTTGCTTCTGCTCTCCTGAATTTTGTTTTTAAGTAAAGGTTCCCATTGAATGACATGTCAACTTCCTGAAGCTGTAAATGGGTCAAAATTTGGGTCTGAATGTGGACGTGACTTTATCACTCAAAAATCTGAAGAGAGGTGATAGAAGGAAGTTGTTCATGGTCATATACAGCTGAGTCGGGAAACTGAACTATCTTGGCATTATAATTGTGGCTTTGATTAACATAGAAATCATCTAAAATTCTGAACCACGAAATATCTGAGATGGCTTCCAGGTACTGATAATCTAAATGGGGTTATATGATCAAAGAGAGGACACACTGGTTGTATGTACCTACAAATGCATGAAAGTGTGTAAGTCTCAGAGGTAAGTAATGCACTCTGAGGTGCTAAACCAAATTCTTTGTTTATAATAATAGACAAGAGTGCAAAGGCCAACAAGATATTTTCAGAGCACAGACAATGGGTGTTTTTAGACAATCCACATTTGCAGGAGGTAGTCTGTTGATGAGGCAAGAGGCAGACATAGACACTTTACATCATGAACAACTATAGAATTGACTAAATCTATCCACTGGCAAAGAAGTAATACATAGGGCTTCCCTGGTGGCGCAGTGGTTGAGAGTCCGCCTGCCAATGCAGGCGACACGGGTTCATGCCCCGGGCCGGGAAAATCCCACATGCAGCGGAGCGGCTGGGCCCGTGAGCCATGGCCGCCGAGCCTGCGCGTCCGGAGCCTGTGCCCCGCAACGGGAGAGGCCACAGCAGTGAGAGGCCCGCGTATCGCAAAAAAAAAAAAAAAAAGAAGTAACACATAAAAGAATAGCAGCTCATGATTAAAATTCCCACTAGTCTGAAACACAACCCTAGACTCTTCTTTTATACAAACTTCTGATAAAGATTTGGCTAAAGAAACACTGATTTTATTCAAAGATGAACAATAAAATGAGCCCCAAATAAGATATCAACCAAGATACTACAGAAAAAGAAGAGGGTTGAAAAAGCAAAAACAAACAGCAGGCAAAGAACACTCACCAAAAAATGGTTTTTACTGAGCAGATAAAAATTGCAATAAAATATTTCTCATGAATTTAAAAACAATATCTCTGATGCAAGAGTACCAAGTAAAAACAGTATTTCAAGTAAGTGATAACAGGACACCAGAAAAAGATTAAATGTAGGCTGGGCTGGCAGATCTCAGAAAAGAAGTAGAAAAGGGAAAAAAAAATCACAGAACTAAGGGAGAAATTGGAAGTAACCAAAGGATAATTGACACTGCTGAACACAGTAAGGAGCATGAAGGAAAAAAGGAGAGAATCAGCAAAATTAAGTAGAATTTAATAAAGAATTTAAGAGGGTAAAAGAAAATGATAGATTTGGAAGACAGGCAAATGAAATCCAATGTATATATAATTGATCTGATAAAAAGAAATAAGGACAATAATAAAGAATATATATGTAAATATGTAGTACAATAAAACTCTCCAAAAAAAAAGAAGAAGAAGAAGGCTTAAATTTACAGTTTGGAAAAGCCTATTGTGCCCTAAGGAAAAAGTGAATGAGAAAAATGACTTCAATAAATATCTTAATAAGTTACTTAATTAAAAAAATATATAATCATTTTTCAAATCTCAGTTAAAGTCAAAGTCACTAACAATAAAAAAAATGCATTGCCATCCTCAGACTTATCCATCACAGCATTCGATGCTAGAAGGCAAGAGAACAATAGCTCCTAAGTATTTGTCAAGAAAATTCCTCATAGACTCAGAGAAACAATGATAAATGAATGAAAAAAATAAGACCTAAGTTATTGAACATACAAAAAAAGTTGGGTCAGGGGCTTCCCTGGTGGCGCAGTGGTTGAGAGTCCGCCTGCCGATGCAGGGGACATGGGTTCATGCCCCGGTCCAGGAAGATCCCACATGCCACGGAGCGTCTGGGCCCGTGAGCCATGGCCGCTGAGCCAGCGCGTCCGGGGCCCGTGCTCTGCAACGGGAGAGGCCACAGCAGTGAGAGGCCCGCGTACCGCAAAAAAAAAAAAAAAAAAAAAGTTGGGTCTGCGTACCCTTCTTTCTTCCAGAATCAAGAAATGAATGGAGAAACTATGACAAAAGCTAATTGCTAATATTAAATAAATTCAGTTCTAAGATTCAAATAAATGTAGATTACAGTTGCATAACAGAATGCATGTCTTATAAACTTTTTTGATCTAGAAGTGGTGTAGATAAAAAATGGGGTGGGGAAGAGAGAGAAAGTGAGAGTCAATATAAATATACAAATTTTTTAATCTTTTACAACTGGAATGAAAAATAGATTATTTAAAGTTAGTAAATCAAGTAATAAAGGTGGAAGTAAATGTGATAATAAAAATGTAAATACTTGGGACTACAAAATGAAATAAAATGTGATTATTTAAATGGTGGAAGGAGAATATAAGTAAATATATTAATATGCCATAAGAAGTCAACTAAAAGAGTTTTAAAACCTTAAAACTTTAATATGCCCTGCAAAGTCAAGCAAAGGAGTCTTCAAAGTTTTCAAGAAGAAATCTGGATTAGAGGTAGTGGGAAAGAGTGGGACAGGACAAGACAGAATAAGTGACAAGTGAGTGGGCCAAGCTTTCTGTCTCTGGTATCACAGTTGAACTGAAAAGTCAGATATCAGATAGTATCTTATACTTTGTTTTCCTAAATTTTTCTAAGGAAAATATTCCTTGTTTGCTAACATCTTATTCTTTTTTTGATCCCAAAGCAATGGTAAATGCATGCCTGAGTAATTTAGGTTCTCTAGGAAATAAGTAAAAAAATACAGTTCTCATTTGTTCACTATTTAATAAAATGAAAGCTTGGTAGCACATTTCAGCAATTGGAAAAGTTGCAAGAGCAGCATTTGGGGGGAAAATAAAATCTAGTCAGCAGCCCAGAGTCAAATAGCATTCTATCAAATGGTAAAGGAAACCAGGACATTAACTAAAAGGTTTAAGAGTCTATGGGCACCTACTGATTTTGAATTGTAGATTCAAAAATGGTATCAAAATCTGTATTAGTTTCCAGGAGGGCTGCTATAACAAAGGATCACAAACTAGGTGGCTTAGGACAACAGAACTTCTGGGGACAAGAAGTCAAATTGACAGTGGGGCCCTGCTCCCTCTGAGGCACCAGGGAAGGATCTGCTCCAGGCTTCTTGTCTGGTTTCTAGTAGCCTCGGGTGCTCCTTAGCTCGTAGGTGGCTGTCTTCTCCCTGTGTCTCTTCACAACATCCTTCCTGGAGTACCTGTCTGCCTCTGTGTCCAAATTTCCTCCTTTTCTGTAAGGACAACAGTCACATTGGATTAGAGCCTTCCCTAAAGACTTCATTCAAACTTGATTAATTCTCTAAAGACCCGGTTTCCAAATAAAGTCTCATTCTGAGGTACTGGGTTCTAGGACTTAACTATATATTTTGGGGGATACAATTCAATCTCTAATAGTCTACCCACCCCAAAAATTCATGCCCTTCCCATGTGCAAAATACATTTACCCCACTCCAACATCCTGAAAAGTCTCCATCATTCCAGCATCAACTCATATCTAAACTTTAACAACATCATCAACTCAAAGTCCCAAATTTCATCGTCTATATTATGCAAATCAGGCATGGGTGAGGATCAGGGTATGACTGGTCCTGAGGCAAATGATTAAGTTTACTGATAAAACTTATGAAGGACAGTCTGGTTTAGAGAAGAACTAAGCCTAAAAACCAAATGTACAAATTAGCAAATTCTGGGGGTAAAAAAATATGTTTTAAGTGCTAGAATGGTGAAGCCGTAGCAACAATTTCAAGCCTAAACTCTTTTCATCAAGATGAAACCTATCATGTTCTAGTTTTCAGAGGCCGTTTTTTAACTCATATTAACCTAGAAACAAGGTTTTATCTGTATACTAATCAATGAGATCAATGAGAAAAATGTCATCTATCTAAGTATCACACAACAAAACCCACCTTCAACTCTTAGCAATATTCACTGAGCCCCTCTCAATCCACCCCATCCAGGCTGTTTCAAACTTGCACTCAGTGGTCTTCAAGCTTTTTTACAGAGGAAATTCCCTTCTCCTTTTTAAAAATAGAATATCTGTGGATATCAGGTATCACATTAGAGTTTGGTGGAATATAATTTGATAAATATTTTTCTAATCTATCTTAAGTAAACATTGTTCTTCCATAAACAGTATGTTTTTTTAGTCTTACATAAGTGAGAATTAAATAATTCAGTATTACACACAAGATCTCATGCTCATTTTACAAATGTTCACCCTAAAGCCCAGTGGTATTCCATCAGTTATGATCGTACAGAGGGGTGTATTCAGGGTGCCTCATTTGCCTTTGTATCAGGAAGAGACAAGAGACAGTAGCATGCTAGTGTCAGAAATGTGGGGACAAATTAAAAGGGAGAGACTGAATAGACAAATGGACGACGGCCAGACCAGGCCATAATAACAACAGAACTTAGACCACAAGCCCTGCAGCTGTCAGCCCAGAATGGTCAGGACCTGATCAAAGACTTGGACTTTTCTATTTTTCACCACTACTTCCTACTCAGGACCAACTAGAGAAAGCCAAGTAGTTCCTCAACCAATCACATAAGATGTGCCCTTTCTAGTTAGCCCATGTCCAACTTCCCCAGGCCAACAGCCTTCCGTCGCAGGGTACCCGAAGCCTTCCCTCTTTTCACCACAAAGCTTTCTCACTGCTCTCACAGCCTTTGAATCTCTGCCGAATGCAAGTGGTTGACTTCTGTGCTATAGCAATCTCTGAATACATAGCCTCTGCCTGTTTGTACTTGAGTGATCTTCACTTATTTCCACAGAACACTTCACCTTATAAGCAGGGGGAAATGGCTCAGATAAAAATCCAGACCTGGGATCATTTACTCTTGAGAGCATCAGGACACACCTCCCCTCCCCACACAAATGAGCAGTGTTCTCTAAGCAGCGCCATTATATTTATGTCTTGTGCACAATTACAAAGCTAGAAGATCCTTATTTTTTTGTTTGCTTTTTCAGGAAAGAACATACTGAAAAAGCAATGAGAATATTTTAGAAGTATTCACTTGTCACGTATTTACTATTTGGAAGCTGAAGAATGACTATGGTTGAAGTGTGACAGGTCAAATCCTATTCGCAAAAAAAAAAAAATCCTATTTGCGCTCGAAAAAATCCCAGTGATCCAGAGTGACTCCATAAATTCCAAATACCCACTGCTGCCAAAAATGTAATCTTACAGAACTACATTCCTAAATGATCCCTAAAACTTTTCACAGAGGTACATGAACTCTGTTTAAATTAATCAGAGTCATGCATCATGTTTATACACTGTAGACTCTGAGCTCCATTCACAAGCCAATGTACCTGGACCTAGAAATACACTGTGAAGTGGAAAACATCACACTGATGACATTTTCTTAGCAGCTAAAACTGGGTCACATTTTCATTTTAATGTGTTCAAGTTTGTAAGTGAATTTTCCCAGGCAAAGAATTCTTTAAATGTGTTCAATCTTTTCTGAAGAGTTAAAAAAAAAACTATTAAATGATTGAGTAATTGATCACTGTGAATCATTTCATCAGAATCATTATACATTAAAGACAGTGAGCTTAAGGTAAAATAGCTAGGGTTTTACCAATAAAACAGTTGGGCAAACGATACATAAGAGGTTCTTTCTGCCTTGTAAACTTGATGTGTGTGTATCTCACAGAATCTGTAATACTTCAAGGCACATATCTGTATGCATGTCTTCCTTTTTCTAGTGGACCTTAATTTCCTTAAGAATAAAGACCGTGTCTTATGAGTGCTTGAGTATCCCAGCACTTGGCTGCCAGACTAAACATAGTAGGTTCTTAATAAATGTGGAATGAAAGAGTGAGTGAATGAATGAATGAAATTGTCATTGTCTTTACTCCCCTCCCTTGGTACTGACTATAATTTCTGGCAGTGGATATAAGGAGTGCCTGAGAGAACATAATAGCATGGCTATTTGTTTGGTAAAAGCTGAGTTCCCAGTCCAGTGAATGTTAGCCTTGAATCTTTAAGTGAATAAACTGCAAAGGGGTTGAGTTGTGTTTCAAGTTTTTAGTTCACGTAGTGAGAGTCAAACTTGTAGTTGAGCGCGGCAGAAATGGCAATCTAAGTGCATTTCACCAACAGGTACTAAAATTTTTCATTTCAATTTAAGAGAGGCAGGAAATGCTACACCTCGGGAGAATTAAGAGATTGGCTTAAAATTGTGTTGGAAATTTTATGATAATTACATAGGAAAGATATAAATAAATAAATAAATAAAATCAGTGAACATCTCCATAGATTTTTAAAGTGCCCCAGAGCACAGATTATATATATGAAGACTATTAGTTTATCCTCATGCCTTGTTGACGGATTTACCTTCTTTAGGAAAACGTTGCTGGGAGTTAAGTGTGTTCGCTTGCACTCACTGTATGAAGAGACGTATGGAAAGTACCTTACTCGGGAGACTGTGGGGTGATTCATGTAACAGATAATAGTTGAACACTAATAATAACTAGATATCATTTGCTCCTGTGATTTAGTTAGTTCTGTGAGACAACAGGTCAGTTCTCAAGTTGGCTCTGCCGTGAGTTAGGGCCACCATGTACCATTGAACCCCTTCCTCCTCCTTCTAAAACACGGGGTAACACTAGTTGATTGCAAAAACCTTTTCTTGCTCTATAATTTTAAATTCTTTGAGAACCAAAACTTTATAACTTTAGAAAACATTGCTTCTTACATCTACTTTTTCTTAATCCTGAGTCAGTATGAGAAGGGCATCATATACGGTTCTAGATTATATTCTCCCTTAATGGAAACCACAATAATAAATAACACTGTACAGAAAAGATTTGTAATAGAAAGATTCTGGTTATTTACTGCTCATATACCAATAACGTGGGCTGGTTTATTCTTTAATGAGCTGAACTTTCCAGTCTCAGTTTGATTTGGCTGTAGGATTAGAAACCTGATTTCTGCGCTGTTATTTCAGATCTGATTGTTAATTCTCTCTAAATAATAGAAGTGTTTACATAGAAGTTATTATTCTCTCTAAATATTAGAAGCATTCCAAACAGTTTACATTGGAAAAGTCTTACTTTGTCAAAGACTGCTTTTGTACTCTAGATATGTGCCTAAGAATTTTGTGAGTTCAGATTTTTATAAAGCATATACTTCAAACACATAATGGTATCTTTTATTTGGAAGAATCTACAATAATAAGACTTACCCAAAATTCTGACTACGGTACATACAGTGTATGACTCCGCTCATTTTATGTGTTTCCTAAATGTATCATATTGTTATCTTTGAGTGTGTACATTTCAAGACTTGGTTTCTTTGTTCTCTGGTTGTGTGGAAACCAAAGTGCTAATGCCGTGGAGAAAGTAGGCGAGCCAGCCACCCAATACTGTGAACAACCTAAATCCTGTTCAATGTTTTCACAGTTGTGCTTATTCCACTACCTCATGCTTCCAGACAACAAACAGAGAAAAGCCCGACTGAGTTTTTAAAAGAGAGAGTCTGCAGCGACTGAGGGTCCCTTTCAGTTAATAACAAGATTATATGGGAATTATAGATGGACTTAATATGTTTCTTATAACAGTTCCAAATTACTAATTAGTAACTTCAGTTTCTGGCCTTCACCTCTTAGATTTTATTCTCCAGCAAAATAAATGAGAAGAACATTTGGGAGCAACAAAAACAGAAATAAAAAATTTAATTTTTCCTTTTCACGTATAACATCAGAGAGCTGGTGCTGCTAGGTACTGTAAATCTCCGGTTCTGCTGGAAACACAAACTTAGTCTAAACTACGGTTGTAAGTTCCTTATATATCATTTGAATGGCACGGAATTACACACTGAGCGTCAAAACATGCAGCTACTCTGAGAGGGCTTTTAGTTAGTGGGAATTGCAAGTGTGTGAATAAGTATGTCATTTTCCAGGCATGAGAGGTTAAAATGCAGATAAAATCCCTCACTTAAAAGAGTTGTACGAGTGAACTGTTTGTTTGGGGAAAATCACCCTTGGGATAGAAGAGTCAGCCCTTCCAGGGTTCGTTGCCAGTAGCTACCTATGTCGGGGTGCTCCCCAGATCTATCTTGTCCTATCATATCTCCCTTCTGAATTTATTATCTGAATATTCACTGTGAGAATTATAACTTATCAGATGACATAAACTGAGGATTTGTTCTCAGGAGAATCGTTAAAATAAAATGTATTGCTATCTTTTCCATGATATTCTCATTATTCAAGTATTCCCAGCCTGTCCTTGAGTGATGGTTGGCCCATATCAAGGAATGGAAATTTCCATTATGCCTCTTAAAACTCATCTTCAATCCTCTCCATGATCTAAATCTGTTGAGATAATTTTGGAATCTGACTCATGAACTAGGCAAGTTTATAGAAGCTCTCAGAGACCTCCCTCTGGGTTATATTTGTCCAAAGATGGCAGCTAACTGGGGAAATGCAGTCATTCGTCCTAACTGCCATTCATGTTGTAAGCTCACCAGATACACTGGGTGAATTGCCTCACTGAAATTTGGGTTCAGTATATCTAGTCCCTCTTTCTCTTTATTGTGACAACTTTGCCAGAAGAGGCAATGAAGTTTGTCCCATGACTTGATATTTATGGGCCAGTGTTGGCACTTAAAGAGCACTTCTTCCACATTAAGCACCATATAAGACCATTTATTCTGGAGTTTTCCCTGAAAACAATGCCAAGTTTGCTATTCTATAATTTGTAGTGCTCACCTTTAAAAAACATTTAGTGATACTGTCTGCGAGCTCTTTAATAAGGGGCTGAGATACAATTTATCTGAATCAAGGGATTTGAACTGCTGTTCAAAGGACAGGGAAAAGAAAGGCAGAATGCCCAAAGAAGTGGGATTCACTGAACATTAGAAAGATAACTCTAAGGTTTGCTTCGGGGATAGTTACAGATTAACCTGCGAGATTGCTGACAGATACTGGTTCTACTTGCTCTTCCTATGGCCTTCCTTTTCCCTGCTTGAATTTCTCCTATATTTTGCTATTGGCTTAAGCTTCAAACACAAGTTTTTTATACTATTGTTCCATTCAAAAGTTTATAATAGTCCCTAATGGTCTACTGTACTCAGGGAAAGCACACCTACCTCTTTTAAGGCTCTCTGGAATCTGACTCAGTCTTTCATATTACATATTATTTCTTATTATTCCCTCCAGAAACTCCATTTGATTCAGGATACTGACTTTTTACCTTTTTTACCCTTCCCCCTCACCTCCAGGAACCCTCCATGATTATGTCTCTGGATTTGGTCCTGCTCTTCCCCCTATGAGAATTCTCTCTACTATCTCTCGAGTTATTAATATTCTGTCCATCCTTCAGATCCACCTCCTGCATGATATCTTGCTTGAAGTTTCACAGGCACTTTCCTCCTGAGATTTTTATGTACAAAGCATTTATTGACAGTTTATTATTCAATTAACACTTTTTAATATACCACATTATCTCATTATTTATAGCAATAGTTCTTTAATTATAGCAGCATTTAATTTGTGTTTTTATATACCATTTGTTTCATGATTTACTTTTTTATCAACTAAATGATAAACAATTTGTGGGTAACCAATATGTCTTATATTTCTCTCCTACTCAGTAATCCTTAGCACAGAGCTAACTTTACTGTTATCATTAAGTTTATAGTAAATACACAATATATATTCAAATTCTGGGCCATTGGGTTTTCAGCACATCTCTAGGTATTCATGAATATTTTTGTACAATCACTTCTCTGACAAAATTTCCCACTCTTTATATTTAACACTGTTGAAATTCTAAGTCCAAAGGTCACCTAGAATTGTGGGTTTGCTCAAGGGAAAAACTGGCTAAGGCAACTCTTCAGATAACTGAAACAAACTAACAGAAAAGACAAATTATGTGGGTGATCATGTGTAAAATTATCACTCAGCTTCTGGGCAAATGGATATTTGTGGACTTGAATAAATTCAATCACTTAAAGTCCATCAGCATCAAAATCCCCTGAAAATCGACTAACTTTTACCTTAAAAAGTACATTTATTAATGATGCATTGCATGGGGGTGGTTAAAAATGAGGCATTGGTATTAACATTTTAGTTGATTGAAAACTGCATCTTATCACTTCTCCAATTTGCTACTCATGTTCAAATGTGAATTTGTTCCTGCAGAGGGTCAGGTAACACAAAAACTTTTACTTTGGTGGACTTGTGTCTAAAAGAAAGATGCTTTTATCGTGAAACTCAAAAATACCACACACATACTCTGTCACAGAAAAACTAAACATAATCACGTCAGTCAAAAAGTAAATTGAGTTCTTAATCACAATTCTGGCAAGAGAAACCAACTAATGCTATATTAAACTAAATAAAATTGAAGCGTAAATTCTTTAAAGAAGTACCAAAGGTACAGATACTATGCACATAGTTTTCTAATATAGGACTAAAATAAAACAAAGGCATATATGTCCAGACACTGTTCTAAGTACTTTACGGAAATGATAGCAGTCACAAATCTACCTATTGCTATCTCTGAGTCTAGTTCTTTAACAAAAAATAGATATATTAGAATAAAAAACTATTTTACAAAATTGTGCCACTGGTAGTTATGTCAATGTGTACATTCTCATTTCTTTCAGATTTTGATTTCTATAGAAATCGTAAAACAGACATTAAAAAGTCTTCTGAATGTTGCTACTTTCTACAACACCCTCTAAGTGTTTTTGCTGTTTGTGACTCCTTGGAAATTTTTCTTCTACAATCCTCTAGATGAAGGAACTCAGATAATTTACACTGAGTACTTATTTGTTTATAAGATTTATATTCATGGCAGCAAATACATTTCAACTTAAGATGCACTTTAATGCCTGCTGACAATACAATTAAAACTTCTCATCTAAGTTGGATGTCCCCAAAACAAGAAAACCAATAAAAGTAGTCTCGCATCCTATGTCCTATTTCTTTGGAGAATAAAAGCAATGCAAATTAAGTCAATGAGAAACCATGGGCAAAATATTTTAATGGATCATCATCAAAGAGAACATAAAATCCTCTGTTCTTCAAATACCTATTGCTGTTTCTTTTCTTTTCTTTTTATTTTTAATCTTGCTGAAATCAGTAACTGGAGAACAGCTTTGGCCATTTTATGAAGGCTTTTGCTAGACATATGTGACATCCCTCAATGAAACTTGAAAACACAATTTACCCCAGATAGTTCTTTTAACAACCTTTACAACATCATCGAAGAACTATATGCTTAAAAAAAAAAAGTTCATTGAGCTGTGTGTTTACTTCCTCCACCCCCCACCTTGTCACTTGCTTTCTTTTCATACTTAAATTCAGAGGTCAATAATGATATTCACCTCCACCTGGTGGCTCACACCCTCTACTTCCTCGCCTCACTTACTTTCTTGTGCTTCTCTGCAAACCCCAAGTGTTGGTCAAATCCAGCTCTTTGCACATTCTTCGCACCAGGCAGCTGAATGAATGTATCTGGAGAGAAACACACAACTATGCTGTCTGGTATCACTCTAAATCCATGTCTACAGCCAACACTTTATGTGTTCACCAGATCACGGTTTCCTTTTCTTTTTTCTCCCGGGCACATAGCTTGACCATCTCCTAATCTCCTCTGCAGCTAGCAGAAGATTTGGGGCTGATTTCTAGCCTTTGGAATGTGAGCACATGTTATGTAAACCACTTACAGGTCTGACTCCTGAAAACCTAGGAAATTGCCCAGGTCCTCTTTCTTTTCTCCTCTGCCAGATACATGAAGAAATTTTAGTGAAGGACTTCGAAGTTGGAAGTGGGTTGGGGAGGGGAGTGGTTGAAGACACAAGCTAGAAAGATCCATTAAACAAAGCACCTCTTTCCCCCACCCCACCCCCTGCCCTTTGACCTCTCTGGAATGTGATAAGATAGAGGAAAACAAAAAGCCTTTATTTAGTTCTTAGATTAGGGAGCTGTTTGTTAGAGCCATCCGCTTACCCTTAATACCATTACCACAAACAACAGGTCCTTAATGAATCAAGACAACCAAACTACTTTTCCCAGACTGCCTACACTTCCAGTCTTCCACATGATTCTTTTATACCTTTTCCTCTTTCCTCAAATCTCCAGCACGCCTCTCCCTTCATTCTCTGCTGATGATCTTGCTTCCCATTTGTCTGAGAAAGTAGGAGCGATCAAAGGAGAACTAAGCTCACCCTATCACACTGACCTGCTTACCAGCATCTGTATTCAGCTGCTTTCCCTAGAGTCAGTGCTCACATTTGAGATCTCCCTCCAGTGTGCACTGGCCCCAGTGCCCTGTCACCTGCCCAAGGAGGTGAGAGTCTCCCATCTCTCTTGCAAAATCAATTTCTTTCTATTAATTTTTTCTTAACCATATAACATGCTATTCTTTCTCTCATATTGACAGGAAAACTCCTAAATGTAGGTACTTATGCTTTCAACGTCCAATTCTTCTTTCAGATTTTCTCAAAGTTTCTCCTATCACTGTTTTTTCCCCTCTGCTTCACTGAAGCTGCTCTTCTCTGATCCCCATGTTCTAACCTGTGGTCAGTTCTCTCAGCTTAGCTGGGAAAGGAGTAGCATGTGACATGGTTGGTTGGTTCCTCCTCTTGGCTTCCAGGCCCCTGCAATTTCATGGTTTTCTCTCTACCTTACTGCCTTCCTTCCTAGATCTGCCTCATCACTCTGATTTCTTATTGTGGGTCACTTGGGGGGCACAGTCTTTGATCCTTATCTCTGTTTACACTCACACGCTTGGAAGTCCAATACAGCCGTAACTTTACTGACACATCCCAAGTTTACATGCCATCTAGACTTCTATCCTGAACTCTTTTTATCCAACTCCCTACTTGACATGTTTACTTGAATGCTTTGTAAACATCTTAAACTGAGTATGTCCAAACTGAACTTCATATCTTCCATACCATTAACCTCCTCCACACACAGTCTTTCTCCTCAGTTGATGACACTTCCATCTTTTCCACTCATTCAAGCCAAATTTTTGTAGTCATTCTTGATGCCTCTCTTTTTCTCTTACCTCATGTTCAGTCTCTCAGGAAATCCTGTTGGTTCTTCTTTCTCTGAATTCATTCTGCTTCTCACCCTCCACCTGTAATCCTCTGATACCAGTAAGAATCACATCTGCCTGGATTATTTTAATACCCTTAGAGCAGGTTTCCCTACTTTCATCCTTATCTCCAGACCATCTATTCCCCAAATAAGAGCCAGAGTGACCATTTTAGTATATAAATAAAACTTCCAAATTCTCTTCATTGTGGGGTTCAAAACTCTATGATGGCTTTCCATCTCTCTCAGAGTGAGAGGCTGAATATATAAGAGGACATGGGCAGACCATGTATGATGATAGAACTCTGACCTAAAAACTCTGTAGCAACTGCCCAGGGAGCCCAAACCACAGGTTCTGCAGTAACCCATCCAGGAAGCCATACCACAGCCTCTGTAGCAATTGGATCAGAATAGTCAGGACTTGCTCAAGGACGGAGAAATTCCCTACTTTTCACCCACCTGCTTCTAACTCAGGACCAACCATATATATGCCATTATATACATAAATTATGTAATATATATTCTATTGTAATTTATGTATTTTATGTCTACCCCCTCTACAATATGATGGTCATGAGGCATTTTTGTCTTTTGGTTACTATCATACCCTAGTGGATGGAAAAGTGCTTCTCGTGTTCTCTGAATACTCCATTGCTTAGGTACCTTACACAGTTGACTTGAAAAACACAGGTTTGAACTGCGTGGGTCCACTTACACATGGAATTTTTTCAATTGTAAACGCTACAGTGCTACACAATCTGCACCGGATTGAATCCAAGGATGCAAAACTACAGATACAGAGGGCTGACTATAAGTCATATGCAGATTTTCGACTGCACAGAGGGTTGGTACCTCTAATCCCCGCGTTGTTCAAGGGTCAACTGTACAACCTGTTTGTGTTGAGTGAGATATTCCAGAACATAATGATCTGTTTTCATGACATTGTAGCATAGCTAAATATTCATGTATCAATTCTCCATAGAGAAAATGAAGATTGCAGATTGCTTTTTCATAAACTTATTTATTTGTTTTTATTTTTGCCTTGTTGGGTCTTTGTTGCTGTGCACAGGCTTTCTCTAGTTGCGGCGAGCAGGGGCTACCCTTCATTGCGGAGCGTGGACTTCTCATTGTCGGGGCTTCTCTTGCTGGGGAGCACGGGCTCTAGGCACGCAGGCTTCAGTAGTTGTGGCATGTGGGCTCAGTAGTTGTGGCGCACAGGCTTAGTTGCTCCGCGGCGTGTGGGATCTTCCCGGATCAGGGATGGAACCCGTGTCCCCTGCACTGGCAGGCGGATTCTTAACCACTGTGCCACCAGGGAAGCCCTGCAGATTACTTTTATCCCACATTGTAGCTTAATGGTTGAATATGAGGTGTATTTTGGTTTCATGCTCTGCAAAGTAAGTTTTTGCCATGATATTCAACATCTTCTATATAATGACTTGGTATGGGAGAAATATTTCAAAAGATAATACTGTAAGCCAGAGGCCCTCAAACCATAGTGTGCATCAGAATCATCTGGAGAACCTATTAAAACACAGGTTTCTGGGCCCCCTTCCCAGAATTTCTGATTCAGTAGGTCTGAGACCTGACCTGACAATTTGCATTCCTAACAGGTTCTCAGGTGATGCTACCACTGCTGGTCCAGGGATTACACCTGGAGAATACTGTTCTAAGGCTCGTTACTAAAAATGTGATTCATGGACCAGCAGCACAGGCATCACCTGGGAGCACGTTAGGAATTCAGAAGCCCAGCCTGTATCCCAGTACCATTTAATAAGAATTTGCATTTTAACTAGATGACTTAACAAGGAGCATTCTCCAGATGATCCTTATTCATATTAGAGTTTGGAAAAACATTAAAGTTCTAAAAAATAGGAGGGGTATAGGGTTGAATGTTTTCTGAAAGGCTGGGCAAAGTCCAGCACTGCCAGTTGTAAAGAAACCTGAATGGTGCAAATCTCTAAGTACACACACACACACACACACACACATTTTTTTGCAGTCTACAAAAACATTCTTTAAAAAGACAGTGTGCTGCAGGTGGGGAGGAACTTCAGCTTCCATGAAAGCACAATTAGCAACCCCTGCGACAGGCCAATCAGAAACAAGGAAGAGATCCTAGGGGCAGTAGCCAGCCAACGCCAACACCCACATGCCTAGAAGTTGTTACAAATGAGAAGCTCTGGCAAACTTCCATCTCCCATCTCTGGCATTCTATCTCTTGGGGGATTTAAAAGACTTCTGCATGGACTGCTTCTGTTTTCCATGTTCTTAGTTGCATGAAAGAAGTAATAATGGCAGGTCTGAAAATGATAAGTTAAAGAATATTTCTCAACAATCTGAACTCAGGCTGGGGGCAGAAATGACCAAGGAATGGTATATATAGAAAGATGTTTTCTATCCCTTTGATTTTTCTTTGTCCAATGTCAAAAACTCTTATTTATAGGAATAAACCATAAAAGACTCTCAAGAAAGGCTTAAATATCTGAGTAAATGTATCCATTTTATCCCCTGCTGCTCATGATACAGCATTTTTTCAAAATGATTATGTTCTTTTTATGATTAATATTTTAAGATAAAATTCAGTATTAAAATGATAATGGGACAAAGTTTGTGACAAGAAGCCTGTGCAAAGCTATTAAGTTCCTTAGGGGACATGGTTTACTAGGTAGAGGAAGTTTACACTAAAGATAGTAGATAATTGTTATGTGCTCACTTCTTTTCTAATGCAGGTCAGAAAATAAAGCATCCCTAATCTCTACAATAAAATATGGGCTAGTACTGTAATAGTATGTGGGTAAGCTAGTATGTGTAGGAGGCTTCAAAAAGATACTACTCTAAACAGTTTTTAAACTTATCTATTTTTTTGTGCTACTGAAATTTCCTGCCAATTTTTATTTTGGATTTTATTATTTGCTTATATTTAAGCTGCTTGGTTTAATTTTGTTTTTAGCATTTGGAAAAAAAATGTACAGTAGCTTGAACACTCAGTCTTTGCCAACCTCCACTGAGATCAAAGATTTCATTATAAATAAAGGAAAATATATTGTATTGTCATATTAAATTCTTCAGTTCTCATTGCTGAATGTGACCTTTCTTTAATTAGAAATATTTTACTTGATTTCAGAAGTTACAATGTATGTTGAAAGAAGTTACAGATTTTTACAGTCATATATAGGCTTATAAAGTTATTTAATAGCCTTAGTAACAATAACAGATTTCATAGTGTTTTAAACTGCCTTGTATATGCCTATAAATTAGGATGCTAATATTCAATTTACTAAGACATAAATCATTTCAATGAAATATTTCTCATTAGGCTTTACTTCTCTTTCCTGGAAAAGAATGATTAAAAATAGCCACAAAAAGTGCATAGCCTGAAAGAGAAATCTTATTTTCAAAAACGAAGCACTTTTTGAACAACTTGAAAATGACTAACCCCTCATTATTCACTTGCTGCCATGTTTATGAGGATCTAATGAGGGTAAATTTTGGAAGAAAGGAGTGAACATCAACATTGGCCTTGATCTTTTATTTAATTTTTCTCTGTCTTTTCCCAGCCAATATTTCCATGAGTTGTTTGTAAGGATCACATATTTATCTAAAGATAAAGTGAATATTGTTTTTAATCCAGCAATTACTTACAAGTGACATAGTACACACATAATGCTTGCTTACGCTTATTAATTTTTTTAAAAAAATTATAATGCTGGATGACTACTGAGCATGACTGTGATTAGCAATTTTCTGCAACGTTTAGCCAAATCCTGGTTATGTGGTTATACAAATAGCTTTTCTTTGGAGAAGCTAGGCTTCATTTGAGTTACCTAAGAAGTATATCTGCTATTTGTTTAGTGTTTCTCAGACTGACGACAGGGTGGATTATCTGACCAATGGAGATATATTTCTGGATCCAAAAAAAAAAAAATAAAGTGATTAACCCTGTGTTTATTCAATAGATGCAATCATAGCCATGCTTCAAATGAGGAAAAATAGGATTTTCCAGATAGGCCTCCAAATAGAGGGAACACCATTTACAAGAATGTCCTATCACTCTCTTTTCATCCAGGGAACCACATGGACTTTCATCTACATGGTGCAGGAAAACCAGCATGTTTCCTGCTGCAGGGTCATGATCTTCCCTTCTTCCCCTCCTCAGCATCTCTAGATGTCCAACTCAGCTCGGGGCTTCTGCTCTATAAAAGTTCACTATTCCTTTAAACAATTCTACTCAAGGAGAGGCCATGTGAGGACACAGCAAGAAGGTGGCTGTCTAAAAGTGAGGACGAGAGGTCTCACCAGACCCTGTGCATGCTGGCTCCCTGGTCTCAGCCTTGCAGCCTCCAGAGCAGTGAGAAAAAAAATGTCTCTTGTTTAAGGCCCCCTTTCTATGGCATTTTGTTATGGCAGCCCAAGCAGACTAAGACACCATCCAATCCCAACTCTCTTAACAAATTTGAAGTTCAGTGATGATTCCCAATTCTAAACACTTTCATTTAACCTCGCTCGAAGCATGAGGGATTAGTTCCTCTCTATAGTCTAACAGAGATAGTAAGTATTCAATAAACAAGTATAATTTCTGGGGAAGGAAAATGTTTTATAGGAATTGCACATTATTCATATTGTTTTCCATATTACAATATGTACAATTCATCTATGAGAAGGGGCACCTGAATCTTAGTGGAATTGGCTTGAGAACCACAGACAAGAAAGAAGAAACGTGTTAAATGCCTGGTGATTTCTGGGGCTCTTCATGAGTAGAGTATGGGATTTTACCCAGTGTCTCCCGCCTCTTTCTATTGCAGATTTAAATACGTTTAACGAATGTTGTGCTTAAAGTTAAACTGAGGTCGCAGGCATTCCTCATTCTACTCCTATGTGATGCGTCTTCAAAAAACTATGTGGATGGGTGAGAATCACATTTAATAGCACTGTAGTTTTCAGGCTCTAATACCTTCTCATGCAGACATTATTCAAGATTTTTCCCTAGGGAGAACATTTGATCAGAGCTGAAGGCTTAGGGGACAGATGGGAATTGCTAAGAGACTAAAAGCAAATGTAACTTCAGTTGGCCATGTCTTTCCAGGCTCCTTGTGGAGCCACCCCACTTTTCATCTGGAGGTTCTCTTGTAGCTCTTGAACCCTGTGAGGCAGGAAGAGGGTTCGCCCTTCACAGACCACTGCACCCAGCCTTCACAACTCTCTCAGGGCCCTGAGAGTACTTGACTTTCTCTGTGTTTGTGACCAAGTGGCCTGCTTCCAATTTACCCTGTCATCTACACATCCCGAGCTATCATATTTACTAAAAGCTACAAGATCCCAAAATGGACAGGTCATTTTGTTTGATCTCCTGATGAAAGCGAGTTAAAAGGACTTAACAAGAAATCGTAGCAGAGCTCAACAATTCCTGCAATAAAATTTGTGAAGCTGTTTCATCACACAAATATTATTTCTTCAGTAAATACGCTTTCGGCAACCACGTGCTTTGTGACATTTTCTTTAAACTGTCCCCCTCACTCCCCCAAACTCCCTACCACCAGGATTTAGAGCACTAAACAACATGGTAAAAGTGTATCCCTGAAAAGTTAAGAAACACCACAGGTATCAGACTCACTGAAGGGTTTAATGGACAGATTGACTTGCTATCTTCACTAAATGCCTCTCTTTGCAGCAATGTGGGAGTCTACGACAGCTTTGTGAACCATCAGGAATAATCGTAACTACAATTTTATTAGTAGCTGGGGGTTAGAGCTATATTTCCCCCACCTTCATTTTCAGGCAACTTTGCTGTGAACTTTTCTGCATCATAATCTAGGAAATGAGCTCAGAGCACACGCTTGCCATCCTGCACTAACGGTACACACTAGTCTGTTAGGCATTATTTACAGGAAATGCTTGATTCTGGTTCTGTGCTTTCAGGATCTTACCAGCCAGACTTAACAGACCTTTTTTAGCCATACCCTTCAATGCAAATATTTACATTTAGTTAAGTTTTTTATTCCCTTCATACAGGAAACGTAACTTGAGAAGACAGAAACATTCTTACTTAGAAGGAACACTCGCAAAGCTGTGCATTTCAAATTTGTGAATTTGGCAAGTGTGTCTCTGTTGCCTTTAATTTCCTCCATCTTCCTCTTTCTTTACCTGCGAGTCTTCCTCCTTCATCCTGGGACCCTCCAGGTTAGATGGTGAACACGGGAATGGCATACCTTAAATATCTCTCAAGCACTGGGATTTTTAAAAGACACCAAAGCCTCATGCGGAAATGGAAGTAAATTTTTTTTGTGTGGGAATGATGTTTCCTGGCAGAGCAGAAGCAAACTATGTCTTTTCTGTGACACATAAATGCAACACCATCTTTATTATCGGGACAACCTGACTGTGAATTGGTACTGAAATCAAACTAGTTGTATATTAGAAGGATGAGATATGCCAGACTTAGAGGCTTCTAAAAATAAGCTGTGGCTTAAGTCGAACTTGTTATTGACATTAGTATTTTCGAAGGACTCAGAATTGTTAAAAACAAGATAACAGGCCCAAAATGGAGTCTGCTAAGCCCCATGTCACCAAACGGAGACTTAATTACAGTTTCAGATCTCCGGGAAATGGAATCTTATACCAATCAGGACTGATCTATGCTGATTACCTGATCGGCTCTAGGGAGGCCACCTGCTGGAGAGACCCCTGCCATCTCTTGGAAGGAAAATAACCTTGCAATAACCGACCTGCTTTTGCGCCTGCTGCTCTCTGCCTATAAAATCTCTTGCCTTGTATAGCTCTTCGGAGCTCCTCTCTCTCTGCTAGATTGAAGGCTGCCCAATTCATGAATCACTGAACAAAGCCAATACAATCTTTAAAATTTACTCAAGTTGAATTTTGTTTTTCTATAAAAGTGTAGTGTTTCAAGCCATAGATTTTGAAAGACAGAGAGCTGGTTGCACAGATACAACACAGGGTGAGTGGTTTCCCCTTTGCTCCATGTCATTTTGGTGGTGGTTTATCTGCTAAATGGAAATGGCAGTACACATGTCTACCTCTCAGGCTTCTGTGGGAATTGAGTTGATGAAGGATGCAGAGTGCTTAGCAGAGGCTCACACCGGGGATGGTTTTCCCTGACCCAGGAAAAGGCGGCAGGGTCAGTGCTCCCTTCAAGAGAGGTTGAATTCAGTCTGAGAAGGTCATTAGCATTACTGAGGGGGTAATGGAGCGGGAATTATTTATTCCCTAGCAAGGAAAGAACTAAATATGAATACATCGAAACCTGCAGCACACGGCTTGTTTTCTTTCTCATCTTAGTCCTGCTGGACTGCTCCCTCAGGCCTTCCCTTCCCTCCCAACATTCTAGATTCCATGGTCCTTTAAAAACATACCCCGAGGGCTTCCCTGGTGGCGCAGTGGTTGAGAGTCCGCCTGCCGATGCAGGGGACGCGGGTTCGTGCCCCGGTCCGGGAGGATCCCACGTGCCGCAGAGCGGCTGGGCCCGTGAGCCATGGCCGCTGAGCCTGCGCCTCCGGAGCCTGTGCTCCGCAACGGGAGAGGCCACAACAGTGAGAGGCCCGCGTACCACAAAAAAATAAAAATAAAAATAAATATTTCTACATTCTATAGAGCAGGCTGGCAAGGGAGCAGGTAGCACAGGCTGGGGATAAGTAGTCATAAAAGCAGCATTGCTCTGAAGTAGCCTCATCCCCAGGAGAAAGCATTTGTTATGCAGTTTCCAAGTGGTGTTGTCAAGGAAAAGCTACAAAGCTACAAAGAGCTAATGTGCCATGACTCTTGCATTTCTGTAAGTCTTGTGAGCAAGGCGTGGGTTGTTCTGTACCATCTACTCAAGGAACAGCCTTAGAGAGAGAGGTAGGGTCTCTCTGCAGCAAAGGACGTTTGCTTACAACCTTGGCACATAGTGGAGTCTGTCCCTTGGAGCCAAGGGCAGACATGCTTACTGCCTGTTATACAAAACTGGGGCTCGGGGGTCCTCTCCTGTAGTACAACCCACAGCACTTGGAGGTGTCATCTGTCCCTCTTTGTGTCGCCCTGTGGGAACTGGAAGGGAACTGGCATGAAAATGCAGAGTCTGGCTACTACAGCTGTTGCTTTACATAATACACTGTCTTTCATCTCTGGCTGAGAGTTTCAGGGCAACCACCAACATCTGTGACAGTGTGGCCGGCTAACTTGTCAACTTGCAAGTAGGGTAACATTTCAGACCCTTCACAGTCCTCGACAGTTCTGGTGATGAGGGTGGGATGCTGAGAAACAGATGTCTTTCTAGCAGATAAAGAGTGAGGACCTCACGGGCTGATTAACAAGATTCAGTGGGGGTCCGTGGGAGTTGGCAGTGAGATTGTTGACCAAATCATGTGAGTAACTGGACAATAAATGGCCCTTCCCCCACTGTTCATTAATGAGGAGAGGTGGTCACAGGATGAGCACCCGGAAGCAGGTTTAAGAGCCGCTGCCCGAGTGGTATGTCGTTTTGTAGTTAACTTTCCTGCAGACAGAGGAACTTCCTTGAGAACCTGGTGGTCGGCTCAGGCCCACTGCGTTGTAACAAGGGCAGCTAGGAGTCATCCTGGCAGGCAAAGTTTCCTGACTCTTTCAGAAAACAGTTACAGACGAGTATGACTACGCCGAGTGTGAAAGGAGAGAGATTTAAGACTACTCGAGAGACAGCTAACTGCTAAAACCTGAGCCGCTTCCCGTGGAACCTGACGGGGTGGAGCTCGTTAAGGCAGAAGGGCAGCAGCTGGGCCTCTTAAAGCTCAGTCACCTCTGAAACGCTTCACGGCAACTGCAGGGCTGCTTGAGGGCAGCAGTGCGAGGACTCAGAGGTTTGCTTTCTGTCTTTTTGCCGTGGATTCTCGCTGCGATGAGGAAATGTTATCCCTCCCGAGCAGATTTCTCTGAGACAATGAAACTCCTGGGGAAACCATACAAGCGACGCCGACTAGGATTCTGGATCTTACTGCCCGGGATTGGCTTTCTGATACTGATACAAGAGCCCCGCTGGAGAATGAGAAACTGACCCCAAGAAATTTAGGTAAATTCTTGCGGTCATCTCACCACCAAGGAAAACTTGCCCGTACTTTGAAATGAGGCAAGAGGCCGAGGTGTTCGCGCGGCAGCGGGGCCACAGGTGCCCCGCGTTAAAGCGGGAGCCCTTAAAGGCCGCCGCGGTAGGAAGCAAACGGGATTCGGCCGCCCGCGCGCGCGCGCGGACCGTCAGTCCCGGCTGGAAGGCAGGCTGCTGGCCAGGCTGCGTCCGGGGGTCTCGCCCCCACCCCCGATACAGGGCACCGGGCCGGCCAAAAACACCCGAGGTTCGCGTTGTCGAACCAGAGCGGCAACTGCACTGCTGGGAGCTGAAAGTAAGTACGAGGCCTACGAGTAATGGCCCGGGGCCTCTCTTTCTCTGCCCGCCATTCCTCACTCCTTCTGCCCTGACCTCAGCTACTTTAAGCAGAAAGAAGGTTAGATGTAGACTTGTGGTCTCCCTGCCCCCAAGGGGGAAGCAAAGACTCTTCGGGCCCACCTGAGTGTGCTTGGGGGTGTTGAAAGGGGAGGAATTCAAACTTTTACAAGGTCTTGGATAAAGGTGCCTCAGGTACTGTTCTACCCAGACCCATGGAAGGAAAAGGTGCTTAGAATCAGCTCTTCAGGTTCGGAAAGAGTTCAGGGTGGGAAAGGGAAGCTGATGTGAACTTGCCAGCCTGTTCTGTTGATGGTTCTGTGTCTGAATGTCTAGTCACTGATGGGTGAGCGTTGTACTTCCTGTCCCGCAGGGCTGGGGGCAGTGCACTAGACTGGCAGCAGTCTCTGGTAGAGGACTGAAAGTGCAACATAAAAACTGCCCCCAGCCTTCACCTTTGTCCTCCCCGGCTCTGGAAGAAATAGGATGGCATTTCAGAAAGACAAAGGAAAACCGTAGGCTTGACCAAGGACTTAAAAGCAAAGAAGCGTAGAGAGAGATGCAGTAGCTCCATACAAGAGCCTTACATTGTCTGCAGAAAGCGAGGCAATAATTGGCCAATTATCACCAATTGAATTCAGCTGTTCCTCCCCTAGGCTGGCCAGTTGCTGGCTTTGGGAGAGTAGTTGAATCCTTTACACAGATTGGTAGCTCTTGGTGCGTCCTGTCCACTAAATGTCTAGGCCTGGTTTACTGATGGTTTCGCTGAGCTGAAACCCACTAGTATAACTAGGCTGCTGCGGCTGTTTCATCTCAGTGACGATTATGCAGAAAATAGGTGTGGCCACTGTGGTCAGTGGGCGTAACTTAAGGCTGTTCTTAGAGCGCTGGCTGCTCTAATACTTGGTGAACTTTGTTATATTTTTACTGACTCTTAGGCTGTTGCCAATGACATAGCCGTTTGGTTTGCCACTTGGAAAACTATAGACTGGCAGATTAAAGATAGCCCTTTTGACCTCAAGAACTGAGGAAATAATTCATAGCTGCTACTCAGACCTTCTGGGTCACTCATACAGAAACACAGTACAGCTTATTCTCTAATGAGACCAACAGCAATCAAGCACCAGATTGTCACCCTTGCTTCCTAGATCCATTATGATACCAGGCATGATAACACAGCCACCAGTGTAGACTGGGTACCAGGGAAAGAACACTTTTCTGATGCAGAGGCAAGTAATTAATAGGAGCCAGACTCATGACTTATGGAACTTAAACAGTTTGTCTCGAGGGAGGTCACATTTTTGGTGTGTTGCTCCAATCCACTCCTGAAAGGCTGACTACAACTGAACTCTGGACCTCTTGGGACTATGGGTGGTGCTTCAGTACTGATGATACATTTTCAGGTTGCATTGTTGCTGTTCCAGTCTGTTCTTCTAACCCTGTAGGGTAGACAAGTGCCACTCAGTTGGTGGTATAAACCTAAGGGACAGGTTTGTTAACTGAAAAAACAATGCACAACCTAAAAGGTGAGAATTATGTTTTATTTGGTGGACAAAACTGAGGACTTAAGCCGGGGACACAGCCTCTCAGATGGCTCTGAGGGGCTGATCTGAAGAGGTAGGGAGGAGCAGGATATCCAGGAGTTTCGGCAACAAAGATCACGTAGTCGGAACTTCAGAGATTACTGTTAAAGAAAACCTGACATCAAGTTAATGAATTGAGTGCTTTTCTATGTATGGGAACACGCAAAAGTCTGGGCTCATTGAAATCATTCCTTTGATAGGCACCTCAGCTATCTGGGGCCAGTATCGTGTGTTTTCTCATCCTGAGTCCCCTCAGAGTGCAACGTGTGTGTGCGGGGGGAAGGGGATGCCTGCAGTGGCTGATGGCTTGGTGGGCATCCTGTTTCTATCCTGAGTTCCATCAGGCCTCACAGTTGGGGTGGCTGTAGTGTGGTGGCTTGATGGCTGCAACATCCTTTGTTTACTGATATGGCAGGCAACATCTGTTCACTCAACAGGTTGAACTCACTGTTAAACCCAAGTTCATGTGTCTGATACATAGTGAGGCCCAACACACCAATACGTCAGAGTTTGGAGTAGAGAAAGGTTTATTAATTGAGAGGTCATCGGACCGAGAAGATGGGAGACGTAGGTTTGTCTCAGATCCATCTTACAGGCTGGCCGGGGTGTAAGGTTTGTAAACGCAAAAGGGGTAAAAGGGAGGCGGGGCTTGGGGTGCATGATCAGCTTGTGCACGGCTCTGATTGGTGCATGTTTTGGGCATCACCATCATCAACCTGGTTCCAACCAGACTGGCGTCTAGTGATGGTGGTCAGTATATAGTCACCATCCTCCATGTGGGTCAAGGTCATAGTTCCTGCAGAACTCAAAGACTGCCATGTGTATCCCTTGAAGAGGAACTAGGACTGTGTTTTATAGCCCAACTATTGTTTCTTGACTGCTTTTCCTTTCTTCCCACATTCCCTCACTTCCCTAATTAGTAACTGCTTAAATCTGCCCTTTGGAACTCAGGCAAGGTCTAGAAGCCTAAAGGCTTTTTCTACAAACTAGAAATGGAGGACACAGAAAGGCTTTTGTACCCAGGAGGGCCCCGCAGGGTCCTGCTTGGTTTCATGACCTCAAGCAGTCCCTCCAAAACAAGGATTGTTTGGAAACCCTAGTGTCCACCAGCCAGCTGGGAGGCCCCATTGCAGACCCTGGTAACCTTTGCCCCAGAACTGGAGTAGGTACCACTCAGCAACATTCTGAGTAATGTAAACACACTTTTCTTCTAGAGGTACCATGTCTTCCCAGGTCTATGCTTCTTGGGTGAAGACAAGAATTTCTTACATCCTTCCTGAAGACACACCTTAGAGGTGGACTCACACCCTAAAAGTGGACATGAGACCTCTCACATGACCTCAGGTCTTATCAAAATTAGGTTGCTCTTGGTTAATCAAAGGAGCTTCCTGGAGGGGTAACTGACACATTATTTATATGCAACCTGCAGGGAGTTAACTGTACATTGGGGATCTTCCATTTAGAAATAGAATTTGTCTCTGATTTTAGCTGAAGTGACCAGTTGTGCAAACTTGACCCTGGAAGACCATATGTCAGTTTCAGCTCGCTGGCCTGGGTTGTTACAAAAGACCAAATTGCCCTGTACTTTTCTGTTCATAGATCAAGGCAGAGTTTGTGCCAATTCTAATGCAACTCATTGTACTTGGCTTAATGTTTTGGGCCAAGTGGAAAGGTCAATACAGAAACTTAGAAAGCTATCTGATGATCTAATGTAAACCCTGATGGCCTGTGGGATTTGTTCAGATGGTTGTGTCTGGGATTCTGGGGGCCATGGTCAAGGTCATTACTGTCACTTAGAGTTCTGTTGCTAATAGTCTCAGTTAAATGCCGCCTAAGACACATGAAAGGGGTTGTCCCAGCCTGTCAGTCACATAGCAGAGCAGCTATCAGAGTGGCATATGGAAAATTCATCAGAAGCCAGGATGGTACAGAAATGAGGGGCAGGTATTGTTGGGAGAGGACTCCTTATCGGTCTGTCTCATTTCTGCGCATCTTGTGACTCAGGCACTGACTTCCTTTCATTCTGGATTCTTTAAAGGATGTTTGTACAGAAAGCAGCTATGGAAGATACAGTTTG
This sequence comes from Delphinapterus leucas, assembly GCF_059928025.1. NCBI lineage: Eukaryota > Metazoa > Chordata > Mammalia > Artiodactyla > Monodontidae > Delphinapterus > Delphinapterus leucas. The sequence goes on from NC_143149.1 coordinate 18,790,388, forward strand.
TCTCTCTGGAGCAAAGGGCAGGCATATTTACTGACCAGTATAATAAAGGTGATGATCCCATTTGGAGCAAAGGGCGAACATGCTTACCGCTCTTTTTTTTCAAACTGGGTTCCAAAGTTTAGAGTTCTTCTCCTGTAATTTAACCCACTGCATGTACAGGCATCATCTGGCCATCTTTGTGTTGCTTTCTGGGAATTGAAGCTCAGGAAACCAGCAGCAAGATCCAGCTATTGTGGCTACTGCTACTGCTTTGATTAATAAACCATCCTTTATCTATGATGAGGCATCTGGTGTCTTCTTCTACATCCATGACACTGTGGCAGGCTACCTTGTTAGCTTGCAGGCAGGATAAAATTCCAAATCCTTCACAATCCTTTTTTTTTTTAAACATCTTTATTGGAGTATAATTGCTTTACAATGATGTGTTAGTTTCTGCTTTATAACAAAGTGAATCAGCTGTACATATATCCCCATATCTTCACCGTTCTTAACAGTACGTTCCAGTGAACTCAAATTATGTGTTAGACCTATTCCTTTATTTGAGAGGAATCATCAATTTTATATAATAAAAATGTAACCTGATTTTCCAGTTAGAGAGGAGAAATGGAAGACCCAATAGTTAACTCTCTAGAACAGAGTTTGTTAGAAGAAACAAAACTTTTATACTGGCTGTGTTGTTAAATAGACAAAATTTACTCTCAACAAAAAGGCTGGGTCCTCAGAAAAATGTGATGGGCCAAGATGGGGGGAAAAAGACCAGGACAAAGGAGAGTGTGATTCTAAAGGACCGAGCCAGCGTTGAGGTCCCACCCAGATTCTGTAAGAGCCTTTATACAGCAGAATGAAGAGTGTTCCAGAAGAGCTGCAGTGGAAACACACCATTCATTGAGTATCTAGCAGAGGGAGAGAAGCGTCTGGATATGGCAGGCATCACTCAGGGGCTGGGGAACACCATTGTCCCTTCTCTGACTCTTACTTCCTCAGGAGGAAGTATCTTGGACCATCCTCCCCCTCCCGCTGGGCTCTAGCCACATTGGTCTTCTCTGGTTTCCTCTGACACACCAAGCTTTTTTTCTTTAGAGGAGCCTTTGTACGACCTATTCCTTCTGCCTGGAATATTCCTTCCCATGACCTTTGTAAGACTAGTTCCTTCTTCCCTGCATTCCGTTCATTCAACCAACATTTAGTGACACTCTATATGTGCCAGTTTTTTCCCTACACTGTGATGATAAAGCAATAATAAAGCAAAAGCAAACAGAAAACAGGAAACTGTTTAAAAAAGCTCTGTCCTTGTGGAAGTTGTATTCTAGTAGAGTGTGTAAGGGCAGACTATATACTATATAAATAAATGAAATATTTGGTGTTTCAAGTGACAAATCGGAAATGAGGAGAATGAAAGTTGCAAGGGAGATGGTGGGTGCCAGAGTTATAAATAGGGTGTAGGGAACATCTCACAAGAAACATTGGGACAAAGAACTCAGGAAGTGAGAGAGTGAGTCACAGAGGGATCTGGAGAAAGCTAGGTCAAGGCAGAAAAAAACCCTCAGAAGTGCAAAGGCCCGGAGGTGGAAGTGTGCTGTGCCGGGTTCAGAGGACAGCAAAGAGGCCGCTGTGGCTGGAGCGGCACGAGAGGGGGATGGAGGAGAAAGAAAGTCATAAAAGTACCAAGGCCAGACCTTGGTGGGCTTTACAGTCAGCGTAAGGACACGGGCTGTTCCTCTGTGTGGTGGGAAGCAGCGTTTCCACATGTGGCAGATGGAGGAGAGACGGGGGTGGGCTGAAGCCACGTCTTAGGGTAAAGTTGAGTGCAACTGATCTCCTGCAGTGGGGGGAGGAGTAGCCTTACGTAGGAGCCCAGAAGGTTCCTCTAGAGCAACAGGAGAAAAGACAGCCTGAATGGGTAGACACAGAAGCTGGGGGCCTAGGGAATATCTCTTGTGATAGCTTCTAATTCCTCAGTGAGATAAGCAGCAGGGGCCTCAGCAGAGAGTAAGAAAAGGACGTATCGGGGATTTGAAGACACAGTAGGTATAAAATGGAATAGGGAAAGGTCATACGATTGCAGTAATGTCAAGGGCCCCATAGAGGGCTGTGATCATGAATTTCAAATGAGATGCCTACGCATGGTCATGTCTTGCTCCAGGCTAAATTCAGCTGTAGGTACAGATGTGAAGTAATCTAGTCATCGTTCTTACCTCAACTTCAATGTTACTTCCTCAGAGAAGTCTCTCTTCCCCACTCGATATTGTCCACTCAGTGATGTCAGCCTATTTGAATTTTCTGCATAGCATGTGCCCCTGTGTCTTTTTCTTGTTGATTTAGTTGCCTGGATGTTACCTATTTCTCATAGGAAAATGTGAAAGCAGACACATTTTCTTCCTCATTCACTGCCAAGTATTAAACATTACTTGGTATATATTGTGTTCAATAAATATTGAATAAACGGTCACTTGCTATAAAGGCGTGCGTGTGTGTGCATTAGAGGTTGGCTAATAGCAGACCCACTTGTTTTCTGAATCATAAGTCCAAGCTGGAACGTAGACATCTAGTCCATGAACCACAACTCTCCCCATCCAAACACGATTGATAACACAAATGGAAAACCTCTATAGCTTTCAAGAAAGGAAAGTCTTGGACAGCACAGTTCAGTATTTAATATTTTCATTCAGTAGGTGAGTTTTCATACTAGAAAACAAGAGGCTATGAAGGTTGGCCACATAGGTGATGCCATAGAACCAGATTTGTTGTTTAAAGTAGTTTATAGAGTGGTAGAGCAGTGTGGATGGATCTTACCGTGAAGGTAAGAAAAAAACATAGCTAAAGAAGACCCATGACTTTGTCAAGAGGTCAAACTAGTAAATTTTTTAGACTGTGAATGGTGGGGCTTAAATGAACTTCCTTGATTTATTACCTTCATTTTTTTTTTTTGGTATGTGTAGGACAAGAGGAAAGGGAATGGTGGTGTATTTCAGCATTAGCAATGGTGTGAAAGTTATTGGGAGAAAATTAGGCCTAATGTAAAGGGGAAAAAATTTCTAACAGAGCTGGTCAACAGCGGAACGGTATTTCTCAAAATACTGGGCTTCCCGGTCCTGTTATCCAAACACGAACCAGATGAGGTGATCTTATCCAGGTTTACAGTTCAATCCTTGCCAGGTATTCAGGTGGGCAGATCTGTGTATATATATTAATGTAAAAACAACTCAAAAAGTATGTTCTACCACTTTATACATAAATGACAGGATTACCACTGCTCACCATTACATATAATCATACATTTAAAGGCAAATTTGTGTGTGTGTATGTACATGTGTGTAACAAAGAAAGGGCTAGTTACCCAGTTCGCATGTTTTTATCATTAAATTAGCATCTATACTAGCAAATGGACAAAGAAAAGGGCAGATGGATTTGGTGAAGGTAGTTCTTCTGGTGATTCTCATAAAGTACTGGGTTGGGGGAAGGTTGTGGATCTTTCTTCTAAGATAAAAGCACTGTTCTTTGCATCCCCGCTTCCATCACCTTGATTTTAGTTCATATTTTTGCCTTGAGTATTGTAGCTTCCTCCATGCCTGCCCCAACCTAATCGATTCTCCACATGGTAGTTAAAGAGCTGTTTCTAAAATACACATCTAACTGTGCTACTCCCCTGCTTAAGAACCTCCAGTGATGTTCCAACAGACTCGGTATCAAGTCCTTCCGAAAGGCTTTCAGGCTCCCTCATGATATGAGCACTACAGATGTCTCCACTCATATCCCTGGTCCCTCCTCTTCTCACCCATGAGATCTCCTCTATGTTCAACTAATTTCATATCCTCAAGTATACCTTGATTCTCCTCAGGTTTGGGTTTCTTCCAGGAGTTCTCATTTATGTGCCTTGCCTGGAAAACTCCCACCATCCTTCAGGAATCACAAGGCATTTCACCAGCACCTCTGCCCTTCTACATGTTGGGTGTCCTTCTCGTGTACTCACGTAGGCCTATAATTTTCTTTTTCATTGCCATCTGCTTTTCTTTTTCCTTGTCATTTTTAAGCTCATCGAGAGCAGGGACTGTATTTGTCACGTTCCTTATTGTAGCCTCGATGTCTGTCTAGCATAGGCTCATGGTAAATGTGCAGTGTACCTTTGTTGAATGAATGCATTTTTGCTCATTGTAATAGATTTGAAATTGATTGTTTTAATTATATATCTAATATATGATACTGTCACAGGTGATCTTTATTTTCGTTTTGTTAGGATGATTTGCATTTTCAGAATGTTTTTAATTCATAAAATTTCATGGCTTCATTATGTTAATGGCCTTAATTAGGCATCTGCATGAGGTTCTCTATCAGCAAACTTGTGAGCTGTCTCTTAAGACTGGCTGATAAATCAAATGAGTCTACAATTAAAAGGCAAACATAACATTACCGAAGTGGATAGGTTTAGACAATAGGAAACACTGTGCGTGGAAGTGGTATTTTCTGTTCCTTCCTTGTGCAGAGATCTAAGGCTTGGCTGTTCTTGGTCATATGATCATATAGGGTACCAGGTCCATTTTACAGTGTGTTAAATACTGCAGACAACCACTGAGACACAGGTACTTTCCTCCTCTGAGCCAGTGACACGAGGCACCTCAGTGGAATCCATGGTGGCAGGTATGAGTGACACAGAAAACACAAAGAGGTTTTTTGCTGAACACTCGGGGAAGATGGAGGTGATGCTATTCTTAGTTCCGGGAGTGCTTGAATGACACCAATTCTGTTTCCTTGAAATGGCAGGAGCTTTATTAGACAAGCATATGTGAAGCTAAGCCTGAGGGTAGGAATTCCTGGCAGCTGAGGAAAAGAGGAGGCTTGGTTTGCCAATGCCATCTACTTAATTTTCCTAATAATCTAACACCTTCCAGTGAGACTCATCTCGTCTCCCCAAGTAGCTGAAAATTGTAGAAACACCCAACAACAACTTCTTTCAGGCCTCTCACTTTCTTGTAGGAGACTGACTTTCTAACTTACCTATTTGCTTTAAAATGAGGATGCCTATCTCTCAGCGTTTCCTGGGTGCCTACAGCATTCTTGGCACACTCTGAAATCAATTTAATTAAACAACAGGCATCTGAGAGAAATGAACCTTTGACCTGCTAGAAACGTCAGTGAAGATTACTATCCGTTTCCAGATAGGCGGCCTGGGTAAGAGCTGATTTGCTTTTAACCAGCTTTAAAATTTAACTCCTAGGTAAGCATTTGCCTCCCCACAAGAGTGGAAGGAGGCCTGATGTAAAGTCATCATGATTTAGGTTAGGGTCTAGTTTATTTGGATTTAGTGGAATTAGTTTAGACTAAGTTCTTTCAAATCAGAATTTTCTCCCACGTATTCTCGGCTGGTTTTCAAAGGTCCCTGCAGCCATGGCCTGTTCAAGCCCTGATCATCCCGTGAAGGCAGGTACTGGGTAGGGCAGAAGGGGACAGGTCAGACGGTTCAGGGGAGTTTAGAAGCGTTCTCCTGGAACGTACGTACCCCTCCTGAGTTACGCTTTATAAAAGAGAGAAAAGGAACATTCGCGGAACAGTGATTTACCTGTTGTGACTATATAACTCCATTCATCTCTCTGAATGGTAAATGGTGACCTTCCTTAACAAATGCTAGGGCTTATGAGTAAAATTCAACCTTAATTCAACCAAGCATTAATTCTTGGAAGAATGAGAAGGAATTATATGAACTGTGTTTTTAGTATTAAACCTGGGAAGTGGGTTCTATTTTCAGACACTCTCAGTCCGGGATAAAGGGGAATGACCAGTCTAGTGAGCGACACTTTTTGGTCAGATTGATTTTTGTTGTGTGTTAAGATCCAATACAGGAAGCAGCTCTTACGAGGTGAAAGCGTCAAATTCTAATATTTTGGAAATACATATTACAGGAGAAAGAGGGGATTGGTTATAGTGAGAAAACTACACAGCAGCCACTGATACTGGCCTCCTCATTCTAAGAAGGGTTTTCATTGGCAGCAGAAAATCCTTTAATGTATTTTCTCGACAGTTTTACAAGACTTTGACCCCAATACAACAGCAAATATAATCAATGACAAATATATAATCTGGCAGGATTTCACACAGACCAAATCACCATCTACTTTGTCCATTGCCTTTCATATTTCTTGCCTAGCTTCATTGTCAAGGATTGGTTCTAATCCATTATTGACCAGTGCATTGATGTTTCATTATTCTATAATTAGTGTGTATGATGCTGATAATGAAAACAACTTGCTTATCTTACTTTTAAAACCATGTTGAAAAAATATCTCAGAATTTAACATTACCTGAATTAATAATTTCTAAGGTAATTTATTTTTCTGAGACATAGCTGATAGCCTGATTTTACCTCAGGAAAATAATAAATTAAGCCACAGAAGGATGAAATAAAAATTACATGAGATCTGAAATATCTGGAGAATGCCAAAGTTCTAAATCTTGAGATGCAGTGTGGTGGGGTGACTGGATAAAAAGACAAGCAAAACATAAGAATGCAGCAAATAACAAGAGACCAAAATCCATTAAGCTTCGTGACTCCCCTTACACCTTCTCTGAATTCCATACCATATCATTCTACCCTAGTCTAATCTCTAACTGGTTTCTAGTATATTTTGAGTGTATTTATATGTGTTTGTGTGTGTGAAGGCTAGTCTGTTCATGATATATCATGCTTTTTTCTCTATTTATAAATCAACAAAAGAAAGAAGTTTTTACTCTTGGAAATCCTTGTGATGAAACAGGAATCACCTATTTTCTTATCATCCTTCTGAATATCTTCCATCCATTTTTAACTTCTACATTCTATTATCTTTCATCTTAAAGACCTTAAAATATTTTTCCCTAAAAGTGGTCCGCACAGGGACATAGTATGCCTTTAAGATAAATGTTTCCAATTCATAAACATTTTGGGGGTAACATTTAGTAACTTACTCTTTCATTAAGATAGTGTCATAAGGTCTGAGTAAGTTTTGTTTCCAAAGATAGTTCACTTTTATCAGGGCCTACATTGGCTCTTGATAAAACCTGGCTCAAAAATATGATATGCATGAAGAAACATTTCAGACACGGTATGAAAACAGATGTTTTCAATTTAGGATATAAATGAGACATTATAAATAGTATGAGAATAACTTGAAGTACCAGATAAATGTGCTGGGTAAATACCAGCCAGGAGTTTTAAAATAGAACAGTATCATTTTTCCGAAAAAGTTTCAGGAGTCCAGCAGAGCTAGACTGTGTGCTGTCCTCTCATCCCATTTAATAATGCATTAAAAATTTTTGGAAGCTTATTCTGAATCATACGAGAAAGCAAGTTTAGAGCTAGAAGGGACCTTCACTATTACCCAATGAAATCTTCCCTTTTACAGATTAGATCAATGGCTTCTCAGATGTCTATCTGATTTTTTTTCCAAGGTCACATGTGTCTGGTTACGATAGAAATATGATTTAAGTTTTTTAACCTCTAGTCTAGAGTTGAATTGGTGGTGGTGGATTTTTTTATTATTACTATTCTAAAAGACACTGTCCAGTAAATCACACTTAGCATTTTGGAATTATCTTTATAGGTTCTTTTTGCATAGATGCTTTGTTATTTCTGTTTACTTGGTTGTAATAATTATGCACATATAATTTTTTATTTTAATCCTTTTTCATCTAAGCAGAGTTTTTGAACGTACTTCACACCTTTGTATCTTTATGAGGTTTTCTCTTTTTTTAATGAAAATCTATTTCTATAAGCATTGTAAAAGTAATATGAATGTGCATTGAAAAAAATCAGGTAGGATACCCACCAAACTATCAACAAGGGCTACCTAATGAAGGGGAGTAGTAAGCAGGAGAGGATTTCACTCCTCACTACAAGTTGCTCTGCGTTGACGGGACTCTACATGAGAATTTAGTACATTTGCAAAGAGAAAGATAGCTAGGTAAACACATAAAAATTATTCTCCTTATAACAATTTCAGCCAATTCAAAAATGGACGCAACTAACCATTATCAACTACCTGGTAGGTATACACCTTCCCAAACCTTTGAAAAATATATTTAGGTGGAATACTTCAGTTATTACTTTAGAGTAGCAAAAGAATTTGGCAAAAACCCATTCAGACAATGAATAGTATTAAAAAATGTAAAATTTCTCTTACTCTCCTTCCCCTCTCAACCTTCACCCTGTGTCCCAAGTATCATTCCCATTAAAATCCTTTAATCATTGCCTGTTGAATTTTTTTTTTTTCCTGATTACCACCATGTTTCTAAACGAGTTTATTTTCTAGTTATTGATTGGTCATCTTGAGGTAGTATCAAGAGAAAAGCTCCCCCACTTCTGAACTGTCTCTGCTCTTGTTAATCTAGTAAGATCCTGACAACTTTCTGTCTTGCTGAAATCAATTTTTAAACATTTCTCTGCTGTCGGTGATGTCATTTCTGGTTATCAAGCCTGTTTCAGATTTATTTTTTTCTGCGTGTAACGAAGCGTCGGGTCTTTTGAGAGGTGCGGAAGACACGTGCTTAATCCACCATCACAAGCTGGAGTACAATATTCATTTTTTAAACCATAACCATTTTATCGTACAAAAAGCTTATTAGTGCTGGTGGGCAATGTAATTACAGAAATAATTAATACAGAAATAATTATGTGTTAATTAAAATACGTATACTAATTTTTTAAAAGCTCAGGAGTATGTAAAGAATTAACACTCAATTACCACTGAAATTAGATTGTAATTCATGTAGTAACATTAAATATTTTAGCTACTGGTTTTGGAAATTAGATCTTTACTAGATTAACACAGCATTATCCCTTTTTTGGAATGGTATAAAATAGTGCTAATTTGGTGTGAGGTAGTAAAATGAAGAGAATTCAAGGAACGTTGAGGGTTTGGGGTCCCTCCCCCCGCCCCATGGGCAGATGGTGGTGGTGATAGTTGTTATTGTTGTCTTTAGAAAATCCAAATTTACCCTCTAAAAATAATGTTCCTTAGTTGTTTCATGTTCTCTCCTTAGAAGGTAGAAACTATGCTCTTTGTAATGTTAATCACAACAAACATTAACTAAAATTGAAATATTGTAACTCTTTACATTTTTCTATGGAAATAGTACTAGATAAGTTTATTAGTCAGTATTTTCTTTCATCTTGGTTATGCCACTTGAGAACGCAGCTTTCTTTGACAGTAGGATAAAAATGAGTATAATTAAAGGGAAATTCCATAAAATGGTAATTTTAATTAAACGCTTCTGCTTGTGTAATATTTGGGGTAGAGGAATGGTTGAAGTTTACAGTAAAAATGCCAAGCAGCATTAGTGTCATAAGCAAAATTCTATATTTGAATTAGAAAAACTCCTTATAAAAATTCAGATCCTCATATTTTAGTATCAACTTTTCACCTGTTCTTTTATTCTAATACTAGAATGCCAAAAAAGATGTAGACAATAAAACTGAACAACCTGAATTCTAGGAGTTCTAACTAATTTAGTCATTAAATGTTGAAGTACCTACTGTATGCCAGGCACATGAGATTTACTGGGTATATACTACAATGAGAAGTAAAAGTATCTGTAGAGAGAGTTAGGGATGAACAGTAGTGTATAGATTAGGGAGCCATTTATCAGGGACTAGGTGACTGACTGGATGTGGCCGCCCCGTCTGCTTTTATACCTGGCAAGTGGTGATATTTAGTGAGATATAATCACAAGGGCTCACAGATTAATATATATTTTTTAAATATTTCAAGGTATTTTGTATACTTAATATATACAATATTTATATTAACACATATCCTTTTATTTAGAAGAGTATCATGTGTCAGGATGTTTACTTTCTTGTTAAGCCATGGAGATTATTTTGGGTTTTACATTGAATTTTTGCCGTATACTAATTTTGAAGTCAATAATTTAGGTGCCTTTTAGAAACAGCATCTGCTAGATCTATTGAAGCACCTTAAAACAGAGGAATTACTACTCTGTAGATCAGTGAACTATAACAGAACTTTGTTCAAAGAGTTTCTGTAATAAAATGTCTTACTCAGTTGCAGCAACAAACCCAGGATCTAAAAGTCACTGTGTCTTTATTTCTTATCCTTCATAGTCATGGCTTTGTTTCTTTCCAAACACATGATCTCTTCCTTGACTGCACTCTCACATTTATTCTATTTGTCTCTCTGAGGCATTGTTAAAATTCGCTTTGGGTATGTTGCCTTGCACTCAGATGACAGTTGAAGACTGTGTGAATGGGATGCAGGAGAACACCATCTTTTCCTTTCAGTAAAACTCAGTGTCATCGGGTCTTCACCAGAGTACTGCTTGCTTTAGCTCTATGTGCCTGTGGCCTTTGACACTTGGCTCTTTTAGTCCCCAATACACCTGAGCCAAAATAATTCAAGGGCTGATTTTGAGAGACTGTGGTCTAAAAAGTAGTTCTATAAAAATTGGTATTTTGTGGTATGATTGAAGTAATCCTTTTACCATTAAATAGTATTGTGACCTTGAGCATCTTAAAAAAAAAACTAAGTAAAAAACATATCATAAAGAGAACAAAAAATCCTAATTCCATTACTCTGTGACAATTATTTAACATTTTCATCTATTTTCTTTTGCATATGTGCATATGGACAACTCTCGTTAAATCCTTTAAAGAAATTCTTAAATATTAATCGAAGCAAATGCTCTATTATCCTTTATATTAAAAATAATTATAATTTTAGTTGGAATTAGGAATAACTAACTTCTCTATATTGCCTACTCTTCCTAGCCAGGAACAAGGGCTCTCCATTTATTCTCCTATAATTTCTCCTTATAAAGGACCCACATAATTCTGTTTAGGATCAATTCCAAGTGTTCTTTTAAATTTTAATTTGGCATGGATAAGTTTCTTTTACTGAAGTATGGTTGATGTACAATATTATGTAAGTTACAGGTATACAATTTAGTGATTCACAATTTTTAAAGTTTATACTCCATTTATAGGTATTATAAAATATTGGCTATTTACCCAGTATATCCTTGCAGGTTACTTTTTTTTGCATTTTTGAATTTTATTTTATTTTTTTATACAGCAGGTTCTTATTAGTCATCAGTTTTATACACATCAGTGTATACATGTCAATCCCAGTCTCCCAATTCATCACACACACACACCCCCCAGCGGCTTTCCACCCTTGGTGTCCATATGTTTGTTCTCTACATCTGTCTCTATTTGTGCCCTGCAACCTGGTTCATCTGTACCATTTTTCTAGGTTCCACATACATGCGTTAATATACGATATTTGTTTTTCTCTTTCTGACTTACTTCCCTCTGTATGAGAGTCTCTAGATCCATCCATGTCTCAACAAATGACCGAATTTCATTCCTTTTTATGGCTGAGTAATACTCCATTGCATATAGGCACCACATCTTCTTTATCCATTCATCTGTCAATGGACATTTACGTTGCTTCCATGACCTGGCTATTGTAAATAGTGCTGCAATGAACATTGGGGTGCGTGTGTCTTTTTGAATTATGGTTTTCTCAGGGTATATGCCCAGTAGTGGAATTGCTGGGTTATGTGGTAGTATTTTTAGTTTTTTAAGGAACCTCCATACTGTTCTCCATAGTGGCTGTATCAATTTACATTCCCACCAACAGTGCAAGAGGGTTCCCTTTTCTCCACACCCTCTCCAGCATTTGTTGTTTGTAGATGATGTTCTGATGATGCCCATTCTAACTGGTGTGAGGTGATACCTCATTGTAGTTTTGACTTGCAGTTCTCTAATAATTAGTGATGTTGAGCAGCTTTTCATGCGCTTCTTGGCCATCTGTATGTCTTTTGTGGAGAAATGTCTATTTAGGTCTTCTGCCCATTTTTGGATTGGGTTGTTTGTTTTTTTAATATTGAGCTGCATGAGCTGTTTATATATTTTGGAGATTAATCCTTTGTCCGTTGATTGGTTTGCGAATATTTTCTCCAATTCTGAGGGTTGTCTTTTCGTCTTGTTTGAGGTTTCCGTTGCTTTGCAAAAGCTTTTAAGTTTCATTAGGTCCCACTTGTTTATTTTTGTTTTTATTTCCGTTACTCTAGGAGGTGGATCAAAAAATACCTTGCTGTGATTTCTGTCAAAGAGTGTTCTTCCTATGTTTCCTCTAAGAGTTTTATAGTGTCCAGTTTTACATTTTGGTCTCTAGTCCATTTTGAGTTTATTTTCAGTATAGTGTTAGGGAGTGTTCTAATTTCATTCTTTTACATGTAGCTGTCCAGTTTTCCCAGCACCACTTATTGAAGAGACTGTCTTTTCTCCATTGTATAACCTTGCCTCTTTTGCCATAGATTAGTTGACCATAGGTGTGTGGGTTTATCTCTGGGCTTTCTATTCTACTCCATTGATCTATATTTCTGTTTTTGTGCCAGTACCATATTGTCTTGATGACTGTAGCTTTGTAGTACAGTCTGAAGTCAGGGAGTCTGATTCCTCTAGCACCATTTTTGTCCCTCAAGACTGCTTTGGCTCTTCAGGGTCTTTTGTGTCTCCATACAGATTTTAAGATTTTGTTCTAGTTCTGTAAAAAAATGCCATTGGTAACTTGATAGGTATTGCATTGAATCTGTAGATTGCTTTGGGTAGTATAGTCATTTTCACAATATTGATTCTTCCAATCCAAGACTATGGTATATCTCTCCATCTGTTGGTATCATCTTTAATTTCTTTCATCAGTGTCTTATAGTTTTCTGCATACAGGTCTTTTGTCTCCCTAAGTAGGTTTAATCCTAGGTATTTTATTCTTTTTGTTGCAGTGGTAAATGGAAGTGTTTCCTTAATTTCTCTTTCAGATTTTTCATCATTAGTGTATAGGAATGCAAGAGATTTCTGTGCATTAATTTTGAATCCTGCAACTTTAGCGAGTTCATTGATTAGCTCTAGTAGTTTTCTGGTAGCATCTTTAGGATTCTCTGTAAACAGTGACAGTTTTACTTTTTCTTTTCCAATTTGTATTCCTTTTATTTCTTTTTATTCTCTTATTTCCATTGCTACGACTTCCAAAACTATGTTGAATAATAGTGGTGAGAGTGGACATCCTTGTCTTCTTCCTGACGTTAGAGGAAATGCTTTCAATTTTTCACTGTTGAAAATGATATTCTCTGTGGGTTTGTTGATATGGCCTTTATTATGTTGAGGTAGGTTCCCTTTATGCCCACTTTCTGGAGAGTTTTTATCCTAAATGTGTGTTGAATTTTCTCAAAAGCTTTTTCTGCATCTCTTGAGATGATCATATGGTTTTTATTCTTCAGTTTGTTAATATGGTGTATCACACTGATTGATTTGCATATATTGAAGAATCCTTGCATCCCTGGGATAGATTCCACTTGATCGTGGTGTATGATCCTTTTAATGTGTTGTTGGATTCTGTGTGCTAGTATTTTGTTGAGGATTTTTGCATCTATATTCATCAGTGATATTGGTCTGTAATTTTCTTTTTTGTAGTATCTTTGTCTGGTTTTGGTATCAGGGTGATGGTGTCCTTATAGAATGAGTTTGGGAGTGTTCCTTCCTCTGCAATTTTTTGGAAGAGTTTGAGAAGGATGAGTGTTAGCTCTTCTCTAAATGTTTGATAGAATTCACCTGTGAAGCCATCTGGTCCTGGGCTTTTGTTTGTTGGAAGATTTTTAATCACAGTTTCAATTTCATTACTTGTGATTGGTCTGTTCATATTTTCTATTTCTTCCTGGTTCAGTCTTGGAAGGTTATACCTTTCTAAGAATTTGTCCATTTCTTCCAGGTTGTCCATTTTATTGGCATAGAGTTGCTTGTAGTAGTCTCTTAGGATGCTTTGTATTTCTGTGGTGTCTGTTGTAACTTCTCCTTTTTTGTTCCTAATTTTATTGATTTGAGTCCTCTCCCTGTTTTTCTTGATGATGAGTCTGGCTAATGGTTTATCAATTTTGTTTATCTTCTTGAAGAACCAGCTTTGTTTTATTGATCTGTGCTATCGTTTTCTATGTTTGTATTTCATTTATTTCTGCTCTGATCTTTATGATTTCTTCTACTGACTTTGGGTTTTGTTTGTTCTTCTTTCTCTCATTCCTTTAGGTGTAAGGTTAGATTGTTTATTTGAGATTTTTCTTGTTTCTTGAGGTAGGCTTGTATTGCTATAAACTTCCCTCTTAAAACTGCTTTTGCTGCATCCCATAGGTTTTGGATCATCGTGTTTTTGTTGTCATTTGTCTCTAGGTATTTTTTATATTTTATTTTTTAAAATTTATTTATTTTTGGCTGTGGTGGGTCTTCCTTGCTGCACATGGGCTTTCTCTAGTTGCGGTGAGTGGGGGCTACTCTTCGTTTTGGTGCGTGGGCTTCTCATTGCTGTGGCTTCTCTTGTTCTGGAGCATGGGCTCTCCGTGCGTGGGCTTCAGTAGGTGTGGCACGTGGGCTCAGAAGTTGTGGCTCACAGGCTGTAGAGCACAGGCTCTGTAGTTGTGGCGCATGGGCTTAGTTGCTCTTTAGCTTGTGGGATCTTCCTGGACCAGGGATCGAACCCGTGTCCCCTGCATTGGAAGGCAGATTCTTAACCACTGTGCCACCAGGGAAGTCCTCTAGGTATTTTTAAATTTCCTCTTCGGTTTCTTCAGTGATCTCTTGGATATTTAGTAACATATTGTTTAGCCTCCATGTGTTTGTGTTTTTTACGTTTTTTTCCCCTGTAATTTCTAATTTCATAGCGTTTTGGTCAGAAAAGATGCCTGATAGGATTTCTGTTTTCTTAACTTTACCAAGGCTTGATTTGTGACCCAAGATGTGATCTGTCCTGGAGAATGTTCCATGCGCACTTGAGGAGAAAGTGTAATCTGCTGTTTTTGGATGCAGTGTCCTCTAAATATCAATTAAATCTATCTGGTCTATTGTGTCATTTAAAGCTTGTGTTTTCTTATTAATTTTCTGTTTGGATGATCTGTCCATTGGTGTAAATGAGTTGTTAAAGTCCCCCACTATTATTGTGTTACTGTCGATTTCCTCTTTTAGAGCCATTAGCAGTTGCCTTATGTATTGAGGTGCTCCTATGTTGGGTGTGTATATATTTATAATTGTTATATCTTCTTCTTGGATTGATCCTTTGATCATTATATATTGTCCTTCCTTGTCTCTTATAACATTCTTTATTTCAAAGTCTATTTTGTCTGATGTGAGTATTGCTACTCCAGCTTTCTTTTGATTTCCATTTGCATGGAATATCTTTTTCCATCCCCTCACTTTCAGTCTGTATGTCTCCCTAGGTCTGAAGTGGGTCTCTTGTAAACAGCATACATATGGGTCTTGTTTTTGTATCCATTCAGCGAGCCTGTGTCTTTTGGTTGGAGAATTTAAACCATTCACAGTTGAGGTAATTATTGATATGTATGTTCCTATTACTATTTTCTTAATTGTTATGGTTTTGTTTTTGTAGGTCCTTTTCTTTTCTTGTGTTTCCCACTTAGAGAAGTTCCTTTTGCATTTGTTGTAGAGCTGGTTTGGTGGTGCTGAATTCTCTTAGCTTTTGCTTGTGTGTAAAGGTTTTAATTTCTCCATTGAATCTGAATGAGATATTTGCCAGGTAGAGTAATCTTGGTTGTAGATTCTTCCCTTTCATCACTTTAAATATATCATGCCACTCCCTTCTGGTTTGCAGAGTTTCTGCCGAAAGATCAACTGTTAACCTTATGGGAGTTCCCTTGTATGTTATTTGTCATTTTTCCCTTGCTGCTTTCAGTAATTTTTCTTTGTCTTTAATTTTTGCCAATTTGATTACTATGTGCCTCGGCATGTTTCTCCTTGGATTTATCCTGCCTGGGACCCTCTGTGCTTCCTGCACTTGGATGGCTATTTCCTTTCCCATGTTAGGGACTTTTTTGTCTATAATCTCTTAAAATATTTTCTCAGGTCCTTTCTCT